>NW_022987593.1:13206738-13806738 GCF_902827165.1 Trematomus bernacchii
ATTCACAGCCTTACTTTTTCCTCCAATCAACAACAGGCAACATGTCACAAAAAGTGTTAAACTCTCTCTTTCAGTACTTCCTAAAATGGCTTCCTGTGACGTTTCAGACCTCAAGTTTTCACACTGGATGCACACTGGATGCAAACTCTACAGGGCTCATTCAGATTGTTACAAACATGGAAACAGAAAGCCTGTGCTCAACTCTTTTTTTTTTACACTGTACAAATTGTACAAATAATTGCAAAAAAAAGTTGCGTCCCTTAAAGAGTTTAATTTCAGTAGCAAAAGCAGTATATGGGCCGCCATGTTGGTTTGTATAAAAGGATCCTGTCTCATCAATCAATTACCCCCCTTCCTCTCCGTGTACGTGTAGAGTGCTTACAACATAACATTCTGGCAAACATACCAACAAAACGGCCTCACAGACGATGTACAAAACATTTCATTGAGGCACAAAAATGCCCAAATCCAAAAGGCTAAAAATAAACTATTTTTCCAAGAACACTTTTGGTGTTAAAATTATATTAAAAAAAAAACATTTCCATCAAGAAATCGTGAGCTTACAAAGCTTCAACTCATAAATAAAAAAAAAAGGCTCTTGATGATTAAGTTAATAAATCCAAATATACACATTGATTAATAAAAAAAAAAATATGTACACATCTTTACAGAAACATTCTACACGGACGATTCTTCATAATGACTCAAAATTGGCCGCGCAAAGAACTAAATAAATATTTTCCAACTTTGCTGCAGCACATTCAAACTACAAAACTTATTATTGAACCCCAAAAAAAAAACGCTCCTGCACGTCCAAATTTAACGAAAACTGTCCGCAGTATCGGAGATCCAGCGGTGGACCGTCCAGATCCGCGTCATAAATTAAATCCATCAGTCCGGAAGAAAAAATAACATAACAAATAAACAAAAGATAACGTTTTTCCCCGTTTTGGGGGGGTTTGATCTCGAAAGGATTGTCCAGTCATTTTGAGCCCCGTTGGTTATACAATATACTCCGTCCTGTTTACACTCTGTGACTGAAGTTGCCTGTTGTCCTGTTTGTTTGTCCAGTGTTTGCCTGTCAGATGATGGGGGGGTCGCTCCTCCCAGTCCACCAGCGAATATGCCGGCGGGGCTCTGGGAAACCTCGCCTTCTGCAGCCTCTTATCCATCTCCTCCTCGTCGTCTGATTGGCTCCCGCCGTCCGACTTCCTGATCTTGGCGTTGACCGCGTTCTTGTCCTCGCAGATGTGGTGGTGATGGAGGAGGTGGTGCTGGAGGTTGGGGTTGTTTTTCTCGATGGGGTTCTTGATGTGGTTGAGCTGCTCGCGGGGGGTGCTGACGCTGTTGTGGAGGGCGTTGTTGTCCTCGGTTGCCGGGGTTACAGCTGATGATGTTGGCGATGCTGATGATGCCGCAAGTGTGTTGACCCCGGTGTGAGCGCTCTGTTTCCTCCGCCTCCTCCGCCTCCTCACACACCACAGCAACATGGAGGTCATGGCCAGCACCCAGATGAAGACCACCGCGGAAATCAGAAGAGGCACGATGTGGTCTGCTGGATGGAAGAACAGATGTCAGGACAACTGAAAACACTTTGAAATGACCTCTCTATCTGTACACATGGTTTAAGAATCTGTCATCTTTATAATCTGTATCTATGACGGTGGACTAAAGTGTTAAACTAGTTTTAGGCCTGAGAAATATGGAGGATATAAAATATCACAAGTTTTTCGACCAAGTACCTCCATATTGATACTGACCAGTAAGTCAGTATCAATATGGAGGTACTTGGTTGAAAGACAAATAATATAAATTATAAAATGACATCAATTAACTGTAATACAGACTTTAAAATCTGAAATTGACAACCATATCCTAACATCACAATATCCAAAATCTAAGATGATCTCATATTACGAAATCTATTTAGTTAGACATATTACCCAGCCTATATGTAAAGGACAGTCTGACCCTTTGGAAATGTTTAATTGTTATGAGCTGTCAAACTGCAAAAATGTCAGGACAACACAAGCCACTTTGACCTTGAGCAAGGCACCGGACACCCCCCTTCCCCCCTCACTCCCATTGCTCCCCGGGCGCTGTACAATAGCTGCCCACTGCTCCTAGTACTAGGGTGGGTTAAAAGCAGAGGCCAAATGTCACTGTGTGCTGTGTGCTCTGCATGTGTGACCATTAAAGAGGGTTTCATCCCTCCCAATTCTACTTTATTGAATTTCAACTAAAACTGTACACATTATTTAAAAATCGGTATTACGCTGGACTAAATGTAAAATAGGGCTGGGCGACAAGGAGGATATACAATATCCTTTGTCCTGTAGTCGGCTGACAGTAGAGAACTTGACAATATGCAGTTAGGGTTATCCTTTTTTAGTTAAGAAAAAACAGGAACTAAAATCCTCCATTCCCTCAAAGACCAAAGACAAGCAGATGCAGTTTGACAACATTATCTTATCCCTGGTCAAATATAGGAATAGGAATCGGACCTAGAGTTATAACCGTGATTTGAGCAGATTGAGGTTACTCAGTAAATAACTTTATGGTCCTCAAATGGCCTCAGTGTGGACAAAACTGCTCAAGAACTGTCTTGGGTGTCAAAAAAGATGCCTTATTCTCCTCATCAGATAAGATAAGAGATAAGACTTTATTTATCCGAAAGGAAATTGTTGTGCGAGAGTTACAAAAATACAATAAACACAGCAGCATAATAGTAAAACTGTACGCTAACAGTGCGGTAAAAAGAGCAATTCAATATCTACATCCCCATTATTTTGCTTATTTTGTCCAAAAACGATTCCCAAGAACAAGAATGAACGCTAAGAATTGAAAGCACCAATGTGTTTTCCACTGAGAGTCTCACCGTTGGCGTTGTGGTTCTGCCGCCTCTGGACCCGGACCTCTGCGATGGCGCTGATGATGCTGCTGTTGGCGCTCCTCTTGCTCACCAGATCCATGATCCTGTCTGTGATTTCCTTGACGAAGGTCAGACCTCTCCTCTGCTCCTCCGTCGACTGGAATAACCAACAGAGAAACTCCATTATGGTCTGCTTATCTGTGACACTCGAGTGTAACTAAATGCTCATGATGGTTTCCCCTAATCACGGATTCCTGCTGCACAATAAGTCAAGAAAGCTTTTCCATCTCTAAGAGAACATTTTCTGGCATTTTGGATGCAGTGTTGCTGCTTTTATCTCAACGTTCCTGTCTCTTTTCCACTTTATAATTCCAGACTTTGGGAACATCTTAATGTGATATAAAGGAAATAAGGATACATTCCAACCACAACTCATCATCTCATGACAGCTTAATATTGTTTTTGAGGGGGGTTTGTTCTGAACTTTCAACGACTAAAAATGACTTTAAGGCCACATGTAACTCACGATGGCAACGTGGATCTCGTTGTTGGTGCTGAGCGACGGCTCGCAGGTCATGGAGACGGAGGAAGAGGAAGAGGAGGAAGAGGAGGAGGAGGAGGACAGGTTCTTCTCGACGTAGAGGCTCCTGAGCTCACGACAAACCTGCTCCACCGTCACACCCTGTACAATAGATAAATGTACTTTAATTAACACATTTTGGGAAGTTTTAGCACCAGCAGGTTATCAATTAGTCCCACGGGGGTAGAACATACAGAGTAAATATATACAGAAACACTACACAGATATGGAAATGGAGGAATTTATTCAACTTCTCCAACTAAAATATTACCCAAGGATACACATACTGTATAGCATAGTAAGTGAAGCACAAGTACCTCAAATCAGCTACAGTAGGCAAAGTAAAAGTACCTCACACGTACCTTAGTATATAAAGTTAAGTACAAGTAGCTCACATCTGTACTTAAGTACAGTAAGTGAAGTAAAATGACCTCAAATATGTCCTTAAGCAAAGTAAGTAAAGTACTGTATAAGTACCTCAAAAGTGTATTTAAGAACATTATGTAAAATGACCTCAAATATGTCCTTAAGTGTAAGTAAAGTACAAGTACCTTAAATGTGTACTTACGTGGAATAAAAAAAGTTAAAGTACCCAAAAGGTTCACGTACAAGTACCTCAAATGTAAACTTAATCAAAGTAAGTAATGTAGAAGTACCCCAAATGTGTACTACAGTAAACTATTTAGTTCCATTCCACCACTGTTAATCAAATACAAATAGAATGTTAATAACATTTTTAAAAAGCCTGATGAATAGCAAAGAAAAGTTTGACAGAGAGGATTGTGAAGAAGGTGGAAGTAGGAAACAGGAAGTAGGAAACTGACCGTTGCCATGACGTCCATGTTGAAGGTGAAGGTGAGGTTGGCGCAGCCGCTCTCTGAGTGACAGCTGTCAGTGGGCGGGGCCTGGTGGGCGGGGCTCCAGCACTCCCCCTGGCCCGGGCACGGCTTCACGAAGCAGCGCTCGTCCTGCAGCGCCTCGCAGGTCTGAGCCTCCGGACACTCAGAGCCTGGAGGCTGAGAGAGGAGACTGCAGGGGCGAGGGCCGCACTGAAACTGAGGGGGGGGGGGGGGGGGGGGGAGAGGGGTTACACTCACTGACTGTTCAATATATTACATGTAGGGCCGCACTGAAACTGAGGGGGGGAGAGAGGGGTTACACTCACTAAATGTTCAATATATTACTGTTAAATATTACTAAAAATATCACTAATATCTCTCAAGAATGGAAGTAGTCATCACATACAGAGCATCAACTAGTTCCTGAACAGTGTCCTTCACATGCTGATATCCAAGAGAGGAAGTTACACAGTCACAAGATGGAGGAATAGAAAGCAGTATTCAATGTTTACTTCAGATTAGCTCCACGTCACAAATGATCATGCTTGTCATATGTCTATCTCCATAGAGGCTGAATCATCATGTTAATCACATAGCTATCATATGCCTAAAACAGTCCTGATGCTCTTCTAGGTAATCATACATCCTGTCATGTACACAGCTACAGTTGGGATACCTTTGTTACCATGTGGACTCTGATATTGGAAGAGGACATTCAGTATTTTACCAATAATTACATGTAGGGCCACACCACAACTGAGGGGGGGGGGAGAGAGGTTACACTCACTGAATGTTCAATATATTACATTTAGTTGAAGCTTTTATCCAAAGCAACTTAGCAACAATAATTGCAATAAACCATGATGACACAAACTAAAAATAGCAAAGATCCTTGAAGTACAGCTTTGAACAAGCAGAATACTTTTTACGAGCAACATACAGAAATATATATTTTTTGGCCAAGGTGCAGTTGAAACAGGAGGGTCTGCTTATTTGTTGATTATTAACTATTTGGTAGGTATTTATTTTTAGCTTTTGTTACTGAAATGTCACACTTTTTAGATCTTTTCTACAATTATCTTACAGTTGAGATTTATTTCGCAAATCTTCACATACAATACATGATCAACTTCTTAAATGCAAGATTGTGTTAACAAAAGAAAATCTATAGAACAATGCGTCAAATCGGAATGTAAATAAAAAATGTTTTTAAGAATGTCAAAAGAAGTACAGTATAGTATCATAAAGAAGTACAGTATAGTATAATAAAGAAGTACAGTATAGTATCATAAAGAAGTACAGTATAGTATCATAAAGAAGTACAGTATAGTATCATAAAGAAGTACAGTATAGTATCATAAAGAAGTACAGTATAGTATAATAAAGAAGTACAGTATAGTATCATAAAGAAGTACAGTATAGTATCATAAAGAAGTACAGTATAGTATAATAAAGAAGTACAGTATAGTATCATAAAGAAGTACAGTATAGTATCATAAAGAAGTACAGTATAGTATCATAAACCATCAGAATAATATCAAACAGCAGGTGTACCTTGGTGCAGGTGGTCCTCCCGTTGTGGCAGCGGCAGATGTTGCAGTCGTCGTCCCACCGGCTGCCGTCCAGAGCCAGCTGCCCCCCCCCCACCACACAGGGCCGCCCCGACGCTGCAGCACAAACACACCATTAATATATACTCAGAGTGATCAACAACAACAAGTCAGTGCACAGATATCCTGACAACTCGGCCATTTCCCTGAACAGAATATAATTGTCTTGATTAAGTCTGGTGAATTGGTTAACAGATGTCTGATAGGTAGATTTTCTTAAATGGAAAGTGATGTTAGACTCTTGGTAAACACAGTATATTGGCTGCTGTAAACTATCTGCACATACATGTTATTGTTCTCTTTTATCCTTTCGTCTGTATCTACTTGTCTTTCATCCTTTCTTTATAACTAATGCTGTTGATGTATTGTGATTTTAAAAAGGTGTCCATTATCATCTGGCTGGGGACAACAGCTGGACATTAGCAATGTTGGCTAAAGCTGCCCCATTTACTGTTTTGTGTGACAGTTGATCAATGGGGAAGATCATGTCTAAGACCTGTTGTAACAGGATACAAACTGTATAAAGTTCACTGTCTGCAGGTTTTACCTTCTTGGCAGCGGGGGCCAGTTCTTCCTGGAGGACAGATGCAGCGGAAAGCGTTGATTTCATCCACACAGGTGGAGCCGAAGGAGCAGGGCGACGACTGGCACTCATTGATGTCTGAAAAGAGACGAGTGACACTTAGTATTTTTGTCCACTGAAATAAATTAAAATGGCATTTCTCTGTCTTTTTCTAACACAGCGAGGCTGAGAACCTTTTCTTCACAACGCTATCAGAGAGAAAAGTCTCTGAAGATGAAAATATCCAACAAAACTACAGCATGAAAGAAATCAACAACAGATTATGTCTTTGATTATTATATTTTATTGTTGAATAAGCTGAATGAAGAGATGGAGGAAAGGTCAAAGGTCAACACTCACTGATTCTGCAGTCTGGACCGGCGAAACCCGGAGAACATTCACATCGATACCAGTTGTCTCCATCCACACAGGTCCCACTGTTGTAGCTGCAGCACAGAGAGGATGATCAGATACACTGTGTGCAATAACAAGACTTTGATCCCAAAAATAAATCATCTGTAGCGTGTACTCTCTGAAATCCTCATCGTTTCTGCCAACTAAACTACAAGTCAATAACCCTGACTTGACGGAGCTGGAGCCCTCGTACCAATAATATATAATTATTTTATTTTTTTAGATACGAGCAATTTGCGACACTGTGTCTTGGAGAGAAAATAGTCGTTGAGCAAATAAAAACTCTTACTGGCATTGAGATGTCTTTTTCCAGATTTGATTTGATTGAAGAAGGATAATTATTTTTACAAAACGAAAGCAGATATAAACATTAGACCCTGACTTGTTCACTTAGCTATGACTTATATAATGGTTTATTTAGTGTGTATCTACATTTTATATTCATCTGTGTGTGTTGAACTCACCAGGGATGAGGACTGCAGTCGTTGGCGTCTGGAAAATAAAGACAGAAAATGTTGCGTTAGACATCTATCATTCTGTTCGTCGCTAAAATATTAGCACACTATGCGTTGACATACTAAAAGGGGACTTACAGCATAGAACCAAATATGCATTTAAACACTAACATGTGTCGCTGTCCGAATATTTAGTGGTTTTCTTTGTGTATCTTCTACACATAGGCCATTTTAAAATGTATGAAATAAGCATGTTAACAAACTACCATTGTTACATGCTAAATGCTATGTAACAATGTTAACATCTATTCTATATTATTTGTATTTACTTGTACTATTTTATCTGTTTTATTGGGTTGCACTGTTGGACCTAAGATTTTCATTGACATAAGTACACTGTAGCTATGTACAAATGACAATAAAAGCCTTGAATCTTGAATCTTGAAATGTGGCTAGGACATGCTAAACCTGAGCGCATTAGCGTAGTTTTATTGAACAAAGGTGCTTCACATTTTTAACACCGCATCTCCTGTCACAACTGATGAATACATGTCTTGGGACAGATGGTGTACCTTTAAAATGTTAAATTAATAGTGCAGATTGGACTGGTTGCTGCATAATTGGTGCATATAATGCATTGTCATACTAAAAGTGACTTACAGCATAGCACTAAATATGCATTTAACCAATAACAAGTGTCGCTGTCCGAATATTTAGTGGTTTTCTTAGTGTATCTTTGTACACATAGGCCATTTCAAAATGTATAAAATAAGCATGTTAAGAAAATAACATTTGTTACATGCTAAATGTGGCTAGGACTTGCTAAACGTGAGCACATTAGCGTAGTTTTATTGAACAAAAGTATACAATCTCAATACAAGATACTGCATCTCCTGTCACAACTGATGAATACATGTCTTGGGACAGATGGTGTACTTTTGAAATGTTAAATTAATAGTGCAGATTGGACTTATTGATACGTAATGTGTGAACATGCGGGTGCAGTGACTCACTCTGGCTGCAGGTGGCGCCCTCCCAGCCTTCCTTGCAGACGCAGCTGAACGAGTCTCCGTCCACCACGCAGGTTCCTCCGTTCTCACAGGGACTCGACACACAGCTGCTGTTCTTCGCTGGAGACACAATCACAATCAAGTTTATTGCCAGGTACGTTTACACACACAAGGAATTTGCTTTGGTACCTGGTGGTGCGAAAATAAACAATTGAAAAAAATAAGTTGCAAACTAGGTAAAAAAAGAAATATATAGGGATAATAAAAAACATGTAAAAGGCAATTCAGCATTCAAAAAGGATGCTAAAGACAAGTATTTAGACCAAATTGAACTGTAACTATACAAATAACCCTAAAAGCTAAACAACAAAAAACACTTAGGACAATTAGTATATAATGGCAAACTACAGTGTATTATATTTTAAAGGTCGTCCATTATACAGTTTTTCATCAATATATTATAGGTCTCTGTTATATACAAAACATGTCTCTGAAGTGTTTGGCTCCAAACACCAAACAGATCATTGCAGCATCCCATAATCCCCTCTGTTTCAGCCCTGTTTCAAAAGTGCTGATTCTCTGTCTGTTACTTTAGATGAAAATAAGGAGCCCCTCCCCACGCCCCTCTGAGAGACATTTGGTTACAAAGAACTCAATGGTGCTCTAGGAGGAGATTCAGGTGATAAGGTGGGGGGGGGGGGTTACCTTGGTTGGTGATTGGCTAATAGTCACCCAAGCCAAAACATCGTTATGACATCATAAAGTGGCCAAAATCTGATCAGCTCATTTTCAGACAGGTTTTTATATAAATGGATCAGGACAAAAAGAGAGAGAATCTTTTTTCCTGAAACTTTCAGAGTCTCTTTACACAGAGGGGACACATGTTGATGTAGAAGAGACATGAAGAAGAGGGGACACATGTTGATGTAGAAGAGACGTGAAGAAGAGGGGACACATGTTGATGTAGAAGAGACATGAAGAAGAGGGGACACATGTTTATGTAGAAGAGACATGAAGAAGAGGGGACACATGTTGATGTAGAAGAGACATGAAGAAGAGGGGACACATGTTGATGTAGAAGAGACATGAAGAAGAGGGGACACATGTTGATGTAGAAGAGACATGAAGAAGAGGGGACACATGTTGATGTAGAAAAGACATGAAGAAGAGGGGACACATGTTGATGTAGAAGAGACATGAAGAAGAGGGGACACATGTTGATGTAGAAGAGACATGAAGAAGAGGGGACACATGATGTAGAAGAGACATGGAGAAGAGGGGACACATGTTGATGTATACAAGACATGAACAAGTGGATTTTGCATAATAGGTGACCTTTAAAAAGTTTAAAACATGGCATCATGCTCACCGATGCTACAGGTCACACCCTCCCAGCCGGCAGCACACTGACACTTGAAGGCGTCTCCTTCATCGTAGCAGGTTCCTCCGTGGTTACACGTCTCCTCGTCACACTGACTCTCTCCTGGGAATGAAAAAGGACATCAGTGAGTCACAGAAAGGGAATGAAAAAATATATAATCTGAAAAGTAACCAAAGCTGTCAGACAAATGTGATGTTTTGGATTTGAGATGTAGTGGAGTGGAAGTATAAATGGTGCATGAAATTAAAAAAACTATTATCAAACAAGGGGTTAAAACTATTTTGGAAATGGATCACTTGAACTGTAGTACAATGTATTTTTTACTTGTGTAGAATAGAATAGAATATATCTGTATTGTCATGTACGACATTTATTTTGCAACTCTCACTGCAGTAACGGCGCGTCCACACAGCGGCGTGCGTTGAATCTTGCTCCATTCACTTGAATGGGGTGACGTCACGCTTCGCCAAACTGCATTGTGGGGAGCGTAGCTACGCGTTGCTCGCTGCAAAAGTTGAGCCATGTTCAACTTTTGAAGCTTCTGAAGCTTCGGTGGAAGCGTCAGCCAATCAAATCCCGTTTATGCAGCCAATCAAACCGCGTGTATGCTGGGCGAGACACACCGCAGGTCATTTCCTCATATTCCAAAAAATGGAGCAAGCTTCAACGCACGCCGCTGTGTGGACGGGCCGTAACAAATAAATAAATAATTAAGAGTTTAGTGTACTATATGTTTGTATATTTTTTTTTACTTGTAACATTTTTGTTCCACCAATGGAACTTGAACCCCAAATCGCTTTGGATGATAAGGCCAGCAACTTGATTAAATTGGAGTGAAATTGTAAAGCAATTTGGATAAATGTATCTACTGTAAATGCAGCCTATTACCATTTTGTGTCCATAAAAGTCAAACCAGAAGCAAGAAAGTGTTCTAAAACACATAAATCCTCACGTGAGTGGCAGGTCTTCCCCTTCCAGCCGTTGTTACACTGGCAGAAGAAATCGTTGACCAGATCTCGACAGACGCCGCGGTTCTGACACGGAGCCGAGCTGCAGTCGTCGATATCTGAACGAGAAAAATACAAAACATGAGAGCACGTCCAACATGTCCGCTGCACGGCAGAGATGGCAAAAGTACACACATCCTTAGAAGTACAGATACTCATGTTTAAAAATACTCTGGTGAAAGTAGAAGTACTGACTAAACTTCTTTACTCGAGTAAAAGTAAAGAGGGCTTTGAAATGTACTTCAGTAAAAAGTACCCATAACTAGCAGCTGTTTTAAAGAGTACCTGACCTCCCTTTATATTAATAGAACAATAATGTCATTGTTAGCTAATGAATGTTTCCATGCTGAACAACGGCAACATGACAACGTTTTCATTGGTCCCTCTTCTTTAGAGAAGACCAGGAAATGATGGATACACGGATCGTGTTCAAATCAATAGGCACGCAATGACTCTAAATAATAATGATCACGCCACCAAACACACATTCAAACTAAAGGAACCAGCCTGTTTGGAAAATGTAAGAAGTAGAAAGTACAGGTATTTGTGTTCAAAATGTAAGAAGTAGAAAGTACAGGTATTTGTGTTAAACATGTAAGAAGTAGAAAGTACAGGTATTTGGGTTCAAAATGTAAGAAGTCAAAGTAAAAAGTCGTCAGAAAAATAAGTAGTGGAGTGAAGTACTGATACCAGAACAATGTACTTAAGTACAGTAATGAAGTATTTGTACTCCACTACTTTCCACCTCTACTGCACAGTGTGTGTCCAACTGCTATGTTGAAGAGGAAGAGGAGGAGGAGGAGGAGGAGGAGGAAGAGGAAGAAGAGGAAGAAGAGGAGGACTCACTGTTGTGGCAGGTGGGTCCGTCCCAGCCGTCTGCACAGATGCAGAGATACTGACTGACTTTATCGATGCAGGTCCCTCCGTTCAGACAGGGAGCCAGCTCACAGTCATTGATATCTGACACACAGAGAAGGACACATTACATTATTATTATCATTAATTTAGATAAAGCCCTGAAGTTAAATTAAGCTTTTCAATGGGAAAAAAAACAATTATAATAAAGAGTATTATGGAAAGTTGCAGTTTTTGTTAATGAATTGTATGTATTGGTCTTCTTCAGAACAATACATGATAAGTATGAATGTACTCACTCTCGTGGCAGTACGTCCCGGTGAACCCCTCCTTACACGCGCAGCTGAACTGTCCGCCGGCGTGACTCCGACAGCGACCGTGGGGCCCGCACACGTTGGACGAAATCAAACGCACCCCGCCCGGCGTGCTGTTGGACGCCACGGCAACCGTGCAGCTGTCAATCACTGAGGGAGAGGAGGAGAGATTGTTTTTTAAGGTGCCGTCTTAACCTATAATAATATATCCTCATTAAAGTAAATAAAAGAGTAAAAAGATAGTGTAGTAAGTCATTAAAAGTATGAATAAGTATGTATACGATTAGTAAGTAATAAAAATGTGTATGTCATTAATGTAAAACAAACTAATGTAAAATAAACTTTATATTATAGCATTTCTTAAAATGATTTAATTTAATCTAGTATGCCATAAAACAGTAATAGTGTAATATGTCATCAAAAATTATATAAATGTAATTTATATTTGCACGTTTGTTGTAAAAGATCATAACAAAAAATCCCCAAAAATGTCATACATAATCTCATATAATAGCAGTGGTCAATATTAACATTTTAGGTATTTAATTAGTTGACTTGTAGCAGAAATAAAAAATACTCAGGTAAAATGAAGTTCCTCAAAATGGTACTTATTGCAGTACTTGAGTAAATGTCCTGAGTGTCTTTGCTCCGCTGTTAGCGGCCACACAGCACATGGATAATAAGTCAAGTGTCTACCTTTGCAGGGCGTGGTGCGGCAGTGGTCCTTCAGCCGCGAGCAGTTCTTCCCCTCGAAGTCTTCGGGACATTCACAGACGTACTCGCTCCCCAGGTTGAAACACTCGCCGCCGCTTTGACACGGACTGTGGAGGCAGTAATCGATATCCAGCTGTGGAGAGAGAACAAAACTAATTCAGAAGGATGAAAAACGACACTCAGCGTTTCACCGTTTCTAAGACGGCTGCACAATACACACATCTGTGGAGACCTCATACAGGACGACAACAAACCACTTACAGTATGTAACACTTCAAATAATAATATGAATGATGAATACATTCTAATCATTTTCTCGACAGAGTAATATGAAAACCTTTCTGATTCCTTTTTTATGACTAAAGCATTTTAATGACTTCTTGAATGGCACACTAAACTCTGATTTTTAAATACAAGAAGAACTTAATTTAACCTGCAACAGGGAACATTACATTGTTTTATTACACTTTTATGGCATGGCTTTTGTAAGACTTGAATTAATACTATTAAAAAACGACATTACTTCACTTTCTCTTATAAACTACCCAATGACTTTTCAATTACAATCTGACTTTAAGGCAAATTTCATTTTTCTTTTTCATAAACAATTGAGTTATACTTGTCACGTTGACAGAGACAGACGATATGATTTCACTGTCTGTGCAAAAACATAATTATATGCATTCAATTTCATTTATCCATTTATTTTTGTTTGTGATACAAAACAATTTAAGATTTGAAAATTAGTTTAAATGAATGAGCCCTCAACTAAGCAGGTTGTAAAGTTGTATGCATATGAAATGTATCTTTAAATGGTTTATGATATGGATGCTAGTCAAAATCAGAACAGAAGTTACAAAAGAGGAAGAAAAATGATCAACCCTTTGTCTGAAAAATATTTATGGCAAACTCCCTGTATCTTAGCAACAGCTCACCTGACAGCGACTCCCAGAGGAACCGGGTGGACAGAGGCAGTGGAAGCCGTTAACTTCGTCATGGCAACGGCCGCCTTTGAGACACGGTTCGCTGGCGCACTCGTCCACGTCCGTCTCACAGCGTTCACCCCCGAAACCCGGAGCGCACACACACTGAAACCCGTTCACCAGGTCCTGGCAGAGAGAGAGAGAGAGAGAGAGAGAGAGAGAGAGAGAGAGAGAGAGAGAGAGAGAGAGAGAGAGAGAGAGAGAGAGAGAATATTTTAAGTGAGAGCGATTTTAATGTCATTGCTTCTCCTGACAGGCATGTAGAGGAAATAACAGAATACAGGCTGTAGTGAAATATATATATAGAACAAACATTTAAAAGAAGAAGCAGCCTTAAGATATACGATATCAGGATCGGGGTCTAATCGCCAAAGACTTTTAACATTTATCATATGGGGCATGTGTCAATAAATGTTCTTTAGACACAAAATGAAGTCTTTCCTGATTGAAATACCTTAAATACTGTAGCAGTAAAAACACTAGTTAGAAGGTACAATTAAAGATTCACGTGCATATTTGAGTATGCATGAAGTCACCCTAATAGATGGATTTTCTTCCTGCCAGGCAACCACTGATTTGAGGTCATTGTGATGAATATCAGCTTGCAAGAAATTCATCAGTCAACATCCAGTTACCAGTTTTAATCCAACCGTATCTTTAAAGCGTGATTCAACAAATAACAGCTTATAACTGATGATAGCTTATTTTTTTAGCCTTTAGCTACACGAAAGAAACAAGCAGCAATCATAAGAAAGTGTTAGGAGGAGCGCTTCTTTCAATAACTTAGTCTTTCAAATGCTAATACAGCGCACAGACATTGTGGTTTGTACTTTTGATTTAGCTACACCATCTTAATACAAAAAAAAGCTTTCCCTTTGACTTTGTGACTGAACCATAAATCAAACAGAGCGGTGTGTGATGATCAGGAACCCTGACAGATAAAGCCGCAGATGAAATGTAATCGGCCTCCTATCAGCAAACAGTAAACCATTGTGAGAGGAAGAATGGCAGAAAAAAAAGAACAATCAGCGCTTCAAAAAGAATGAGGACACAGTGTTTATCTTCCGCTGGGAAATGAGAAAGTTTGGAGAAATACGATCTGCTGTTGTCATGGACACACACACACACATACACGTCTCTGTCCTACATGCATGACTCAGCATTTAATGTCTACAGCACTGGTGAAGACAGTGTGTGTGTGTGTGTGTGTGTGTGTGTGTGTGTGTGTGTGTGTGTGTGTGTGTGTGTGTGTGGCTCACCTTGCACGTGGCTCCGTTCTGACACTGGCCTCGGCAGTCGTTGATATCTGCAGAAACAAGTTTTATGAGTTTTTTTTATAACAACTTAAAGAAAACAAACAAAAAAATCCAGTTTCCCATCAGATAAGATGTTTGTTTTGAGGTTTGGTGTTGTTGCGCTTCTACCTGGAGACAAAACTACCTGCTGTTCACTTCCTCTGTCAAACATCTGTATATATTTTAGAGCTAATTTTCTAGCTTATGTTCAGAAAAGAGTGAAATCACTAAGAAGCAGGGATAAGATCTTTTTTATCTTCTTGTGTACAAAGCTCAGATTTACCAAACCACATCTGACTCCAACAAAACTTAAAATGTTTTTTTACATAATCTTTTGTTGAAGTTAAAGTGTTGTTCAGCTTGTTAAAGGAACAGTTATTATAGGCTTTAAACATGTACAAACAGTAAGAAAACTCAAAAGTGAAACTGAGGTTGTGTTGATTTTTACTCCCGAGCAATTAACCCTTATGTAACATTTGAGCATTGGATAGATAAGGAGTCCCTCTTATGATAAAGGTATTACAAGTGATCCGACAGATCGACTAGATTAAGCAAAGTAAACAACATCAGAGCTGGGAAAGACCAAGAGTTGCATCTAAGAATGTCTTTTTGGAGCAAAGAACAAACACACTTAAAGGTGGGGTAGGTAAGTTTGAGAAACCGGCTCGAGTGCGCTAGAATTTGAAAATACACAACCGGAGAAAATCTGCCACTTCCTTACAGAGCCCCTCCTCCAACACACACGAACGCGCACATGACCAATGAGGGCACGAGATAAGTTTGTGCACAGATGGAAGGCTGACAGGCAGGTAGGCCATCCAGTTATTTTAGCCGGGCCGGCTAAAATGATTGGTCGTGCTTTTTACAGTACTACGGCTTCCACAGATGACATTTTTTATGGATTTTTTGTAAGATATTCATTGCTATCGGGATGTTAAGAGCATTCCATGGAATATAACAAAAAGTGTATCTCGAGCCGGTTTCTAAAACTTACCTACCCCACCTTTAAGTCTCAAAACAAAAACGTTGTGTTCCCATACAAATGCATATTATTGTTATTGCTTCTGTGGGTTGACTGTACTGTTCCCATCTCCTCCTCATTACACTGATTATTATTTTGCATTTACTCACTGGTGTCACAGTTCTTTCCCGTCCAACCTGGGAGGCATTCGCAGAAATATCCTCCAATCAGATTCCTGCAGGAGTGGGCGTTGACGCAGGGGTCGTCGTCACACTCGTTTGCATCTAAAACCAAAATAATCCACAACAGAATACAGTATAACGTTTTAAACCTTTATCCGTTGTAGTCCAGACAATTTAAACCGTCGTGACCAAGAGCGTTCACTTGTGATAAAATGTGGAACAGGTCAATCACAGGATCACTCATTGATCCACATTGATGGATGGATATGTATGACATTTTATAGATCAAACAGCTACTATTAATGGAGAAAATGATCTGCAGAGGAATTGATAAAGTTACAAAGTCGCCGGTTGCAGCCTCACCGATGAGGCAGGTCTTCCCGATCCACTGAGCAGGACAGGTGCACTTGAACCCGTTGATCAGGTCCTGACAGGTGCCTCCATGACTGCAGGGGTTCCACACACACTCGTCCACATCTGAGACACACAGAACAAGAAAGAGTTCATACAGCTTCCCTGGAGGTTTGAAAAGGATCTGGGGAGGGACTATATTATTTCTATTGAGATGTTTACATTTTGGAATATTTATTTATTTTAATTTGTATTGTACAATGCCATGTCTTTTTATGCTGCTGCAACGCAAACATTTCCCAAATTGGGATCAATAAAGTAATTCTTATCTGATCTAATCTTATCTTATATTAAAGGTCCCCTATTATACTGTTTTTCATCAATATATTATAGGTCTCAGATATATACAGAACCTGTCTCTGATTGGCTGAAACACCAAACAGATCATTGCAGCATCCCATAATCCCCTCTGTTTCAGCCCTGTTTTAAAAGTGCTGATTCTCTGTTTGTTACTTTAGATGAAAATAAGGAGCCCCTCCCCACGCCCCTCTGAGAGATATTTGGTTAAAGAGAACACAATGGTGCTCTAGGAGGAGATTCAGGTGATAAGGTGTGGGGGGGGGTTACCTTGGTTGGTGATTGGCTAATGGTTACACAAGCCAACACATCGTTATGACATCATAAAGTGGCCAAAATCTGATCAGCTCATTTTCAGACAGGTTTTTACAAAAAGAGAGAGAATCTTTGTTCCTGAAACTTTCAGAGTCTCTTTCCACAGAGGGGACACATGTTGATGTAGAAGAGACATGGAGAAGTGGATTTTGCATAATAGGTGACCTTTAAAAGGTGTAAAGAGGTCTTACTGATGGAGCAGGAGGGTCCGGTCCAGCCGGAGGAGCAGCGACACTCGAAGCCCTGACTCGTCTCCACACAGCTTCCCCCCCCCAGGCAGGGGTTAGACAGACAGGCGTGGTCCGCTGAGACAGGAGGGGAAGAAGCGTTATTTTTCTTTGACTTTTAACTGGATTTATGGACATTAACAACAATGAACATCAGATATCCTTTGAAGGGCCGCAGTGTGATCAGAATATGGAAATCAAACTAACTTTTCATCCTGTATGTAGAATATTCTCCCTGATTTTTATACTAAAATAAAAAAAATCAAGCTCTTATTAAACACCCTGATCACATCACACATCCTCTGCTTTTCTTTTTTTATTGATTGATTATAATGTTTTTTGGACTTTTGTTTTTGTTTTGTGTACCTTGTACGGCGACCTTGAGAGCCTTGAAAGGCGCCTTTATAAATAAAATGAAGCTCTTATTAAACGCAGAATGGGTTAAACCCTCTTTAAACCAGGCTCCTCTCACCTCTCTCACAGCTGACCCCAGAGAAGCCCTCGGGGCAGGAGCAGTGGTATTTGTCCGGTCCCGTGTTGCTGCAGGTTCCTCCGTTTGAACACGGCTGCAGCGTCGCACACGTGTTCAGATCTGCAGAACAGAAGTTCACATATTAATCAGTTTTTTTATCTCTGGACATAATCTTTAATAGTTTATTAAGACACGGTATAATACATTTACTTCATATTCACACTCATGTTCTTCTTAATATGGACAGAAATCCCCAGGAAAATCTAAAAGCTACTTTCAGAGAAGTTCTCTAAAGACTTAACAGTGTGTGTGTGTGTGTGTGTGTGTGTGTGTGTGTGTGTGTGTGTGTGTGTGTGTACCTTTGTCACACAGCTGTCCTCCGTAGTTGGTGTCACAGAGACACTGCCAGGGCTCCATACAGCTGCCGTACACACAGCCGGGGTGAGGGATGCACTGATCGCAGTAATCCCCCTGCCAGCCGTACAGACACCTGAGAGACAAACACAATAATAGACATCAGACCCGGCGCCAGAACAAATCTACAGAGAGGACATATGATTGTCATGGGAGGGCACACAAAACCGTCATGTGCCGCGGCCAGTGTCGACGCCAGAGATGTTCTTTTGGGGGTGCTGTGGGGTAGCTTGACGTTTCATAGAGGGTGCTCAAACATGTAGGGTGTCCCATTAAGGTACCGGGCGCTACAGTGGAATGTTCTACTGCAACACTCCCCACACGCACATACACAGTGCACCCGCGACTGTTACAATGAAGGCTCGATAATCAGCTCGCCGCATATAGCTGTAAGCAGGGGTAAAGTGCTATTATTTATAAGTGGGGGGTGGACCTCACATCCTCTAACATTTTTAGAAATAATAAAAAACGTGTTTATTGGGGGAGGGCAGGAATGTCAAATGGGAGGGCCCCACGGCACCGGGTCTGATATACATTAGTTGATTATCTTTTCGTATAACAGATACATTTCTTGTGTATCAATGGTTTACAAGGTATCAGAACGACTCTTGGTTGGAGATTTGTACAAAAAAAGTTTAAAAAAGTTCATTATTCCGAAAAAAACTGTTGTGTAAGAAGTGTTTAGATCCTGTACTTGAGTCACAATATTGATACCACAGTAATAAACTACTTTTAGAATGACATTTCAACACATTCCTGATTTTTTCCTATGATTATTCAATGTGACTTTTATACATTTTTTCACGTTTATTTAGCTTCATATTGTGATCAGACTGTCGCATGTTGCTCATTTCAGTGTTTATATTTCTCATCCAGGCAGTAACACTCCTTAAACAGCATGTGTATGTATCTAACTGTGGCTTCCCTGGATACATAAAAGGTCAAATGAAAGAAAAACAGAGATTAAAATAAAATGTAAAAACCGGAAATGCAATAATAGAGCTTTTTTGTGTAAAAGCATCTCTGAGTTGAATCCTGTTGGAGACATTTGTAACAAGTCATACCTCTCTGTATCTCACCTCTACTATCTTTACACCTACATTCACTTTCAACTACAGACACAAAGCCAGACAAGGTGTGTTGCTGTGTTGTGTGGGTGTTGTTTCTTACTTGCACTCTCCAGGAACTTTGCAGGATCCGTGCTCTGTGCTGCAGCCCTGTCTGCAGATCGCTGTCAAAGAGAAGCAAAAAGAAACTATGAGCAAACATGAACGCGGCAAAAAGAACATTCATTTTATTCCATTAACGTCTCCAGGGAGCAAACAGGAATTCAGTCAGTTCTAAGTATGAGATTTGTTGGCGCCCAGTAAACAACTTACAAAGGAATGATTTGGGATAGCATCGTTCCTTTTAAAACATCCATAACTTAATCAGGTACTTTGGTTAAAATCCATTTGAGTTAGAGAAACAGTCCCCATGCTGACACTAAGCAGACATTTTAGTCCAAGATGGAGCCACAGAGGGACAACTCCAGTCTTGTTCAAAACAGATGCCTGATTTAAAGAAGACTTATCTTTGGCAGAGGTACAGAAATATCAAATATCTTCAAGCTTAATTCCCTTTCAAGAGATAGTTGATATCTGCTGTTATCAAAGCATCACATTGTTCTGTTTTCCTGACTGTTTTCCCACCAAATGTGTTTTCTTTCTCAAGGGGCTGAAAGCTCAAGGAAAGTTTTTAAATAATCTTAAAAGGTGTATTTTGAAATAAATGCATGAAACAGAAAATGTCTGCCTGGAAGGAAAAATGTAAAAACTGCTCTGATTTGATATAAAATCTTGTATTTAATAATAATATGATAATAATCTTTATTTGTAGAGCACCTTTCATACAATAAGTGCCGTTCAAGGTGCTTCACTTAGACATTTCACAGAACATTGATATCACACAGAATACAGTTACCAGTAAAAGACAAAAATAGCAAATAGTAGACATGTAAAAAATACATTTAGATTAAAGGTACAACGATGAAATTGTGCAATAAAATGGGGATAATGCAAATTCGACACACAATCAAAATGTTTAATGGTCTGAAACAAGGAAGAATCCCCTCTAAAGTTCCCATACATCAATAAAACCCACTGATAACTCACCAGTGTTGCAGTCTGGTCCGGCCCAGCCGTCCAGACAAGTCTTGTTCCCGTTGTGGTCGCACTCGTAGTGTCCGAAGAAGTCGTCCCGCGGGCGGCAGAACTTGTTGCAGCCGAAGCCGTAGTAGTGCTCGTCGCAGCTGAGGCGGACCTGGAAGTGGAACTGAGCCACGGGGCCGTTGTGCTGCAGACTCTGCCACTGCCGGCTCGGGTTGATCATCCCCGAGAGGACGGCTTTCTCAATCATCGCCCCACCGACATCTGTGGACGAAGAGGAATTCATATTAAAGATCAAAGATTCAAGGCTTTATTGTCATTAGCACAGTAGCTACAGTGTAGATATGTCGATGGAAATCTTAAGTCACAGGCTCCTTCAACGATGAAACATAAGGTTCAAGGCTTTTATTTGTCATACGTAGACAGCTACAGTGTAGTTATGTCGACGTCACAGGCTCCTCCAACAGTGCAACACAACAAAACTGAACAAATTGTGAAATAGTGCAATAAGAGTCTATAAACAATCAGTCGTTTTCTTTGTATTGTTTCTGTTCTGATGTTATGTAAAGCGTCTTTGAGCATTAGGAAAAGCACTATACAAATTCAAACAAAAAAAATAGTGCAAGAAGAAACAGAGTAGAATAAAATAGTGCCAGATCATCTTGCAAACCAATGTGTAGGTCATGTAGATTACGGAAACTATCAGGGTTCATACACTTTTTCACCAATGATTTTCAATGACTTTTCCACGACTTCTCCATGACCTTTACCTAATTTTCCATGACCAAAAAAAGTACTCTTTCTCAGTGGTACCACATGGAACAGGAAAATAAGGTCTGCATATGAAACATGCCGTGCCTATCTAAAACAAATCCAATAGTTGGCTTACTAGCTTCTACAGGCGAAAGAAACTAAAATCTCTCCCCAGCAAAATAACTCGACATGCAGTTAAATGCCATTTTACGTTTCATTACTATACAATACAGTATTTATTATCATTATAGTATTACTATTTCGGCGATTAGATAAAATATAAATTATATTTGATGCAACTTTAGTTACATTTCCATGACTTTTCCAAAACTTTGGGAAAAATATTGTTTTCCATAACTTTTCCAGGGCCTGGAATTAGCATTTAGAATTTCCATGACTTTTCCAGGTTTTGAATGACCGTAAGAACCCTGAACTATATACATGTCGAAACAAATGTAATAAGATAAAGATAATATCAGTCAGATAGCACATTTAATTGTGTTTTAAAGAAAAACTGGTATACACACAAAAAGACAAATCACTTTTGTTTTTCAGGAACAGCAGACACAAGAAGTGTTTCAGTTTGAAATGCTAACTTATTGCTTTTCAAAAGATGGTGCAAAAGATTACAGGTGTCATTGTGTAATAAAATACTCCTGCAATAATATTCTGATTTCAAACATTAGGCGCTCAAGTAAAGTTCTCCTTTAGGTAAAAATATAAATACAAGATATATTCAAAGATCCATAGTTATAATCCAAAACAGAGACATTTTAAATTGCTTCTTTTGTTTGTATTTGTTGATATTGCAACTGAAGCTGCTGTAATGCAAGAAATAATTTGTATCGCATCACATCGTAATAACTCGAGCTGTAAATTGTCTTCAGCCTGACAGTATTTGAGCAGCTGCACAAACGCAAACAGTCCTGGTTTGTGAGGACGGTGGTACTTGCAGCTGCAGGAGGATTCGGTCTGCTGTAATAAATGTCCAGAGAGTTTGAAAATGCTGAGCTGCTCTGTGGTATTTCACCAGCGGGGTGGAAAGTGTGGTCGGGCCGAGGTGACGGCGTCCGTTTAACTGAAGAGCATCAGGACTGAAACGGCCGAAAAGAGACGGTTGAAACCTCTGTAAGCAAACTGTGACACTTCACATCACGGTGGGGAATAAAACATGTGCTAAAAATGTCACACGGGTAGCAGATTTGAAAAATGGTCAACCTCAAAAAAGACTGGATCCGTTCCGTTGGGGAATATTTGAGCAAATATTTAAACCTGGCACTTTATCGAGGAATACCGGCTGAGCTGTCAAACCAACACCTGCCTGAGATCTGCAACTCAGTCAAAACTGGACTGAAGAAAAAACCTGTTGAAAATGTCCTGCAGTCGTTTCTGAAGGGACTGATGACTGAGAATCTGAGGCCTTGAGATTGGGTTCACTTCGATAATTTTTACTGGAAAATAAGCTGATTTAAACTAGTTCCGAAACGCATTATGGACTAGGGCAATATCCAAATCGCAGAAGGCGTGATAATTGGTAGCAGCAACATATGTGAAAAATTAAGTATTGTGTTGTTGTAAGAGTCCTGGCCTACAAACGGTATTCTCAAGACTTGTTTGCTTCATAAAAAAACCCATTTAAGTATATTTTTCAATGACAAAGTGAGTTATGGTCATTCCCTCTAATATCACAAATCATATACAATTTCAATATTACTTAAAATAATGGAAATTAGTTATTTTTCCCAAATGTTGAAGCCCTGATTTCAACTTTTATGACAGACAGTAGAAGGAGAGATGATCCTGGAGAATATTCTAAGTTTAACTAAAATATTGCGTGCATTGAAAAAGCAAATGAAGCCGTCTATTATCTACCTCACTCTTGAATATTAAGGTTTCATTCATGAATTCATTGGCCACTAAATGTCAGGTTGTAAACACAACACTGACCTTATAAGTAGTTGTGGCAAACTTGTTAGCAAACAGTTGCGTACTTTCACATCCACAAGTTACAGAACATCATGATCATTCATTAGGAGCTGTACATTTTGTGAATGTAAATCCAACATCCACTCCGCTTTTGCTTTGTTTTCAACTCCTGAGGGAAATATCGGGCCTTTAGGTTGCTAAAAGCTCCACTATGTTCACCAGCTAGTCTCTAACTGCGTCTGCCGTTTGTTTCTGAGCAGGAAGTGATACAGAGTGATTCAGGCGTTTGTTACCGACCACGCGTCGAGGGCACTTCGCTTGTTGATGCTAAACTGAGAGGGTCAATATTTGTTTTGTCCTCTTTTGGCTTTAAAGCAGTTTCAGCTTCAACCTTTCAGCTCCGTTTGACTGCTGAAGGCTTCTAGATAAACTACATCCAATCGAATCAAAGTATCTATCAGTTTAACTTAATGAAAGACATTGCATCGTATGACATCGTATTAACTCTAGCTGTAAATTGTGTGAAAGACAACTACGAATGGGATGATGTAAGCAATTAATATCATGATTGCTGTGGTTAAAATAATTGCGATTGCCAACATCATCGATCAAAATGCTTTCAACTATTGACCCTAACAAATGACCTTAAGACCTACTGTCTTAGATATTGATTTCAAATATTTTGATTGCATCACAAATGGGACACTTCTTTTTTTTGTTAAAATCCTTTTTAGTGAAAAACTAACATTAAACCAATTTGAAATAAGCTAATCGTAATTGACCAGGTTCCCCTGCATATGAAAGGATAAATACATTTTCAACTATATATTAAAACATAATAATATTATGTGTAGTATGTCATTCTCTTCTTTCTTTCATGATCATTTTGAATTTCTGCTGACAGCTTTTTTTTTTTTAAATCACTCGTGTGGATATTCACAAGAAACAACTTATTGGAAGTGTTTTATTTTGTGATCTTGATAAGATCCCATATAAATAATACTCGAATGAACTGGACTCGCCACACACCCCCTGTTACTCGTTGTAGGCACTGAAGACCACCTTTTGCTGAGGTCAGCTGACTTCACACCGGGCCTATAATGGTTCCCTGAGGGACGCCAAATACAGCACTGAGCCAACACTCAACGCTCAAACCGCCTCGCTGCCAGCCGGGTGATAAACACACGCTCCAACTGAAGATGCCAACTTTACTCCCTCCTTACACACTCTTTACAAACACTTTTCTGAATGGGACTCATGTAAACAACTCTAAAAGGCCGTTGTAAAAATGTAGGGGGAGTTAAGCACTCTGATAAACTAGAAAAGGCTCCAGAAGTCTGCGAAGGGTTAATCAAATGAAGTAATAATGTTCCTGGATCAGGCAGAACATTTAATAATAGTTATGTAATGTGTTCTGTGCGGTTTAAGGACAGACTCTTATTTAATCAAACATGTTCTGACAAGTTTGATGTGCTGGCTTTCAAAATAACATAAATCCCTCTGTACATAAATATGATCTGATGATTTTGTGTCAGTAACTGGGTTGGCAACAGTTGGTAAGCTCTTATGGTAAACTCAGCCTTGTTTGTTGGGTTGTTGTTATGTCACAAATCACCTGAAGAACACCGGGAAAGTTCCTCATAACTGTTGATACAGATAATTAATTCATGTAACACGTTCATTCTGTTAGCCATTTTGGTTTGTTTGTTTTATATATTTTTTAGACTGTTATACTTATTCTAGTTTACCTACACTGGATTTTCGAACATCCGAGTACAGAAACGAAATATGGGAAGACAGGGTATATGCAGGAATCCTGAAGTGAAATGTAATACCTTTTAAGACCCTTTCCATACATTTTAAGACCTCATCGCCACTTCGAGTTTTAACCGGTTATTGGCGACACACTTTACTATATACAGTATTGATTGTCCTTCCTCCTTATCTTCCAACCATTTGGACGCAAACTTGCATTTCCCCATAACGATGTTTTTTAACAACCGGCATAAACGGACCTTCGCCCGCTATCAAGCAGTGAGCGCGCGATGTCCTGTTCAGATGACGTCAAATCCAACGGGATGCCATAAATAAACTACACAGAATCACACTACACACCTACGCAATGATTACATTCAGGCAAACTGTAGAATACAACCTCTTTGGACAATTTATATACTTATTGAAAACAAGCTACAAAATGTAATACCTTGGAAAATGCCGTTTAATACTTTTAATACTTTTTAATAGCCTCAATTTTTTCGCTAAATTGATTTATCAACTTTTAATACTTAAGACCCCGCGGACACCCTGGAAGAAATGAAGTCCCAGAAAACTGTAAGGTAATATAATCAGCTACACAAAAATATGTTTTAATCCAAGCGAATTACAGTATGGCGTCTAATAATTCAGGGGTTTGCAAAAATAATCTATGCCTTAATGCCTCATAACATCACAAAACATTTTAAATACATTTTCTTTCGATGTAATTTCTGTTTTTTTGTAAATGAATTTGTTATCGCCTCTGCTCAATATTTAATTTATTTGCCAATATGTCACCCAGGTATAGATATAACTCTCTACCACTGCTGGCCTAAACCTCATTAATCAAAGTCCTGTGCCATGCCTAGGATTTCATAGGTGATATTATTTTCTATCCTGTACGTGAAATGCCCATTTGAACTTTTCTTTCAACGTTTGAACAAACACACCGAAGCCGATTTGGAGTCCGTTAGTTTTCACACAGAAGTGGCATCTTTATGGATTCAAGCTCTCGGGTTGAAGGTCATGTTTGTGTCAGTGGAGCGGAGAGGAGTGAAGAAGGATGGATGATGAAGAGGATAATGATGAAGATACTCACTGCCGGAGGACGAGTCGTTGTTGAAGTCCAAGGCTTCCACGATCAATGTGTAGGATCTCTGCACAAAAAGACAGAAAGAAGGAAAATTAATACATTTTGATCGATTTTGTTGAAGGTTTTATAATTTCAAAACAACAAACTTTTATTAAAATTAGAAGATTTGCAGATTTGCAGTTCTATGTTTATATATTGGATATGTTGGATACTTATTGGATAAAACTTGGAAAATCTAATGTTGTAAAATATGCCCAAACCTACAAAAAACAGTTACGCAGCGTCCACACGGCAGCATGCATTGAAGCTTGCCGGAGGGCGTGTCTGAAACTCGACCAACAACCAATCACATTAATCTCCCGCCCCGGACACACAAGCACGCGGTTTGATTGGCTAGAGCTTGTACTGGCATATGATTTGATTGGCTGACGCTTCTGTCCAAGCTTCAAAAGTAGAACTTTTCTCAACTTTTGAAGCGAGCAACGCGAGCAAAGCAAAGCGACGGAACCACAATGCAGTTCGGCAAAACGTGATATCACCCCATTCAAAGTGAATGGGAAGAAGCGTTGAAGCTTCAACGCACGCCGCCGTGTGGACGGGCCGTGAATGAATATTGGCATTGGTCCCCCGATTACACTTCATTTAATACAAATTAAATTTGATGAAATTTGATTCGATACTTGAAGACTATTCAACATAAATACAAATATTTAATAGAAATTAAACAATTCTTATAATTTATGGTGTTAAACATCCTACTTATAGTATATAAAACTGCTCTTAAAGTGCACATAAATTGTACATTTTATAAAATTGTCTATTCAAAAGAGACTGCAGCAAAGTTTTCAGGAAAAGCAAATATAGGATCAGTCTCTGAAGAATAAACACAGAAGAAGTCAACTTCTCTGAACATTAAGTATTTCATGAGAAAGACTCAAAACGAAATAGTCATGCGCCACTGAAACATCCTAAAGTCCCTAATTTTACAGCACAGTGTGTGTGTGTGTGTGTGTGTGTTTTGAGGTTTTGCGTCCCATTATTTCGGCTCCACTTTGAAACTCTTTGTCTCTCTTAAAGCCACTGTCGCTCTCACCACTATCGAATGACAGACAGAGCAGAGCCAGTGTGTGTGTGTGTGTGTGTGTGTGTGTGTGTGTGTGTGTGTGTGTGTGTGTGTGTGTGTGTGTGTGTGTGTGTGTGTGTGTGTGTGTGTATTGTATTGTGGTTTGAGTCTTGCAGAGTTTTCTCTCTCGCGCTCTCTCTAGTGACACTTTCCCTCCAACATTCACACCATTCAAACTCAGGGACTCCAGAAATAGGAGCAGGGAAACACAAAGATGGAAGAGAGTGTTTTGTGGGCTCTTTGAGAAGACTCATTTAAGTTTTAAACATGGAGTCTGAGGAGATTATGTCTGGTCTTCACTTCTTCAATGGGTTGTTTGGGGGGTTAAGACTCAGTTTTGAGGTGAACTTTAATGTTAAAGCAATGTATTTGCCAGTCAGAGTCCTCACAAGTATAGAAGCACATTCCTTTGGGTGATTGGCAGGTTGCAGACCCCCTGCAGCAATAAATATGGATTTGAGTAATTCAATTAAGCGATTTGTGAGCGATCTGGCTCATAAAACAACAGGACATTATTTAAGCATTGCTGATATTATCGGTTAATATTAGCTCCTTGTTGCAGAGATAAATGATAGATCAGTGAGCTGTCCTTGAAAGAGATTACAGTGCAGAAAGGCTAATGTTATGTTTGAAAGTTGGACAAAGTATTTCAAGCGTCCATTAGCCTAACTTTTTATAGAACATTTTACAACTCACTGCATAAACTTAAATGTTCCTGTTGTTCCAGGGTGTTTCATTCCTTCAAGAAAAGCTTGAACAGAATCCCAGTCATTTGAAATCAGTGTATCTCTCCTGCTAACATCAGTCCTGTGTGAAGAGAGCTCAGCACTAACACCCGACCAACATCCAAAACCGCTGCGGGAAAACTGCCAGAGCAAGAGTGGAAACCCCAGAAACCTGTTGACATGATGAGTTTCTGGTTTGTTGCAGCGTTTATGTTAAATCAGCGCTCTTTGATTAAATAAAAAAACATGCTTTAAATGTGCCTGAACTTCATCCTCGGTGGTCTCACATCATCCTGTCCACATTTATTAAACCCTGCTGGTGTTGGCGTAGATCCACAGCAGCTAGATAAACTCTGTCGCCCCAACACTCAGCCCTGCAGGAAACCACAGTGGTCCATGTAGGTTTCAGATTAGCGGTTAGCTCGGGCTGTGATGTCGGGCTATCGAGCGTTCAGAGCAGCCGACAGGATTATTGGACCATAATGAGCCATAACAAACATCACACAGGGGATTCACTCATGTCTTATACGTTTCCTGTGTTCTCCTCTGAAGATGGAAAATTACGGTGGATTTACACACCAATGTCTGGCTTGGATCTCGGTAGTGTTTGCAGCCATGTGAACTCAACGATATGTTCATACAGACCCCACAAAACTGTGTTTTCCATCACACAATCAACAGCTCCACAAGTTTCACTGAGAGGCAGATATGTTGTGTTGAGTTTGGATTTCTTACATTGACTTCAGGTGACTTGCAGTCTCCTTTGTTGAAGACTTTGTTATAGAATCATTGCAGTTTTTCACAACCTAAGTATTTTTTGGTTAGTTTTGTCCATTGTTTCTATTATTACTAACAAAACCGTACTGCTCTAGTTAATATCTGAGATCTGCGCACGAGGTAACATCACTAAAAAGATGCAACAACCAGACAGGTTGGTCACAAACCAACAGTTTATCCAGATAATAAAATACTATATTGTTTTGAAGAAAAATGTGAAGTAAAATCGCCTAAAATCTTACTAATTATCCCTCATTGTATCAAACTCTGTTCATATGACTTCAGTTATTACAGGAGGTCAAAGTTAAAGCAGGAAGTTAGTTTGTAAATTGTAATTTATTTTTACAACAGATCATTTGGGTCATAAATGAACAGTTCCCATACTTTTTCTCTAAAAAAAAAGTTGTGTTTTATTTTTGTTTCCACCTGTCTCATCGCCTGATTGTTTGTTTCTTAACCCGTATAACCTCTTCCAAGTGAAACCAGTTTTAGCATCATGTTCCCGCAAACACAACTTTCACCTAAATATGGAAATGTCTCTTAACCACATTCTTTCTCTTTCAATTCAGCTGAGGCGTTACAGTAAACACTAAGAGGTGAAGTTTGGACATGTTTACTTTGATGTTTACGAATGCAAGCCGGGCTAGCATGCAAAGTGCGGCGGCGCGTCACCAAAGTAAGCTGTGAGAATCAAAATGTAATCACTAATGCATATAAACTGAAAGCAAGAGTGTAGGGTTTTTTCTGCAAGTATGAAAATGCACTGAGATACATTTTGATGTCCAGAATCATAGATGGCACTTTATCAATCTCAACAGAAGATATGTATTTATTGTTGTGTTTATTTTACCCAAAGTATTACAAAAGATGTCATCCTTCATGATGAGTTACTGTTTGTGGCAGCTGAAAACCAAGCTTGTTTGTGCTTTCCACATATTTTCTTTCCTTACCAACAAGATTTTGAACCAGAATCTAAAACCAGAACGAATGAAAAACACGACCTCAGTCCTACAAATCTGTAAAAGAATCTTCCCGATTCGTTCTGAGTGGCTCCACACAGAGCGTCATGCCTCCAGTCTAACTGTCACTAAAGCAGAACCGAGCTAACGTGCCGGAGCTGTGACTGAAAACCCTCAACAACTCTTGCCACATCCTTACGTCACCTCGCTGGCTGACACAGGATCTGGGCGTCGGGCTGATGTCCCCGCAGGAAAAATAAATGTCTTGCCCAATGCCCACCAAACATAGTGGGTGGCACCTCAAAAACACTTAGATAATTAGATTTGAAGACGAGAACGGGAACATGACAGCTGCCAACAGGTTCCACTCACTTATGCCAAAACATCTACCAGCATTCGACTGTTGGTGATTTCCCATCACTCCCCGTCCCTTTGATTGTTTGATTGAAGAGGTGGAACTGCTTTCTCTGGCTGGAGGCTCAGTGTGGGAAAATACTTTGTGAGCATTCAGAGCCAGGCGACATGTGGAGGCAGGTCCAGGCAGAGAGGAGGAGGAGCGCTCAAACTAAAACACTTCCTCTATTTATGTTGTGTTTGGGATTTTATCTAACGCCTCAATCAGGCCAAATGACAACATGATGAGAACAACATGCATTTCAGACATAGGTTATTAATAAAGCTAGAACATTTAAGACTTTTTGAGGGGATCCTACTTTAAAACAAAAGCATTTAAGATGTCACTAAACTATTTCCATGTTTCAGTATCATAATATATATTTGTTTTGTTCTGACAAAACTCTTTATCCATTACACATTTCCAGAGGTGACGTCACTTTGTCCAACCAACAGTACAAAACTAGACAAATATTCAGTTTAATATGATAATACAATAAGGTAAGAAGAAAATAAAACAAACCCTCACACTAGAGAAGCAGAATGACTATTTTTTGTGTATATTTATAGTTAAAGGTGGGGTAGGTAAGTTTGAGAAACCGGCTCGAGATACACTTTTTGTTATATTCCATGGAATGCTCTTAACATCCCGATAGCAATGAATATCTTAAGTGCTTTGACAAAAAATCCATAACAAAATGTCATCTGTGGAAGCCGTAATACTGTAAAAAGTACGACCAATCATTTTAGCTAGCCCGGCTAAAATAACTGGATGGCCTACCTGCCTGTCAGCCTTCCATCTGTGCACAAACTTATCTCGTGCCCTCATTGGTCATGTGCGCGTTTGTGTGTGTTGGAGGAGGGGCTCTGTAAGGAAGTGGCAGATTTTCTCCGGTTGTGTATTTTCAAATTCTAGCAATCTCGAGCTGGTTTCTCAAACTTACCTACCCCACCTTTAAAACAGTCATTATGTACCTAAAAGGAATTATGGACTACATGTTTCTGTTTTTTCTGTTACTGAACTAAACAATCAATAGTGTGGTTGAATCAAATAAACCTGTTTCCATCACAAATTAGTATCATGGTTAAAATGTGTAGTTTAATTCTTTTATAAAATATCAATATATCTCCACACCTACGGGTCAGATTATCCTCAAACCTGTGAAATGTAATCTACACGAGAGTATGAAACCTGGTCCTTTTCGTGACCTCCTGACCTTTCCTCTTGCACTAACTGGAGGCAGAAGTTCCCCTTGTGCAGAGGAAGCTTATATCAATGTCTTGATCTCCTTTCTGCTCCTTAAGAGAATGTACATTTGTATGACCTTGTGAAGTCACAGAATTTCATAGATCACCACCTTCAGAACAAACTGTCTTTTCCCATGCTTTGCCTAGGTTTGAAATAAAGAATTGAAAGTGTGTTTGTAGTGAAGTTGTAGCTCCAGGTGGGTCAGCAGCACAGTGACAGTAGGGGAGATTTCAGTATGCATCAATGCTGCATCACTAACTTTGCTCTGGTTGCCGTTTTACTTTTACTAACCCACCTCCACTACTGTCTCTCTTGCGGTGGATACATTGTCCCACCGCCCACACCAAATCCCATCCCTCCGCCCTCAGCATTGTCCCATAAGCCCCGGCTGCAGCCCAGCAATGGTCCTACCCATTGTTCCCATAGTGCTCTGCTGATATAACCCAAAGAAAAATCACAGAAAGAAACAAAAGGATGAAGCTGAGATCAGCATCAGAAAGGCTGAGACACCGAAAAAAGGGTTTAAAAAAAATGCTAAATGACAAGATAGGAGTAGGGAAAGGATTTTAAAAACACAAGGGCTTTAAATTAAAAAGAGAAAGGAGAATGACTGAGCAAACCGGGGACTCTCGGATGAAATGCCGCAGATTTGGCACGACTTTCCACATGCTAAGCTGCCATCAGAGCTCCAATAAACACGACTGACGCACGCAGAGAGGCGGTTTTGTTTAGTTCTGCCAGTTTATACAAAAAATAAAAAAGGGAACAACAAAATCAGAAACCTCCTTCTGCCCGACGACGGCTTCATTTAACATGTCAGTAACCAGGGTCAACAGCAGGAATGTCCTACAGCCGGACAAAAACGAGCCTTCATCCCCCGCCACGCTGAGAGGTCAGGGGATAACTAGCACAACAACGCAGGGAAGAAAGGAGTAGGTGCCCTCGGCTCGCCGGTGTATTATCCTCAATGCAGCGCCTCAACCAGAGCAGTTTGACCTCATTTGTAGTTCCAGGCAGGAAACCACAGCAGCCACTGATGAGCACATGAAACCCAGCCAGTGTCTGCTGAGGGAGCACCACAGGGATCTGGACTCAAACCAGAACAACTCTGAGGAGGATCAGAGAAAGAAAGCAGCCAGCTCCATATTTGCTTTTAGTTCCCAGGAGACAGGAGATAGAAATAAAACCTCTCTTAGGAGCTCATAATGATCAGTCAACAGGGCAGATTTATGACTCAGGATTCTGGTATCAGAAGGTAAAATGAAATAATGAAATTCAGTTTTAGTTGTAAAGGTTTACGCATCTAGTTGGTATCGATAGAAAGGCTTAAGGTGTTCAGGTAACAGTTTGAAGGAAAATTCTCAAAGCAGAGGAGGCTAATAAATGTTTCAGACTTATTCATCTTTCAACAAAAACACCTATTTGCACTATAGAACTTTTTCCAACAACTTCAATCCACATTTCAAGTCTGCTGACCTTTAAAGTCCCAAAAAGTGTTCTTTCTGTTATCAAAACTATTCCCAGCTGTGGGGGACTAGTAAAGGATTATCCTATCTTATCTTGTGACGGTGAAATATCAGAGAGATACTGATGCTTTCCCTGACTCACCGTCCGTCTATGCTGCAGATCTGATAAAGAATAAAGAAAGAAATGGAGAAAAAAAATCTAAATAAAGAAGTAGACCTTAAATTGCCTCAGCTGAAGGCAAACTATTTAATACCTTCAAAAATGTCCTTTCTGTTTGACTGATGAGCGGAAACTTCATCAGTCAAACAGCAGAAACTGAATGAACACCGGAAACACAGCACATCTGTCTGAGAACTGATCGTCACATCCTGATGTTGATTCAGTTCTGATCCAAGTCTTTAGTCCAACAACTGAACATCTGGTTGGCATAGCAACAAAACATGTCCACAACCAAACCTTCTCAGACACAAAAAATGAAACATCCAAGCAAAAAGACAATCTTTTAACTCACCGGCCAAGCGAAGCTGAACGGCAGCACGATCCTGGCTCTGTCGTTGCTCTTGGCGTTGCGTAAAGAAAAGGTATTTCCACCGATAACGGGGGTGGAGGCGGTGCCGAAGCTGCAGGGCCCGGCCGAGGAGATCTTCAGCTGGTACTCCTTCAGACACACCCGGAAGTAGGTGTCACATTCGTCCGCCGAGCATCGTCGATCCGTCACGTCCCGGGGTCCGTCGCAGCAGGCGCCGGTCTGCAGCTGACCGTTAACGTTCTGCATCGACAAAATCTGGAGCTCAAAGTGTCCCGAAGCTGAAGAAACCTGCAGAGAAACGGACGGACAGGTGAGTTCAGAGGGAGGAAAGAATGAAGGCAACACGTCTTTTAAAGTCCTCATTGGTCCAATGAGTTCTAAGAAACCATGAACCATCGTCAAGATCGACATGGGACTAAAGAAAGGTCCAGTTCTATAGATTCTGCTAATCTCAGGTCTGTGTGTTAAACACCCAGATACTTGTGTTCGTCTCTTGATTAGATTTGCGGTAATGTCTAAATCAAATCTTCACTTGAACTGGATCTGACTGTCCTTGGGTCCCTTTTGGATCTGGTGTCTTTTGTTAAGAAAATATATTTATCCATATCAGGTTTAGGAAGGTTCCTGATTCAGTCTAAAGCGTTGGCCCAGTGAAGACATCTACTCTGCCCATGTGTTCAACGTTACTCTTATCTTGCAAAGAGATGCACCGATATCTTGATGCAGATATTGGATATCAGATGATTTTTTTTACTCAAATAGCTAGATAGGGTTTCGGTGACAAAGGGCCAACTTGATATTGGAAACTATTTACATACATATATATTATATTGATTAAGTTGTCATTTATTGTTATAGAAAGCTAGGAGAGCCATGTTTGAGTCAAGCCTGCACACAGTGAGTCATACAGGTAACCTAACGCCACTTTCAGACTGGTATTCAGTCAGAACGGGGCATCCATCATTTTGAAATATCCAAAAACCTAACCAACTTTAACTACCATGAAGGCAAGTAGCAACACTGTATGATGGGAACTCCAAAGAAGTCCTTTTCATTTTTAAACTCAGGTTTTTCTACTCAAATCCCCCTGAAACAGATCCAAACTGATTGGAGGAAATCATTACAGGCTGAGTAGTACTCTGCATGACAGGTTAACATGTGTACAAAATTGTTGATTGGCCCTAAAAGTTCATTTCATTTCAAACCTTTATTTAACCAGATTAAAAGTTACAAGAAATGCATGACAATCTCATATTCTTAAATGGTTGCAGCTCTTAATTTAATCTAAATGGTGTCTTATACAACCATTACCCCAAAATACACCGTGAAATATTAAATATCTTTTGAAACTCTGGGTTTTCCACTAGAATTTCACTAGTTTGAACAACGATTAGACAAAAACCGTGAAGCTGTAGAAGAAAGCAGGCATGGAGACAAAGCACAACTATCCACTAACTAATCCATCGTAAGTAAATCGGCAACGATCAAACATCAAGGAAAAGCATTCATTTCTGACTCCAAACTCCATTTTTATATTGTTGTTGTTTTAGAGGCGGGCCTTGCAGAAAAAGATGGAAATAATTCCACCTGGATGCTTTTTCGTAACAAGCTCTAAACGACAGCTGTATGTTCTGTACTGGAAGTTTTTAAAGTGTAAAAATAACCAATGAGAAGAAAGCTAAACTTTATAAAAAACAGGTGAAAAGTGAGAGCACATAATGAATGAGTTGTGGTGTCACAGAGTTCAACTGCTGCAGGAAACACTGCTCTCGATACTTTTACTTTACGACTTCAGTGTTCCCTGCAGGATCTCTTTCACCCACAGCAGCCCACATTGAAAACTGATTACCATAAAAGGAAAAGAAGGATTATGATTAAGAAAAACAAAGTAAATGTTAGTCGAATGATTGATTTTAACAACAGTTTGTGGCCAGTGCAATGCATGAGCCCAAAAACTGAGTCCATGTGATCCCAAGCTGACCAAAAACAATGGAATTTATATCCTTGTGGAGCAAGAGTCCCATAAAAAATGATTTATCGATGCACACAACCGTAAATGTGAATGAATGGTCCTTTAAATGCTGTAATTACAGCCTCATCTTAAATGTTAAACTCCTGAATCACTGATATCAGAGAAGACTGAAGAAATGTTGTGGGTTTGTTTACCCCTTAAAGTCACTTTCTTCGAGCACAGGACAATTTAATGTGAATTTTAAGAATTTGTTTTGGTAATTCATTTGTATATTAAAGGATTGACTGTTTTCTGATGACTTAAATAGCTACACCACAAATTGCACATACTTTGAAATCCAAATAAAGTGAGGATTTATCATGATATTCCTATAAGAGCCGAAGAGATGTTAGTTTCTCCAGGCACGTGTCATTCAATCAATCTCAATCTTTATTTATTTGTATAGTACATTTAAAACAACCTTCAGTTGACCAAAGTGCTGTACAGGCAATACATATTAAATAACACAATGGGAGTACAATAATAAAACAATAATTAAAAACATGATAAAAAGCACAATAACTAGAAACATATAAAAAAAAAAACACATACAAATGTAAAAATGTAATGTTCAACTAGTATTAAAAGCCAGTGCAAAGAGGTGAGTTTTTAGCTGAGATTTAAAAAGTTAAATCTCATCTTAATATCAATACATTTGATAATGCATTATACGTTTGAAATGTAAAGAGTCCAGCACATTTCTACTTGACACGACTTTCTCTAACTTGGTGCTGATTTATGAGGGTGTCAGGAAGATAAATCAACTTAATTTCATCAAGAACATGAAGATTGTTTTGGTTGCATTGCCCAAAACCTAGCCAGTTGCTGTTTAAATATGACTCGAGTCTGGGGTACCTGTATGCGGGCAGAGAGCAGCAGGGTCTGCAGGAGGAGGACCGAGCTCCGCGTCACAGTCATGCCGGTGGTGGGGTGCTGCTTTTCGGCTGTCGGTGCTCAGTGAGAGTCGGTGCGTCCCTCCACTCCGGGTTTATTCCCCTCCGGATGGGACATGCACAGCTTTACTTCCCAGAAAAAACCTCCACAAATTCCTGACAGAAAATATCCGTCCCTCGTCCTTCCTGTAAGAGAACCTTTTGTCTGCTATTGTCCTGTTTTTTATGTTTTTGTATTACCACTAAACGCAGTAGGAAACCGACTTGTCTGCAGCTGAAGCGCGGACAGCACTCTGATCGGTTCAGAGGAAGGCTGGGTAATATCCACCATAAGGGGCGGGGCTTAGTATAGACCACGCCCCCTGGTGCATATTAATGAGCAGCGGTTTGTTTACAGTCAGTTCACATGGAAGTGCAGAAGTGCCTTCACACATGGAGTCCAAAAACCCCCAAAGCTGACATGAGAGGAGTTTATCGTCCGAATGATAATTCTAGAAACCGAAGAAGAAGAAGAAAGTAAAGATGACTGTTTAAGTTATTTTTCAAATACGGACCCCACTTCTCACATTTCTGTAACTTCGTCAGTAATGTTGGTGTCGGTCTGCTACCAGTACGGTGGCTCCAAAGGGTCAAAAACAACTAGATTTTAACTGAAACCAATTTTCTTTAAGTTTAGCACCTTATATTTGCATTATAAGCTTCAAAGTGCTGGAAGAAAATGCATGTTTGTAACAGTATGTGATGTCTTTTTACAACTTAAATGTGTGGACAATAAAATGTTGCAGGTTTGTTTGATGCATTTTTGTTTTTATGATATATGAAGTGGATATTTTGTAGGTGGATATACATTAAACTAAAACTTTAGGGGCTTCTCCATAAATTCTAAACCAACTATATATAATAAACTGTGCACAAAAGCATATTATCTGAGGTGCACAAAATAAAACTATAGCTTTTTTGGGGCCGCTAAACATTAAAAAAAATCCTAATTTCAATGCTCTGTGTAAAGTAAACAACTTTCAAAATGAAAGCCCTTAGTGATGTCACAAGTCATTTACAGATTCCTGCAGTTACTGTCAAAATAACCACCTGATGATCCCAATTTACATCCGCCACCTTCATCACTACCACAATCACCCTCATCATCATCTAGGTTTAACCTCATTTCAATTAATCCACTTTTACAAACTTGTTTTTTCTACATCCCTTGTTTTTCACGTGTTTTAACATTTTATTTTCCTAATTTTGGACTTTCTTAGTTGTGCAAAAATCTCAATGTATTTCTGATCATGTAGAGCAGGGGTGTCAAACTCAAACACACAGTGGGCCAAAATTAAAAAATGGGTACTAGTCGAGGGCCGGACTGGTTCAATGTTTATTGCAAAACTTATTGAAATGAACTTATTGCACATATTAAACCTGGAACAAAGCTTAAATTATTGCCTATAAAAACAACATTAAACATTAAGTAATCAGTTGCATTAATTTCTTACGGCTCTATCTGCAGCTTTTCCGGAGTCATTTCTTATGATTACATTTTTCCACAGGCCAACAACAGCTTCAAAAAAACTATTTCCCTCAAAGAAAAACCCAAACATGCCCTGTTGTCTCAAGAAAAAAAGTGCAGAAGGAAACATCCATTGAAACTCAGTTTGCTGCTCTGTGATGCTAGTTCAAGCCAGATACTTGGCATCTCATCTTGGGTGCAAGTTCATCAATGTTTGGGGTCAGGCTCTGAGCTGAGGAAACCCTCAGGATGGAGTGAAGGTGTGCGTGCAATATACCGGCGGGCCAGATCTAATAGGAATTAGAAATTATCCTGCGGGCCGAAATTAAATCCACCACGGGCCTGATTTGGCCCCCGGGCCTTGAGTTTGACACGTGATGTAGAGCGATCATGTTTAAAAGCAATAGACAGTAAAACACACACAGAATAGTACATTTTCAAATACTTTATATATTACATATTTAAATATTTTTTGTATTTATTAGAAAATACACAAAGACAGCACAACAAGGAGATGACTAAACATGTGGATAAAGGTACAAGTATGATGACGAATGGATGTAAAAGATGTTCCTCATTGACAAAAATGCATGCACACTGTACACTAGAAAACGTGAGATAATGATAAAAGATTATATACATCTTATGTGAAATATGTAATGTTGGGAGTGGAGGAATGAAAGGAGGCAGTGGAGGAAGGGGAGGGAGGGAGAGGGGCGGATGGGAGGAGGGAGAGGAGGTTGAGGTGGTTGATGTTTCTTCATGAGCCTGAGCGACAGAACAAAGGTAGCCTCCTCTTTATTCTCAAATTAGAGCAGCTGGGCTCTTTTCCCTGGAGGAGCCCCATGAATAGATTATTGGACTGTTGTCACTGAAAGAGAGACAAAACACTCCCCCCCCCCCCCCCTTCTCCCTCACCCTAAACACCAGCCCCGCCCCCAATCCTCTCTTTCTGCCTCCCCCGACATCCCATAGAAATCACGAGGATCTGATCTGGACCAGGTTTGAGGTCGAGACGATCCCTGTCTGCGTCTTTCTCTGCAGACCTGCTGACATTTTGTGATGATGCTCTTTGCAAAATGATCCATGTTTTTGTGCTCAAGCTTGTGTCCATGTCTGCAGATTGGTGCATAATGATTAATTAAGTAAATTCATAAATATCAATCACATAAATTGCATGTTTTGTCTCTGAATGCTGACAATGAACTGATGTGCAAAAAATAAAGTCTGAATACAAATCTAAATGTTTCCTCTTGAAACAAACTCCGATCCATGTGGGGGGATGGGCACATAAGAGCGGGAAATGTGTCAAATTGTTCTGTGTGTGTGTATGTGTGTGTGTGTGTGTGTGTGTGTGTTGTGTGTGTGTGTGTGTGTGTGTGTGTGTGTTTGTGTGTGTGTGTGTGTGTGTGTGTGTGTGTGTGTGTGTGTGTGTGTGTGTGTGTGTGTGTGTGTGTGTGTGTGTTTTATCTGATCCGGATGGTTACTAATTCCTTACCGGGAACACCATGGGTGTTACAAAGTTGACTAAATCATCCAAAATGCAATGAAAGTGGTGATCAGCAATTTGATATGTTCAAATGTCTACTGTGAAGGATATCATAAAGCCTTAATGCAATCGAATGTAAAACAAAAAAGTTATGATTGATGAAAGTAGTAAATCGGTCAGATTTGACCCGAAGACAACAGGGTTAAGTATATTAATAAACTATCTACATCCTTAAGAATATCAAACATGTATACAATATCACTACATTTCTCATGAAGACACATACGGATGAAGGCAGTGCTCTAAACATCCATGTGTGTCTAGTGAAGACCCAAAATGAATGCTTTCCTTCTGGTCGTCCCTAAATCAAGGTTAAAGCAGCGAGGAGCCTTTTCTGCTGCAGCTCCAAAAGTATGGAACGAATTGCCCCTCCAGGTTAGACTTGCTCCAACTCTGCCTGTTTTTAAATCTCGTTTAGAAACCCATTTCTTTTCCCTTGCATTTACAGGCCAGGTGACACTTGTGCTTTTACATTTGGGTTTTTATCTTACTATTGTTTTGTATTGTTTTTACGTCATGTAGGAGAGTTTCTCAGTCTGTGGCTTCTGATCTGATTTCATTGTCTTGTGTTTTACATTTGTTTCATGTCCTGTCTGTTTTTCATGTATTTATGCTGTTTTTATACAGTTGTTGATGTACAGCACTTTGTTCAACTCTGTTGTTTTTAAATGTGCTGTAGAAATAAAATGGATTGGATTGGATTGGATGGCACAATTCAATCTTTTCTCAAAGCATGTGAGATAGCAGGAAAAGCCATTAAGGAGAGGTTTGAATGTTGCCTTAACTCGAGTGTTGGTACGTATTCAATTGGAACTAAGATAATAGGAAACATGAAAGAAAGTTGTATTTGTGTAAGATTTAATGACCATTATTGGGGGTTTTAGGGCTTGGAATAAGGTGGATGAGACGTATTTAACATTACATTACATGTCACTTGTTAGACGCTTCATACTCAATACTGTGGGCAATCCCCACAGGAGCAATTTGGGGTGAAGTGTCTTGCCCAGGGAAACAACGACATGCTGACTGCAGTGGGGTTTGAACCTGTGACCCCCTGATCCGAACACCAACGCACAACCCACTGCACCACACGCCTCTGCACCACACGCCTCCCAGTATAAATATATTAGGGAGAGGTTTCCTGTAATGACTGACTTAGGTCTGTTTTAAGAAGTCTTTGAAAGTGTAATCCATCAGTTGGTCTACAGGTTACACCCACTCCACATTCCTTATATCCACTTACAGCGAAATGTGAATCACACTTTTACTTTATCTGATTCCCGTGGGAACGGTTTACCTGGCGTGCGACCATGTTGTGAGTCACAATCGAGAGCTGACAACATTTTGGTAATTAGTTACCGGAATGCTTTGACTTGTTTTGCTTTGTTTGTCCATATTGTACTTTGCTCAAGACACAAAATGTATTTCTTTCCAGGCCGTATGAGTAAAACAAAACAAGGAAATATGCCGTATCTTATGCCTTTCATCCAAGGATTTTTATTTATTTTTAAGTGAATGAAACACTGAAAGGAGAAAAAACTAATTAATTAAGTAAATTAAAAAATAGCAACAAAAAAACATAAATAAATCATTATAATTATAAAAAATAGCCAAAATAATTATAAATCTATTAAGTTGAAAATCAATTGAAATTCATTTGGATATTTATTTTTGTTATTTTTACTCAGTTGTTTCAAGGACTGTTTTTTGGCCAACACTGAAGCTTTCTGGCACAGAGGATGAAGATGTATCAGACTTTCACAAACACACAGCACTTGTTTGCAGATATAATAGTATGTAATATGAAAAGGGGACAATATCACAGAAAGTATCCTGTTAAATAAACAATAATGCATTTAAGGAGTGGTAGGAAATGTTAGTATTGACCCGACTGTGTTCAGCTCGCTGTGGTGAAAACGGCGAGTCATCCAGAGCCGCCGGCTGCTGACGAATCTTTGTGGTTGTTCGAGGAGTTTGTTTCGAAACACCGGCTTCCTCCCCACGCCGTCGACCTTGAGGTCAGAGAGAGGAGAGAGTGGGAAGGTTTCACACAGAAGGAGGAGCAGAGCTTATTCATTCCTCGTAATGTGGGTTTATACTACAACTACTGACTTGTTCGGAAAGACATACAGGGAGGGAGACAGCTGGAGGACATTTACCTCGTTAACCTCCCTAATTACAATTAGAAAAAGGTCCAGGGTCAAAGGCAGAGGTGGAAGAAGTACTCATGTCTTGTACTTATATCAAATACTCAAGTAAAGTACTAGTATCTCAAAATTGTACTTCATTACTTAAGTAAATGTAAGTTGTTTTATCCCATGGTCAAATACACTTTTTCACACAATGACGTAAAAGTGTTAATACAGATAATAGACAACAATAATAGAAAAAATAAACACTAATAAATCAAAGTGTATCTATATCAAAACAAATTAAGAAGTCAGTGTGAAAGACTTAAAAAAGAAAGTATGCACACTAGTTAATGCCCACATAAACTGGATTTAATTACCACCAGTGGCGTTCTTAAGATGAGCTCAATGCTGAAATGTCATTGGTTGCAAATTAAAATCTTTGGAGAATAACCAAGTGTGCAGTTTCTTTTTTAAGTCTTTTTAAAAATAATGACAACCAACAACAAGACCCAGGAAAACGACTTAATATCCTCCATGTGCAGAAACCATAAGGCATCTTAATGATTGAATGCTTTTCACTTGTTTGCACAGCATTGAAAACATGTATTAAAAGCCGGTTTTAAACTTAGATCCAGCTAATTCAAATGAAATCAGGAACTTTGCTAGTTTGGTGTAATTAAACTTTGTGTATGTCTATGTTGAATAAAAAGGTGTTGTAGAAAAATGTGTTAATTCTCCTCAAACTGAGACATTATAAAATGCATCCTTTTGGTTTCAGCCCTGTTACTGATATAATGATTGAGGAATGACCCGTCCTGCGCTCTAATGAGACAGCAGTCCTGCAGACTGAAGCCTCTCTCCTCAGTATACTGACAGATGCCTCGCTGTCCTCCGTTTGTTTGAAGGAAATGTAATTAGAAGAAGCTGCTCTTTGCTTTGTGAAATGAAGCAGCTCTGTAAACATTAGCAGCAGCCCTCACTTGATTTACTGTGACGTGAGTTTAAACCCAGTAATGAGCTTTAAATAAAAGAGTTAATCAGCTGGCTTCAGGGCAATATATTTTATTTAGAGCAGAGGGAAGATTCCTGTATCTGATAAAGAGCCCTTTATTCCCTGAGTCTGACACATAAACACTGAAGTGTCTATACGAGGCTTCTGGAGAGAAATCCACTTTCAACACAGATTGTTTGTCACATGTCATTTGTTCTGGATTGATCTGTTTTTAAAATGTATTTTTGTGCTTGGGCAAATACTTTGATACTTGTTCATTCATAAGGTGTGAAATCTGTCAAATTAAAAATGTATAAAAATCCTTCAAATATTTGTGAATTCATTAGAAACTCGAACAAAATCACAATCCATGATAGTTATCTTCCATTGTAATCAAATCAAATAGATAGTTATATAATAATACAATCTGAAATATACACTGAAATAGAAAACGGGTCATTCTTTTTTATGGTCGGAGTCTGATTTCATAAGATGCATGAAGACTTCAGGGAGATCATTTAGATTAGGGGCTGTGTCATCATGCCAATCTTAGGAACATATCATAACTTCAACACAGTGTCTCATGAGCGTCATCCATGTAGTCATACATCCGGCAACGTACACAGCTACGTAGGGCCTCTGTTATCATGTGCTACTCTAAAAAAAGTTATTTCATTTGTATTATGTGGTCATAAAAACAGGCTTAGTTTTAGATTTATGAGTGTTTTTATTCAAGTGTTATGATGTTTTGATTTGTCCTGAGATAACAAAATTAAAGTGTAATTCTTACAGCATGACAAATCACCATAACTGCAGTTTTCCTTCGTCAGTGGAAACTCGCTGCAGGTCTGAAGACGCACACGGACGATTACTGGTGGTTTGGGATTTTGTCAAACTGCAGTGTGGTACAGTATTGGTGGGTGTTTCCTTCATGATGCTAAACTCTTGCATATCAGCTCTTATTAATTAGTCTATGGTGGCCTGTGAGGGACAGTTTGCTCATTTAGTCCGCCTGTAAACGGGGTCAAGAACAGAAAATGCACTTAATTATCTTTTTAAATGTGTAACCACTATAACTACTGTTGGTGTTAAAATGTGTTGTTTATTTTTGACACTTACAGTAACTTCTTATGTTTATAAAATATGTTATTATTTGTATTGTATTATATATTCTCTAGAACATTTTACATACATTTCCTACGCTTAAATATCCCATTTTATTTAATATTTCTATCGCAAATTCTTACTTTTTATGTTTGTACCATATCTTTTTTTTAAGTCATTTGAGCAACTGTCACGAAGCACAACTTCCCCTCATGATAATTCGAATATATCCCATTCAGATTTTGATTTGAAAAGCTGTAAAAAGTTATGAGGAAAGTCATTAAAACAGAGATTTTGATGAGAATAAGATGCATCAGTGTATTATGTAAACAGCAGACAGAGAGTGTGTGAATGTAAAATCTGTTCTCTGTGCACCACCAGCTTCAGGTCAGCTGATGTTGACTCTCGCGGTTTGATGCAGTCGTATCAGGAATTTTCTCAGCGTGAGACGCGGAAAACTTGGCAAAGATCGCTCATCAGTTTCTCCTGTAGCCTCTTTCTTCTGGGCGAAAGAAAACACTGACACCGGCTCAGAGGCACGGCTGCAACATTCAGGCCGACAGAATCTGTGTCAGCACTCAGCAGGAGGCCAAGAGGCAGAGGAACTCTAATACTCTTGTTCTCCTTCTTCTTGTTCTTCCTCTTGTTCTTCTTCTTGTTCTTCTTCTTGTTATTATTCTTCTTCTTTTTCTTTTAAGTGGGTAAAATGTTTCAAATGATATTTAATTGGTAGTCTTGAAAATGTGGTTATTTATTTATTTGAAATTGTAATGTGTTTAGGTTTTTTCCAATTCTTTTGCGGGGTGTGTGTATAGTTGAAACAAACGTAAATCAAATTTGTTTTAAAGTTCTAAAAAAAAAATCTGTTTTAGGGTTAGGGTTCTTGTTCTTGTTCTTGTTCTTGTTCTTGTTCTTGTTCTTGTTCTTGTTCTTGGTCTTGTTATCTTGAAGGTTACATTGGATTTGTATTCTTTGTACTTCGGAACCTATACTAGACTCAATTGAATTGTAAAGTTTGGGATATTTGCAAAAACCAAGCAGCTTTTTTTCAGAATTTAAAACAAAACGGTGTTTACGAAAAACGCCATTCAAGTTTTATCATAATTATTATTTATAATTTGTCCAAGAGATGCTGATGTCAAGTGAACTTTGGCAAGAGGCTAGGAGGCAAATTGTGAAATTGTCAGGGATACAAATGGTTAGGGGTCAAATAAATAATAATAACATTTTATGAAAAATACAATTTTGACCAAATAAGTAGACCATGTCTGAAAACCATAAGCATACATATTCACAGATTTCTTAGTAAAAAATCAATTTCAACTAATTCTGGTCAAGTTCTAGGTTTGAGTTTGATGTTTTTTATACAGCCTCTGGGTTAAATCCCAAATATAAGTCTCTCTTGATCTTTATTTCAAGTAAACAGTCAGTGATGATGGAAAACCAGTGAGTGATCATATCCTTTCTTTATATTAATGATCTATGTTCTCACAATGCTTAGACTCATTCAGGGAACACACAGATGTACCACTAAGTGCATCTGCATGTTAACCGTAACAATATTAATCCATCTGACCTGACTGACTGAATACTATCTTACTTCTGAGAAAGAAAACAGCACACAATAAACCAACATAAATAACCAATCTGTACACAATGCACCGAATATACCACAGGCTCTTTCTCCACATTGTTCTGGTGTCTCTGACTTTTGTTTCGGTGCCAGACTAAGACTATCATTATGCCATTTCCTTGGAAAGGCAAGCCCATATTCCTCAGAGATCCTGTGGTTTGATTAATGTGCTGAATATAATGTAACAGCTGCCAAGAGAAAGACAATATATTCAAGATCTGTCAGCACGATGTGGATGAACACACGTCACACTTAACTTACAGACCTTGTTTCAGCATGTAGCATCAAAGAAAACGTCTGCAAATATGCAGAGTATTCACTTTCAGATCATGTTTTAATATGTTATTATTGGCAGTCATGGATCATACAAGGTGGCATATTCTCATGTTCTGTCCCTACAACCTGTGGCTTTTCCTATTGTGTTTCTATAACTTTTAACAAGCAAACCAATTGTCTGGTCATTTGCTTTCAATAACCTAAGCCTTATTATTTGCTACTTGCAGAAATAAGAGAGATTTTTTTTATTTTTTTTTATTTTACTGGCCAACGTGATGTTGAAACATGTTGGTTTTCAGTTAGACTTTCTGTTGTACAGATATTATTGCATGTTTATCAAAGGGCTCTATTGGGCTTTTGGGGGTTTCCGCTTTCCTGTAGTGTGTTATATAGGTTTTTGTGCATGTCAATGGTCTGCAAAGGCTAACATCCCAGAGTTTCTCTCCCATACACTCACCCCCTGCTTAAAACCCCTTCGTTTACCTCCAGAACATAGTGACATCACTGTGTAACACTCGTGCTTCTATTGGCTAGCGTTCCAACACATGATAGGCTAAGGGGCGGGACATCTCTAAGCGTTTGACCAATCACAACAGAGCCGGCCAGCTAACCAATCAGAGCAGACTGGGCTCTGGTTTCAGACAGAGGGTGAAAAGAGGGGCTGCAGCACAGGCAGTATGAGAAAAATAAAGAGCTTTTTGAACATTAAAGCATGGAGACATGTCACAGTAGAGACACTAAATATAAATATGAACCTAAAGATACCCTTTAAGTTAAGGGATTTACAAGGTGTCTAGCCTAAAGTGTCCTTATAGCAATATTATATATTATAATAAGTCATATTCGAGTGCTGCCCTAGTCGTTCTTTTCTTATTATGCGGAATTCTGCAAATTTGACACATTTCCAACCTGATACTGACTCTAGATTTTCTTCCTAACTGTGTCTGACAGGCGTGAATGAAATGAGAAAAAATTTCTCGACTGAGTTTCAGGTGTGAACATGAATGACTGGAGAGGATCTTACACATCAGATAACCACAGCTATCTGCCCTCAAAACAGAGGAGAATATGACAAAATGGAAATTGATTGACATGATGAATTGACAGTCTTTCGTCTTCATGAATCAGATTTTAAACTGTCTTTAAGGCAACACACACACCTTCCTGACTCCTCCAGTATGACGGGTTAGGATAAAAATGTTAACCTAATAAAAAGGGAGAATCGACCTTCTGTCCTTCGTAAGGATGCGTATCTTTCCCAGAATGCACTGTGACGGCAGACACAAGCCCTCTCTGTGTGTCGGCGTTCCCACCGTTAGGAATCACATGATGGATGACTGCGTTGGAACCGAGAGCCGCAGACACTCTAACACGAGAATAACCTGAACACAACACAGACGGTTTCAGTGTTTAACGTCTACAGCTGCTGCCGAGGTGCCCTTCAGCAAGGCATCTTACTTCACCACAGAAGTCTTCAGGGAAACTTATATAATATATTCTATAATATGTTTTTTGGGGATTGGAAGGACATTTATTATCTTGTAAATATACCTTCCTTCATCCTGTCTTGCCTACGTGTATGCCACTTTCCTACATTTCCCAGAATGCCCTTTGAAAATATCTTGTTGCAGACAGTATGTATCATCACATGTGTGCAGAGGTGGGAAGTAGTGGAGTACTATACCTAAGACATTTCTCTGGTATCAGTACTTTACTCCACTACTTATTTTTCTGACGACTTTTTACTTTGACTTCTTACATGTTGAACACAAATACCTGTACTTTCTACTTCTTACATTTTTAACTCAAATACCTGTACTTTCTACTTCTTACATTTTGAACACAAATACCTGTACTTTCTACTTCTTACATGTTGAACCCAAATACCTGTACTTTCTACTTCTTGCATTTTGAACCCAAATACCTGTACTTTCTACTTCTTACATTTTCCAAACAGGCTGGTTCCTTTAGTTTGAATGTGTGTTTGGTGGCGTGATCATTATTATTTAGAGTCATTGCGTGCCTATTGATTTGAACACGATCCGTGTATCCATCATTTCCTGGTCTTCTCTAAAGAAGAGGGACCAATGAAAACGTTGTCATGTTGCCGTTGTTCAGCATGGAAACATTCATTAGCTAACAATGACATTATTGTTCTATTAATATAAAGGGAGGTCAGGTACTCTTTAAAACAGCTGCTAGTTATGGGTACTTTTTACTCAAGTACATTTCAAAGCCCTCTTTACTTTTACTTGAGTAAAGAAGTTTAGTCAGTACTTCTACTTTCACCAGAGTACTTTTAAACATGAGTATCTGTACTTCTACTTGAGTAAAGGATGTGTGTACTTTTGCCATCTCTGCATGTGAGGTTTTGTAAACGTCAGGCAACCACCTGATTCTCTCCGGTTCATCAGGACATGATTTATCTTCTCAAGAGAAACAAAGAGCAATAACAGAAGGAAAGACATAAACGTTGAGAATACCTGTAAGAGTAAAACGAGAGAAAACGCAACAGAATTAGAGATTCAACGATCCAAAAGTTCATGGGCTTTATTTGTCATATGGCTACAACGCAAAAGTAATGTCATATTTATATATAAAGCTCTTCTGTTAAAGCTGCCAAACTACACTATCATCATATCTTTAATCATGATTCAAAACTGTTCTAACCAAAGATATTAAACCATATATTCTGTATACTTTAAGTATTTTCTTGCCCATCAAGTTTGTTCACTCCCTTAGGACATTTTAAAGCTTCTGATTGTGATTGTTTCTCTGTAAAGATCTCAAAAAGACTGCTTGATTAAAGTTAAATTAAAAGTAAAAATAGTTATATTTTCAGCAAAGCCTATTTTAGTTTTTATAGGTTTATTTTAATTCAACTTTTATCTGGAGTAAATAAGGCATTTAATGTCTAGCTCTCAGAGTTTACAACCTATTTAAACCACTAGATTCCTCCACTCTGCATCGCTGCTGATGCTTTGAGAAACATTACCACCTACTTTCACCCGGAAGAAAAGAGACTGAGAGCCGAGTGAACACGGGCTCTGCTAATTACCTCCAGATGTTTGGCTACTTCAGAGCTCTCTCTCTCACACACACACACACACACACACACACACACACACACACACACACACACACCTTTAAGTGTGAGGTTTCCACAGACCACCTTTTGTGAGCTTCACACGTCCTCATCAAACTTTCTTGAGCTCTTGCATGTACCGATAGCCAAGAGACATCGGTACAGGTGCTATACGTTCATTTTAGATTTTGCAGCTGCATTCTGGGTCTTTAATTACCTGACAACTTCTCATTCCCATCATTTCTGGCGTGTGGCGCAGTGGTTTAGTGCGCTGATCTTTGAATCAGAGGATAGCAAGTTCGAGTCCCACTGCAGTCAGCATGTCGTTGTGTCCCTGAGACGCTTCACCCCAAATGGCTCCTGTGGGGATTGCCCACAGTATTGAGTATGTAAGTCGCTTTGGATAAAAGCGTCTAACAAGTGTAACATGTAATGTAATGTAATTTCTTGACTCTCTTTGTAGCATGTCTATAGAGAAACAAGACAATGTGTAGCGTGCAATCCATTGTTTTAGTTTATGAGCACATTACATATAACAAAAATATGCTGATTAAATCATTCACTCCCTTTATGAAATGAGTTATGCTAAAACACGAAGAATGAATGTAAATCTTAGCTTTTAGGCAACACCCTAAAAACTGGAGAAACACACACAGCTGTTTCCTGGTTGGCCTGATTCAGACACATTTCTAAAACATTACACATGACACAGTGTGTACATTTACATTTAAAGCTCAGACAATGTTTGAGAGCCTTACACTTCAGAGGGGAAGAAAAGCAGAGGAGACAAACGACTGCTTCTTGTCCTGAAAAGTCCTCAGTCACAAGACCAGGGATTAGGAACCCAAGTATTTTGTGGGTATCATTTTCCAATTTTGGACAAATACTCCAGAGAAAAGTTTATGTGCGATGATTCAGTCGTTTTATGAAAATAATCTTCTTTGGCAGGTTTTTTTAAACGCCTGATTAAATAAAGAGTGGAACAATAAGGCACGCAAAGTGGACTCAATATCCGAGGAAAGAAAAACAACAATCTGTGAATCGATAGCGTAACCACACTCTTCAGACATTCCCAAGCTCATAAACTATGTTTCATACAGACTGCGGTGGAAAAAAGCACCACATAAATCATGTTCTGCATCTAAGCTCTCCGGTTTTTAAGCCCACAGCTTAACAGAATGTCTTCATCTCACATGAGAGAAGTTGTTTTCACCTTTATCTGATCAGTTTTTACACATCTTTATCACATTATTGGTCTCTAAGAAGTGACATAGGGCATCCCTGAGTTGTACCGCAGCCAATCTCTTACTATAATTTGAGGAGATTGTTTGGGGGGGTCCTGTCGAAGCAGCATTCCTGCATGATAGAAATGTATTTCAGGGCTGGGACAAGGCCTGGGAATGGAGCCAGTGATATTGGGGGGGGTGGGGGGGGGGGGGGGGGGGGGGGGACCTGGCAACGATCCCAACAAAACAATTCTCGTTCATTTTAACTTGTTCAATCTCCTCAACTTCATACAGCTGCGTTACAGTGACAAAGCACCGCTGTCAGATAGTACAGTCTGCAAACAATGACGGATATTATACTTATTTTCTCATTGACTTTAATGCATTTTTTTTAAATCGTCATGCAATGGGATTTCGAGACGTTCCAAGGGCCCAATAAGTGTCATGCAACTCAGTCAGCACTTCAGCGATCATGTCAGCTTTCATTCTGAAGGAGGGAAAAAGTGAAACCACAATATTGCAGTTAGGTGGTTTTTTCCACGACAACAGCAAACAGTGTAATGACAGAGGGGTTGGTCTTTATTGGTCCTGGCATCACAACACCGATCCCTCGAGAGGAGGATAGAGCCGTTATTGTCTGAAGAGACTTTAAATTATTCAGCAGGCGGATCCGTGAGGCTGGAAAGACCCCTGCCCCGCTCCTCATTGTCTCAATGTTTGTTGCTTTTCTTTTTGTGCTTTTTTTTTGTTGACTTTTGCTTTGGATGCTGCTAAGTTAGACACTTTGGTCCAGAACAAGATCCTATACTACATTTAGTCAACTACTAGCTCAAATTCCATCACTTTTTATGTTAATATCAAAGTCAAAAGTCAACTTTATTGTCAATCTTTCAGGTTGTGTGTACAGACAGAGAGATCGAAATACCGTTTCCCACAATCCCGAATACAAAAACAAATATATATAAAAATATGTATGCAAATATGTATATACCTATATATACACAATCAAAAGACATTTATACATATGCACACATTAAGACCTAAATAAAAGCACAACAAATCTAAAAAAATATATACAAAATAATACTGTTATTTTGTATATATTGACTGTTGTAGTCAATATATACAAAATAACAGTCACTTCAATATCTTTGAGAATGTACATTAGTGCAAGATTGTCCATAGCGGCGTCAAAAAAAAAGTGTCTGGTGCTGGATTTGAGTGTCTGTGTGTGTGGGGTGTTAAAGTCCAGCGGTTCATCCAATGGTTCCCATGGGGATGAACCGCTTAATTAAAAGGTTGACAATTTGGGAAATAGGTTTGTTATATTTCATACCCTTCCTGAAGAACACACTGCAGCATTACTAAGGAATGATCCGGCACATAAACCCCTATACCATCAAGATTCAACGTGTTAATTTGGCTTTAGCAGTTAGATTTTGTTGTCTTTAAACAGACCAATACTGGCAATTTAAATTAATGAACCCTGCAGTATTAGGTTTGATCATTGGTTTTTAATCGGTCTCTCGTGTCCCCTAACTTTATAAAGTACAACACTACATTTCTGCATCAAGTCTCTCACTCTTCATCAACTGGAAACAGTCAATCATTCTTGTTACTTTCACTTTTTCCAGACCTGCAGCCTGTACTGTTCTGGGGTTTCCTAAACATTTTCTAACAAATGCAGAAAGCGAGATAAATGTGTCATAATCAACATGGGAACACTTCCTTCATTCTGTGGATTTGTTTATTTCTTGGAATAATGGAATCATTATATTCCACTTCTATTCAAACCTTCACATTGAGAGTCTTTTCAGCGCCATGAAGTTGAATTCTGAAAAGGTCAAAGATCCTCGAGGGACGTCATATCAACAGACAGGAAGATGACTCACATTGACCCGTTTAGACCAGAGTTTACCCAAGGGGATTCTGGGATTGGCCATGACACTTGCCATTAAACACACCATTGTAGTCAGTGTCTTGGTGCAAAATATTGACACCATCCAGTCTTGGCAATTGGTTTAAGGGTAGGATTCTTGCTTCAGGTGCAAGTCCCCCTCCACACCCGATGAGCAATCTAAGTTTATTTTGCTGGCACCAGAATAAAGCAAGGGAATATGAGCTCCAGTTATGAGAGGTCTTGGGTTCAAATCCAGGGAAATCCCTTGAAAGCAGAACACAAATGAGACCCTCTGCTCAGGATTAATAATGTTGATGAATCCACATAGTGTAATCCTTTCCTGACACAAAAGAAAACAGCTTGCATGATAAAAGCTGGAAATCAGTCTTCAGTGATGACAGAGAAACCACACAAAGGTGATCGTTAAAAAGGCCCGATGTTCCATCTTTTCGATACTCAATAATGAACATCAGGTAACAGTTTCTATTTGAATACCGTGTGTGTCGTCTCCTCTCCTGCCCGGATCACTGTGTCACTTCAGAGGAAAAACTCATAAAAGTGTGCAGCTGAAGTTTACAGTCCTTCCATAATGCCCTGGGGCGAACAATAAGGAGCACAACGGACCGTGGGCTTCAAAGAGCTGACTGTGCAACCTGCAACGTAATTACAAAGCTCCCCTGTTTTTAAAAACCGTTTGATCACTGCAGATACCTGACGGCAAAATGAACGGAAAGTTCTCCTCCTCCTCGACATGAGCAAACGAGAGTGTGCAGCTAGCAGCTTTGAGCTAAATGCTAATATAATGTAGCGTTTCAATTCAAATGTTTTAGTCCATGATGTTGGACACCATAGAAAACGTCTAGAAGTGGGTCGTTTGAGTTTTATATTAAGGTGATATCACGTTTATTTCGATTTTCTTGATCCAATTAAGAAACTTATTGTTGGCTAAACTAATAACATGAACTTGTAACTCTGATGCTAGCCGTGTCTTGTTCACAGGAAGCAGTGACTGTCGATGTCTTCATAACTAGGCTTTCAACTAACTTCGAAGTATAATGATCTGCAATAGTATTTGACGCTTAGTGCAACACACATGGCACTAAGAGCATAACAATCTACTACCATCCACCACCACTCCCTACCACTAGAAGTGGGAGGGAGTGTTGGTGGATGGGTCAAACAAACACCCTTAACACAGGGGCTAGCCGTTTGTGCCTGAGTGAAACCAAAACTATAATTATCTATGATATGTGATGCTACATCACTGAGTCGTTTGGCTTTTTTCCACAGCTTTAAATACATAACAAGCTACTTTTCTTCAACCCAAAGCCCTTATCTTATTCATTTTTGGACTCTGGGCTCAGGGATTGAAATATCCTCTCGCCGCTAATAGCTAGCTGGCTAGTTAGCAAGCTAATAGTAGTTGTTGATGCATGTCAATAAACTCATAACTTCATCAACTTTTTAAAACATTAAGCAGGTCTTTTGTTGTTTTAATCTACTGATTTGTAGCATATACATTTGAGCTTTTACTGCTAACTCACTAGAGTGGATCCACTTCACCTGAGTCCGATGGTATCATTAAAAGGTGTTTCCTCTATCAACAGCAGCCATGCGAGGACCTTTGGTTTTATCTGTCCAGGTTTTTTCCGATACATCTGAAGCAGGCAGCTGGCATCACTTGATCGTAATGAAAAGCTGGTTATTGATTTCTGAAGGTTAGCATAGAGGTGACAGCTGTAATGTGATGGAAGTCCATCAGAGGACGCTGTCAATTATTAATAAGCTCTGTTCGACCCCCAGGCCTGTAACATGATCACTCAATTCAGTTTGTTAAATGAATGGAAATGCGTTTCAACCAAGCTCAGGATTGCGTTAAATCTGTCATATATTTTACTCCATTATGTGGGGTGAGATTGTGCCAACAAAACATGTAACTGCAGAAGATCCTGTCTGCTACACTACATTGATTTTGTTTAGCTGATGCTTTTGTTCAAAGTCAACTGCATTCAAACTTGTGGATACATCCCAAATAGTGCAGAAACAAATGCGTTGCCTTGGGTCTTGCATTGTTGGTGCTGCTGAATGATGTCTTTATAGTTTCCTCAGAGCTTCGACAGGACAGGACACATTGCACATGTTTCCATCCAACTTCACAACAAAGACAGTACAATTATTTATATCACATATTCACATAATCAAGAAGATCCATCTGCTTGTTTATATCCTGTTAGCAACATGCCTACCAATAGCAGCCTGGCGAATCCTTTTTATAACTTTCCCTTCTTTGAGATCTCCGTCAACAAGACTATTTTGTTGAGTTGTCTCTTAGCAAAATGCTCTCTGGTTGGCAACACTTTTATTGTGAAAAGGAGAAAGGGTCAGACAAGGCTGCATTTTAAAGTAAAGCTTATTAGGAACAACTCACGCAGGTTTCAACGGTGGGGTTGCCTTTACACAAGTCAAATATAAATCTAGTTTTAGTCTTGTTAAACACATTCTCTCTCACAAATACACACACACACACACACACACACACACACACACACACACACACACACACACACACACACACACACACACACACACACACACACACACACACACACACACACACACACAGTGCAGTGGTGTGGCGCCTGGTGTGATGTGGTTATCACGGTTGAGATACAGAGGTGTGAATGACTGACAAGTGGAAGTAAGAGGCAGCTGGAAGACAAACTCCTGTGTCAGCTGTCAACATGGTTTCTGCACCAACACACACACACACATTTCTACTTTCACTGTTTAAACATGTAGTGCAAAAACACTTTAAATTCACAGCAACTGAGGAAGTCATTTCAGAGTCTTTAATTTTAATGAAACTGATAAAACTTTCAGAGAGGTGTTGGTCCTTTTCGGCCACAGGGAAACCTAAATATCATCAATGATCAATCAAATGTAAATTACTAAAATGTTTAAAGCAATTGGGTAAACAATGCTGCAAATAATGTTGTATATATATTCTAAAGTGTTTACTTATTGCATCAGTTTTCAGTCTTACCTGCACAGAAGGGACTGATTTTGTAAGTTGTGGGACGGACGACATCTGGGGTTTTAGTTTAAAATCTCCCACTGCTGATTTTGACAGAGAAACTGTAATAAATCCCCAAAATAATTATCACTCTAATAATTATACATTTTGTGAGTGTCCTGATTTTGGTTTTTGAGAAAGTAGCCTTATTGTGTTGTTTAATAGCCTGTCTGAGGTTATTGCATGTCAATGAATTTCACTTGGTAAAAAAAGCCATTTTGCAATTTTTAAAAGTCACTTTATCCTGGCTACTGGCCTTTGGATCTTTTTGGTATTTGTATGCATAATGCCCTTCACTTCAAATGTTTTTTCTTCAATGACCCCACCTTGTTCAGATGCAATTCGCAGCCCTTTACACAAAATGTAGGTATCTGAAACAAACTATTTTCAGCCAAATTTAGCCGACTTCTTCTTTTACATCTCATCTAGATGTGTGAGGGGATTGTGTGCAGGCAGCTGAGTGTAAACACACACTGTAACATCGAGAGGAAACCTGCACACTGTATCTCAAACAGTAACGGCGGCGTTAGACGATCCCAGCTGCTCTGACTCAATCTCACCTCGCCTCAGACGGCTGCAGATAAGAAGAAGAAGAGGTTTTTTATTTATTTAAAGCATGACATGGGAACCCAGCAGCAGACGCCTGAGTCAGGAGCATAACAAGCTTCTCCTGGACTCGTAAAGAACATTAATGAGTCTGCAGACCACAGCCTCCCACAGCTGTCTTATCAGGGCGTTCTGCGCGGCCTTTAACGTCACGTCGGTCTGTCTGTTATTCTTTACGTCCTTTTGTTTTTTCCTGGTCTGACTAGGATTGCATGCTTTTGTTTGCCAGGTGCAGATCACCCTAAAGCTCCTCATCCAGCGATATAAAAATACTTCTGGGTCCCATGCATTGTTTTTCAAATGTCTTTAAACAAATATAAAATAAAATCTTCTTGTAATTTGATCGTAAAACTGAGGCTTTTAACTTATTGTTACCCTCAACACCCTCTCATCTACGGGCTTACATTTATTATGAACCTATATTTGGAGCAAACATTCCTTCTAAGTATAATACACTTCTTAAGTAGGTAGGATGATTGGTTGATTGGTTGATTGGTTGGTTGGTTGATTGATTGGTTGGTTGGTTTGTTGTTTGGTTTGTTGGTTGGTTGGTTTGTTGGTTGGTTGGTTGGTTTGTTGGTTGGTTTGTTGGTTGGTTGGTTGGTTTGTTGGTTGGTTGGTTGGTTGGTTGGTTGGTTGGTTGGTTGGTTGGTTGGTTTTTGTCGAACCCAAAACCGTCTTGTGAACTCGTGGCAAAACCATGAAACAAAAACAAAAAATATACAACTCAAGGTTTGGGGTTGACAACAGAATCATACTCATACTTTATTTGAAGAAGACACACTAGTAACATTATTACTTCAATCGATGCCAAGTGAGAGTTTTTAAACTTCAAATAAAAAGCCAGTACAGGAATGTGATCCTTTAAAAGCTTTCGAATAAAGAAGGAAAATGTAGACTGGGTTTTAAGTGTATTAACTAAGGACAGAAATCACAAATGCAACCACAAAAATTTCACAGGAGATACTTTTACAGTTAGAGGTGTGGTCATCAGTCCGCTTCACTTAACAAAAAAAAGCTGAGCTCACTGAGATGGAAAATATTCAGTAAGACTCAAGAGTTTGTGTGACCTTCAACACTGACTGGCTGCTGCATCACAGTTCATCACTTACATCTGTGAGTCACACTGGAAATGTCAACTGGAAACCTGAGACGGATTAGAAAATAAATTCCTTAAAGTGGGTTTGGAAATTTTGCAAAGAAAAGAAAGAGCAGGGAAAGTGTGTTAAAAATGAGTTCCCACATATCAATAAGACATATTTTTTTTACAGCTAGCGGGAGATAATTGCAAAGAATAGTAAGGTTGAAGAAGAGGTGGAAAAAGATTATTTTCTTAAAGGTGGGGTAGGTAAGTTTGAGAAACCGGCTCGAGATCGCTAGAATTTGAAAATACACAACCGGAGAAAATCTGCCACTTCCTTATAGAGCCCCTCCTCCAACACACACGAACGCGCACATGACCAATGAGGGCACGAGATAAGTTTGTGCACAGATGGAAGGCTGACTAAAATGATTGGTCGTGCTTTTTACAGTATTATGGCTTCCACAGATGACTTTTTTTATGGATTTTTTGTCAAAGCACTTAAGATATTCATTGCTATCGGGATGTTAAGAGCATTCCATGGAATATAACAAAAAGTGTATCTCGAGCCGGTTTCTCAAACTTACCTACCCTACCTTTAAGTGTGGCGCAGTGAAATAGTGCGTTGGTGTTCGGATCAGGGGAGCACAGGTTCAAACCCCACAGCCAGTGGCGGCGCCAGGGTATGGCTGGGGTAGGCTCCAGCCATACCAAGAAATGGCTTAGCCCCACCTTAGCCCCACCATGAAAAGTGATGCAAATTCAATTAAATAATAAGCGAAATGCTAAATGTTGAGAACACGGATTGCGAAAATATACGGGTCGTGTCCACAGCACACAAACTGATCCTGCTGTAACAACAAGTGCACGTTACTGATGCAATATGGTTGAGACCATTCGGGTTTATGCTATAAGAGGGGTGCAAGGAATAGTCTAAGTAGTGGGGGAGTTTTATACACTAAAGGTGTGGAAATTCTCTGGCGTTATAATATCAGCGCGGCCGCGGTCAGATCAAAATGCCTCCAAATGCAATTTGAATAGACCTACAGCCAATCAGAGCAACGCAACGTTGGATCTGCGTCATGCCTTATTGATTGAGATCAATCGAAACCGCCATTCAGTATCCCCATTGGATCTTCAACGTGTACTATCATACGTCACGTTCACAGTGATCCCTTTTTTATTTACTACAAGACAAATGTGCCGTTTTATTTCATACAGTTCCATTTTGATTGAGACAGGGAAATAATCTAAACCTCACGCGTGGCGTTTCACTGTCAAGGGGGGTAATATAGCGTGTATGTAATTACATTGCAAATACTGACTTGAGCACCACCACTGTATGGGTTAGCCCTACCATAGATTACCCAACAAAAATGCTCTGGCGCCGCCACTGCCCACAGCACAGGTTCAAACCCCACTGCAGTCAGCATGTCGTTGTATCCCTGGGCAAGACACTTCACCCCAAATTGCTCCTGTGGGGATTGCCCACAGTATTGAGTATGTAAGTCGCTTTGTAAAAATAAAATACTATGATCTTACAATCCTCCATCAGTAGAAGTCCTGAATTGAAAACAGTACAGAAATACTATAATCAAAATGTACCAACAGTTTTCAGAATTACGCTTTTCACATTACATTATTATAGAATAGTTATACAATACTAGGTAGATCAGTAATACAGTACTGCGTTTGCATCATATCATATAATTACATAATGTGTTTTTAAAAAGTAGCTAGTATTATGAGTATAAGGTACAATATTTGCCTCCAAATTGTAGTGGAGCATACAGTATTTAACACGAAATGGAAATACTCAAGTAAAGTACAAATATGTCAAAATAGTGCTCGTACAATACTTGAGAAAATTAACTTTGTTACTTTCCAGTAGAATAATTCCTTACCTTCTATGATGTTTTGATACAGCCTTTGAGATATACACACATCACTGGTACATTTTATTTATATGTGTTCATATTTAAGTTCTTAGGCATTGCAGTAAAAAGCCCTCAAACCTGCAGACAGATACCAAAAAAGGGACATGTTTGACATGTGCACTGAACAGCTAATACATGTGTGTCAGTCTGCCCTCAGGACGTTTCTCCAGAAGTATTTTTGCTGTCTCTGCAGTTTTAACAGCTGAATACCTCGGAGCTCGGAAGTCTTCAAAATTAAGTGGATAATGTGTCGAAAGAAATCATGTCTAGTGGAGGGTAATAACTCACACGACTGCGTTTTCTGCTTAGTTTCACCAAATTCCTACATGCATTTGACATTAATAAACTACTGAGTCACTTCTGGTTTTTCTTCAGATTGTACTGAACTTTCAGCCTTTGAGTCAATCTGCACAAACCTATAAAATATGTTGTGCTAGAAGGTGGTGGGCTCTTCTAAGTGTAATTATTTGTGGATTTCAGCTATTATTCTAAGCTACAGGCAGATACAATTGAGGTTGACTGTCTGGAAGAGAATCAGCTGCAGAGATTTACTCAGAGCTTTCTCCAGATGCATATAAAGAACTCAAGTTATGACGACTGCAGGAAGACAAGGGGTTTCCCATGACTCTGTTAGCGTCCAGTAATATCCTTTACACTCAATGTTGCCAAAAACCGAACATTCCCTCACATGTAATAGTGACACACCCAGTTTACACTCAGCACACAGGGCTGCAGAGCTCTGTTAAAGTTAACAAATGTGTTGTGATCTGGAGAGGAAAGTGTACATGCTGATAGGAAGGCAAAAGAGAGGAACTGTGTGTCTTCTGTGTTGATGTCCTGCTGTGGTTACCATCCCACAATAACATGACTGTGGTCTCTAAGTGGTGAGAGCGAGGCACCAACACAGACAGAGTTCAGTTGGTTCGTTCCCACAGTGCTGTAAGACGCTTCGGAGGAAACAGTTTGTCTAAATGGCAGACGAAAGGGACATATTTCTAGCTGGAAAGTAACTCAAAGTAACTTAAGCCTCCTCTGATGCTGCTACCCACTGGACTGGACACAACTGAAGGGTTTACTGTCCGTTTTATGAAGTGGGAAAGGAGTCCAACCCATCCGAAAACTTTAAGTTTTCCTTGTTACATTTACCACCATCATAAACTTTTAAGTCTCACTTTGGAGTCTAGAGAAGCATAGTTTATGCAGACCAGATGCAAAGCACTTGTAGAAGAAAAAAAGAAGAAAAGTTAGACTTGGAGGCTCAATAAAAGACAATAAGACACATTCTTGATTTGAGATAGAAGTGTGACTCCTCATGGCTCGTTGGTCTAAGGGTATGATTTGGGTTCAACTCCCGGACGAGCCCATGCTTGTCTTGTTAATTGGTATATTATTAAGGAACCTATACTTCCCTATCTACCAACTCCAACCTGAGTAAATACTCAGCTCAGCTCTCAGTCTATCTTCAGTCAGGGTTCAATCCCTCCCCTCCAGTCAACATGTTGAAGTGTCCTAGGGCAAGATACTTAACCCTAAATTGCTCCCTTAGCCGTGTTTGCAGAAGTGAAAAAGATTCTTAGACTTTAATGAATCTCTGCATCAAAGTGTTTAAAAGTTATAATACAATGAAACAAGGTAACATCTAGTACAAGCCTTCACATCAATGTAATACACATTAACTGGTTCCCGTTACAGAAAGAAAAGAAAAAAGTTATCCTAGAGCTGCGTTCACACCGGACGCGATGCGATGTTTGGGGGCGGCACGATTACATGTAAAGTCAATGGAGAGACGCGGACAGACGCAAATTCACTCCGACGGCGAGCATGAAGCGGTGGACGCGAATTCCGCGGCGCGATTGAGGCGATTGAAGGGTGCCGCGTCAAACGCTCGAGTTCAATTTTTTCAACTCGAGCGTCATATTCGCGTGACGCGATCTCGCGGTAGCCAATCAGCGGTGAGGATCTCAGCCTGCCGTCACTGACGTTCAACCAGAAAACATCAGCCGTTAGCTGTTAGCAGTTAGCACACAGAGCTCACAGCTCCTCATATCTGTTCAGAAATTGGACAAAAGTTAAACAAGTACAAACCACAGACTGTCTGTGTCATGGCGAATACAGTCGCTGGTTTATTTATGTCTGTAGGTCGTTGTTATGAGTGTGGACGGAGCATATACAACGTTAGCTTAGCCTGGTCGATCCGATCTTCATTCAGAAAACAAGCATTTTAAAAGGTTTTTCGCCTGCCGTCTCTGCAGACTTGTCAAGCATTAATTCATGGTTTGTACTAACCGGTATCAATATGTTGTTACTTCGGGATCATTTAGAAACGTGTATTACAATTTAATCACGGTAAAATATGTTCATTTTGTTGTAGTTGTAGCCAGGGTTCGAGTTATAAACTGAGCTCTATGGGGGTCTTTAAAACTAACGTGTGCGCACGCACGCACGCACGCACGCACACACACACACACACACACACACACACACACACTCAAACACACACAGCAGCAGCCCTCTACTTGCTACAAACTTAAATATGAAAAGGTTCAACTACGCACACACACATCATCTCGGCTCGCGCAGCACGCTCACAGGCATAGATTGCGCAATAATGTATTGCGCACCTTGGAGGTGCAGTGCAGGCATATTGTCATTCAAGAGATGCGTAGTTCTTTTGGAAAACATGTTTTTCTTTTAGCCTATTTACCTCGTTAACGTAAATAATACTCATTACATTGACACATGCATTATTTGTGATTAAAATAATGGTTTTCGGTCATGTATTAGCGACTCCCAGCCCCCGAGCCAGCGCGTCTTGTTTGAATGATGCGAGTAAACACAGCTGACAGCCGCGTTTAGAGCGAAGCGAATATTCGCATCCCGTCCGGTGTGAACGCAGCAAGAGGAAACACATTCTTAATCTGTGATAGATGTGTCACTCCTCGTGGCTCGTTGGTCTAGGGGTATGATTCTCGCTTTGGGTGCGAGAGGTCCCGGGTTCAAATCCCGGACGAGCCCTTGTCTTATGCTGTGTGTCTTAAAATAACCCTCTAAATTTGATGTATCAATAACAAATCGGTTGAACAGTAACTAAACAACAGTTGCTAATCCTGAGCGCCATTAAAGGACCAAGGGAGCTAAAAAAGAGGACATTTTATTTGGCTGCAAGCCCTTTTAAATCTTTAAAATTGGTATATTAATACGAATAAACCAACCCTCTTCCCTGTCAACCCTTAAACATTAAACCCAAAGACATGTAGGTGAACTACAGGCAATCTATAAATAGATTCATGAATTTGTTTTCTACTCTTTGACAACTGTGCTTCAAACTGCATCAGCAAAAAAATCACAGTCCCTGCTTTCTTTTTTTGTGTGAATTCTGTGAAATGCAGCGCAGAAACATAACAGTGAGTAATTCTGAGAAAGTCTTTCCTCAAACGAGGTTTCAGCGCTCTAATGAACCATCTGGACTGTTTCTCTCTCGTTTATGGAGTCGTGAACAATTATGGCTACAACAAGCAATCCATAAAGACAATTATAGAGCTTGAATACGACGTGTTAAAGTGTTTTCCCAAGGCTGTGTGTGTGTGTGTGTGTGTGTGTGTGTGTGTGTGTGTGTGTGTGTGTGTGTGTGTGTGCGTGTGTGCGTGTGTGCGTGTGTGCGTGTGTGCGTGTGTGTGTGTGTGTGTGTGTGTGTGTGTGTGTGTGTGTGTGTGTGTGTGTGGTGTGTGTGTTTAAGCCACTTTCATTTAAGACAAGAAGATGCCACAATGCCAGAACATAGAGTAAATCTTTATTTGTTTTCTCATTCATCTTTGTTTTGAAATATTTATAAAATATGTTTTTTTGTGCATCCTTATATGAACTTGTATGAGATTCAGCCTGACAGAAATGTATCCAAACCTCCAGGGAGAGGCATTAAACCAGAAGTGGTTATTTCTGCTGGGGCCCCTCAGCATTCCCACAGGGGGCCCTGGGAGTCCCTGGAGAACAATTTTGATTTCAGGACACCCCACCAAGACTGAGCCTCAGTTTTATGTGTAACACTTTGCGCTTTTATATGTTGTTTACAGTTTGTTTTATTGTGTTTTGTTTCCAGGGTCAAGAATAAACTCTGACATGAATCTCAACTTTTTTTAAGTTAGTGTGGATGAAAGAAATGAAAAGATAAAAGAGGAAAGAAAAGAAAAACATTGACAATTTTCCAGATATCCAGATCATTCCGAATCCTTTTTTTCCCGCTTTTTCAAATGATTGAACCTCACCTTAAGAAATCCAGGTCGATTTAAGGGTTCTTTGCACAAATAAAGTACAAAAATGTGAGTGTTAGATGTTGGCTCGTTAGTATAGGGGCATGATTATCACTTCAGGTGAGCGAGGTCCTGGGTTCAAATCCCTGATGAGCCCTTTAAAGAACATTTAATGCTTTGATGTAGAGAAACATGAACATTTAAAAAACTACTTATCAAATGAATCAAAGTGTCTGATAGAGTACAAACCTCCATACAATCTACAATGAAACATGCATTAGCACGTTCCCACTTCAAACTATTGAACCTACTGTAGTAATTTAAGGTGTGGTACTAGTCTAGCAGCCTTTTTAATTTGGGAAACTGTGTCTACGGTAATACAGTTTAACACAAATGTAAACCGACTGACAGTTGAGGCAGTGGAACAGCTTCTGGGGGCTTGTTTTAAAAACAAACAATTATTCCTTTGAGTACAAAAAGGTCAAGAGTACAAATTCCAAATATGCCCGTGGCAAGAGCTTAAAAGCAGTTCTCTCTCTCAGGTCTAGTCACACTAATACCAAAAATATGACTCAAGGGTTGCTAAAACAGAGTCTCAATCTCGTAATGTTGCAGAAAGTCTTAATTAACTTGTATCTACTCCGTGATTAAGAAACAAACTAAGCCAATTGGATTAAAAAGCAGTCGGTGACATAAAACCTTTCTAGTTGATATGTTTAACTTGCTGCTTTTACATCAGGAAGGAAGCGTGCAACATGGATATTCTTTGGGAGTCCGTTTGTGTCCACCTGATGAATGTAAATCAAATAGTCACTCTCTGTTTGTTCCGTTTTTGGTCTCTACCACCTCTTGACGGAAGTGTGTGTCCATTTAGCTGCTAAAAGTGTGGATAGTGTGGCTTTCTAAGACATTTTTATTTTGTAACAATGAAAGTACGTTTCCGAGAGTTAACCAAAACAGTAAACTCAGGGCCGTCCCTCCCTACAGGCCGATCATGCAGACTGCGTGGGGCCTCACCTTGCGGAGGGGGCCTCATCTTGCGTAGGGGGCCCCAACTGAGCCGAAAATTAGTGTGGCGCAGCACGGTTTCGCCGCTGCGACCCTCCCCCCCGTCGACGCTTGCGAAACAGAGGGCCTCATCATATAACTTTGCGTGGGGCCTCATGTTGGCCAGGGACGGCCCTGAGTAAACTTATGTGTGGGACAGAAGAACAATGAACTGAAACTCTTTGTAAAGATCAAGCAAAAGGGAGATGCAGATACAGCTTAAAGACACCCAATACTGTTTATTATAAAATGAAAACTCAGATTATAGACGCTTTCAGTGAACTCAATTTGCAATAAGTACACTTTATATTAAAACGTATTAAAACAACGTTATTATATTGATACATTAGTGCATCAGGGCTGGGTCTCAGATTAAAAAACGTTATTATATTGATACATTAGTGCATCAGTGCTGGGTCTCACATTAAACCTGTTGAATTCATATCACTTTGGCTCACGCGGCACTAATAGGGATTAAACCAGCAGCTTTTCATCAGCAGTGACAGGATCACCACTGTTGGCATTTTCACAGTTCCTCTGCATTCAGACCTCCTCCGGCCTGCATGTGCCTGACCGCCTGCCTCTCCATTCAACCCTCCTCTCATTAATTGTATCACTGCAGTGAAAAGGCATGCTCATAATCTGCTGAACAATGGCCGACAAATAGACCAGGGAGCTCGTTCTTCGGCGGCTTGCTGCCAGCTGCACACACCCAGCTTTTCAACCATCAACTCCTCTTATGAAGTGTTGAAGGACTCACACTGCCATCATTCTGCATTGTTTCCCCTCCGTCTTCCCAAAGAAAACAGTCACTAAAGTCTCATTTGTTGCCACTTCTCCATGGCGGGCGTGGCGTTGGATGGAGCCCTTTTTGTGTCCGTAAAGGGATTATGAGGGCTTAATTGAGTGTGCTAATTGATGGGACAGTGAATGGTACTGAATGGAGTGGAGGGGCAGATGTGGTGTGAAACCCCTGGCTCTTTCTAAAGAATACAAATCAGGAGCAGAGGGATCTATTCTCCGCTCTCTATAACACTCAATTATCCCTTTCACACGGGGAGCAGAGGGCCGAGCGAACAGATGGTTTCCACGCTGAGAGATGTATGGAGGCCATCACTGGGCACCTTTTCTTCAGGAGCGATGGGCTTTTTATTGGCTATTCATGACGCCAAGGGTCTCAATAAGAACAATGGACAACTTGAGCGGTCATGAATCGGAAAGTGAGCGAAGGTTTTGGGTTCGGCCCCGGCGAGGCGTCCGTTATAGGCTTCAAGCTGAAGAGAAAGGAGAATGAAAACCGTGGAGGGCGTGTTCACCTGGGGAGGAGAAGTTTACTGTCTGTTTGAGTCAAGAACAATAATATCCTTCATCTCAAACTCCATGCACCCAAAGATAACATCCATCCAGCTTGAGAAGAAAAATTGTTTCACCTGAAGGGGAAAACTTCAGGGGGATGTTTGTGTCCAAAGTTGTTTTCATGTCTCCAGGAACTTGTACTCCATCTGGAGTTGAACTTTTTTGCAACCTGTTAATTTCAACATAAAGCAACATGATTGTACTGTACAGTCTGTTTGTGTTCATCTGAGTCAAATATCCCCCCTTTACAGCTCTGTTTTTGTACATTAGCTGCTGAAACACCCACTATGTCCACCAGCTAGTCGTGTATCTGTCTGCTCTTTGCTGCTGAGCAGGTGGTGAGGCTTTTTACAGTTCTTTTCTCCTAAAATCAATGCAATGAGGTTACTGAGATAAAACCTGAACTCCATCATGAGTCTGGGAAAACATTTGCACTGATTCAAAGGTGCATCTTTGAACAGTGCTTCCCATAAGACACTCCTGCAGATTATGTTCAGCTCTTCTTGACAATAAAACGTCATTTGTTGGTGACAGAGAGAGTGGAGTCTAAACAATGAGAATTCTTCGATGGCTCAGGTGAAAGCTCAGTCCTGCGTTCTTGAGAAATGTTCCTGCAGCTGACGACACAAACTGCACATCGACCTGCATGGTTCAGGTTTTATCTTGGAAATATCTGACTTCACGTTTGCAGAGTAGATGCAGATGTTGTATCCTTCGTCTCTGGATGTTTCACCTTAAAAAAGGTTTTATTCTAAGGCCTTTATATTTCTCTAACTAACTTTAACACTGACTTAGTTATTGTAAGATACTGAATCTTCTTGCTTGTGGAATCCCACAGTTTTTTTAATCTGAAATGAAATTGCGTGTGTTTTTTGCTTTTGGTAATTTAAGTTCATGTTGATGCTTGTACTTTTTTACTTTCACTTAAGAACATGTTTTGAATGCATGACTTCAGAGCAGATCTACACTTCTTCCACCTCAGGTACACACACACACACACACACACACACACACACACACACACACACACACACACACACACACACACACACACACACACACACACACACACACACACACACACACACACACACACACACACACACTCTCAGCCACACTGAAGAGTCTTTTATAACTTTTACAACAGCAGCAAAACAAAAGAGAAGTTGGAGGGTGATGGAGGGGTTGTGGGTGTTTTGGGTCTGAATGGGTTGTATTAGCTCATGAATTTAAGACCCTGTATTATTACCCCCCCCCGCCCCCCCTCCATGTGTGGCCCCCACCTTGTCCTGTATTGTTTAGCGGAGGGGATTGTGAGGCGAGCTGATGGGATAACTGCCACCTGTCAGAGAGCAGAGAGAACAGGGTTCAGTCGGCGTGGAGAAGCGTTTAAAGAGCTCTGTGTTCTCGTTATACACCGCTAATTGACTTTTAGAGAGCGGAGGGGCCCCGGGGGGGGGGCCTAGAGCTGATGAAACTTGTTGCAAGGAAAAATATTTGGAGGGATTTTAAAGGGGCACTTTTTTGCTTTTGGAGTTTTCCCTTTCCTGTAGCGTGTTAGGTTATGTCAATGGTCTGTAAAGGGTACAAACTGATATCTTCATGTCTGATTCTGGGACATATGGAGATGATTGTTCTTAAAATAAAATGATATGAACAACTTCTCAATGTTTCTTTGTTACAACCAAGAAAATATAAATATTTTACAGGGGCACTATTATGCTTGTTGGCGTTTTCCCTTTCCTGTAGTGTTATATAGGATTTAGTGCATGTCAATGGTCTGCAAAGGTTTAAATCCCAAAGTAATTTTTTTGGACTCCTTTATTTACTTTACAGTAACATAATGACATCACTATGTAACACTTGCAATTCTATTGGCTAGCGCTCCAACACATTGTACATGATAGGCTAACCCCTAGATTCCACCGGGTCCGTCTGCGTCGCGTTACATCTCTAAGCGGTTGACCAATCACAACAGAGCCAGCCAGCCAACCAATCAGAGCAGACTGGGCTCTGGTTTCAGACAGAGGGTGAAAAGAGGTGCGGCAGCACAGGGAGTATGAGAAAAATAAAGAGCTTTTTGAACATTAAAGTATGGAGACATGTCAGGGTAGAGACACTACATACTGATGTGAACCTGAAAATGTGCATAATATGGCCCCTTTAAGTAAATCTGTGAAGTGAAATATGTTTCCTTGTGGCTCGTTGGTCTAGGGGTATGATTCTCGCTTCGGGTGCGAGAGGTCCCGGGTTCAAATCCCGGACGAGCCCTCAATGAATAACTTAGACTTTAAGTGTTTAAAACGGTAAAATTACAATGGATCAGCAGAGGCAATACCCATTCAAAATAAATGTAATACACATTAGCTGATTCCCATTGCAGAGTGTGTCCTTGAGCTTCAGAGGATTATACCTACTCCTCCATATCCTAGGAGGGTAAAGTGATCACATTTTGGACAGACATTGGTGGCTTGAACATTCATCTTACAACACAACAGCGAGTAATAGCAAGTCTACTTTCTGTATGTTTAATTGACAACACACCATGTACAGTTTGTCACATGAGTGAAACTGTAGTCACATCTTTCTAATTATTTAGATTAAGCTGTTTTAGTCATTACCCGGCAGCAGCTTTTACTGATCTCCCAGAGGGAAAACATCACAGCGTCTCTCTCCCTGTGAATAGTTACCATCGTTTCACTTCATGCTGTGTTAAAGACATTTTCTATTGTTGTCATTTATAGTCTGGTTGTTTCTGCTCATAAGAGCTGTAACGACAGCAACACGCCTCGACCACAGCTTCGCTCTGTTAACTGCTATTGTTTTAATCGCTCGTTTCTATTTCTGTCTGTCTGTCGACTTGTGACTTGCTGTGAAAATGTGGCTTTCCTGACACACAAACACACACACACACACACACACACACACACACACACACACACACACACACACACACACACACACACACACACACACACACACACACACACACACACACACACACACACACACACACAGGATTGTGGTCCATTAGGTATAATCTTTGTGCAATATTCTACAATAAACTTCTCAAAATAGTCTTGTTTTTTGGGTAATTTAACATTTATTTTGACGGATAATCTCATTTAAGATGCAGAGTTTCATTCTCGGTGCAGAAGCCACTCATGTTAAACGTTGGCATGTCATTTTCTTTGATGAGATATATCATGCAATATTATTTTTGGACACTTGTTGGCGCTGATTAGATGCAAATGTATGTATTGGGGTATAGGTAGCACAGAATTCTTACCTACAAACCAAACAACACTCACGCATAATTGAAAAAACTGGTAATTGTTTTTTGACTACCTAACTAAGTATTATTGGCAACGGAAAAAAGAGGACATTGGGACACTTTAGAAATGCCATTAAACTCAGTCAGACCTCACATGGATGGATGGATAGTAAGTCAGAGTACTCATGCTAGTACTACATGTATGCTGTAGTTAACATTTTATTGTGTAATAATCTGCTGAACAGTTTATCATTAGTGTGAGCCAGTGTGAGTCTTCTGCTCTTTAGCTCCCTCTGCTGGTGAACCACTCTGCACTGCATGTGTCCACACAGCTCAGATCTCAGCTGCAGAACTACGGGACATACTGTAACTCGATTTGCTCGCATTAAGGGTATGGCTGGGTGTTTAATTAATTAAAACAACTCCTCTGTTTGGGGACATTTAAACACTCCTCCAGGACTTTAAGACATTTCATACTGGAGCTAGATGTAATACCTATTATCCTGGGCTCATACCTCCTCCTCTGTCCCTGAGTCAAATAGTCCAAGTTATTCAAGTGTTTTAATAAATCTGTCATAATGAGTCAAGGTAAATTACACATTTTAAGTGTTGAATACACTTGTTTAAAAGGTAACCTGCATATTATCAAGTATGAATGCTGTAAACATTGTTGTCTCGTCTTCTTAAGGCTTTTGTACTGTATGAAGCAACCTGAGACACTGGCAATAGAAACCCGGGAATTAAAAACATTACATTTAAACGTATTTCTCAGTAGTCTGAGCTTTAATTCTGTTTGACGGGCGATTCCAGATTCATTCTGTAGGGCATTAGAGCTTATATTGTTTTAGGAATTAAAAATACAATTCAAGTTTAAATTAAAAGATTAAAATAATGACCCTTATATAATTAATTAATTTATGTTTTTAGTATTTATTTTTAATTTCAGTTCTACTACAGTCAGACAGCACAACAGAGTTCACGGTAGTTGTTAAGTGGGTCAGTCGTAGGGCTGAACGATTAATCGATTTTAAATCGAAATCGCGATTTAAAAAAAAAAAAAATGTTGTTTTCTTGTGTGTCAGTCATCCACACCAATCAGAAGGGCTGTGCTCCACATGTACCAGCCATTGTTAACCAATCAGAAGTGGCCCATGATAGAAGGTGATTGATTGATCCAGTCACCTGCCAAGTATTTTTGAAAGTGCCTGCCCTTTTCCAAATGGCTTCCAATGGAGCTTTCCTAGATGGTTTGGTGAAACAAAGCATCTGAGTCAGGTTAGTAATGCTCCATCACATGTTCTACATCTATTACAGGGTGAATCTTAAACTGAAGCTTGACTTTAAAGCAACCCAACGGAAGTTTCATGTAAGTTTAGTTCTTTCACTCGTAGCTCAGGCTGCGGGGGTGCTAGAGACGGGAGCATGTTGATGCAACCTTCCTAGCCGGAGATATGGCCGCATTTTACAATAAACTTCCGTTGGGTCGCTTAAAAACAAATATCGCAAATCGAATCGCAATATCTGTCAGAAAAATCGCAATTAGATTTTTCCCCAAAATCGTGCAGCCCTAGTCAGTCGTGAATGAACACAAAAACCAACATACATATAATGTTTTATTTAAAAAGAGTTTCACATATAACAGATTGTCTGAGGATAAGCAGATTGTTTCCAGCGACTGCATGACATCTGAACAGCTGTGACCACACCAACAGATGGAAACCTGGAAAGGTAGTTTCTGTGTGAAACTAAATCAAACTGAAAGATTTATAAAATGTCTACTTTTGAAAAACTCTAACAAATTGACAATAATTGATCTGCTGGGAAACAACCATCAAATTGTTTAATTTAAAGTTGAAAAGTCAATTTCTTGAGAGATTATCTTTACTGAGCAATCTCACTGGTGGTGCATTCAGGGACTCTCCAATGACTGACATTTCAGTATTTGTTTTACTTTTACACAATGACAAGTGTGCAAACGCTACTCACTTCTGAAAAAGAAACTTGAGATGTAGTAGAAAGTCCTAAAAAGACAATAGCAGATGTCAGTTTTCAAGGTTGATTTTAAACTTACACTGCTTTGCAACTTCAGACCTTGAATGTTCAGATGTCCCACAATCATTGAATGCACCAAACACATTTCCCAATAGAGGAAAACGTAACTTTGACAGTGGAACAAATGTGTGTGTGATGCAAGAGATGAAGCCAGTCCTTCATCCACCATGATGAACAAACCGCCGCAGCGCCACCTGCAGGCGGAGACGCTTCATTACAGTCTTTTGAATCTTTGGCCGTTTCTCAATGTCGAGTAGAGCTGCTGCAGAGCCACTATTTCAAGTATACTACGTCATCGAGTGGCGCCGAAGGACTGTTTAAATGCCCAGCATTCGGCGCCACTCGATGACGTAGTATACTTGGAATAGTGGCTCTGCAGCAGGTTTACTCGACATTGAGAAACGGCCTTTGTATTCCCGTCCAGCTGCTCGTCGTTCTTCTTCAGGTGTTTTAGTGTCCCTGAAAGCTTTGGCTCTGCAGCTCTCGGGGGGGCAGCTTCCTGCGGTCTTTCCCGGCGTTCCTCTTCCTCTTCTTGCTCAGGAAGTTGTCCAGTTTTCCGGTCTTCTTCAGCTCCTGGTATTTCTCAGCCAGCTGCAGCTTCTTCTTCTCAGCTGGAGCAGAACAACAAAGAGGCGTTTCAGTAAATTAAGCATCCACTAATCCGACACTTGTTACGCTCAAAGATATTAGTAAAAGATCCCAGGTTATATTATTATTATTATGTTGATTATATGTATTTATTTGAAAGATTTCCATACTTCTATTTGTAATGCTCGGAGTCACTGAGGTCATTTTGTTTCACATTCCTCCTATTTATAATATTTTCTTTAACAAAAACAAGTTTTAGAATTGCTAAATATTTGGTATTTACTGCAAACAATTGGACCGTTATTCTATCAAATGTTTTAATATCTTTGTACATTATTTATGCCTTTTAAAATCAGCAAGGTTTCTGCTGTTAAATCTTATTTATTTTGTTATTCTTTTAAGTGCAGTCTGTATATTAAAAACACAATGCTGCAACTAAGGACTATGTTCATTAATGTTTGTCATTTAAAAACATTTATTAATCTTTTAATAAATAAAATGTCTTATTTCTCAGAGCTCAAGGCCACATGTCATTTTGTACAACCAACGGTTAATAACAAATACATTAATTCAGTTTATAATGATATCAAATTGGATTTCTGAGTTATAAATGACTCCAAAGCCCAGTCTGTCTGCTCTGAAATAAAAACTTCAAATACATTCTTCAATAGCAACAAAAGCCTAGTTCCACCTGTTAGTGGTGTAGAAACATCAGGTGTAAACAGAAACAGTTATTATTGGAATGAAGTCTCTCTTACAGTTCTTGAGGAAGAACGGTCGGTCGCCCTGACCCGCTCTCTCTCTCTGCTGCCTCTTGAACTGCAGCTCTCTCTCTCTCTGCTCCTCTTGACTCTTCCTCGCTCGCTCCTGGTTCTCCTGCAGAGAGAAAGACACAGATCAAACATTTAAAAACAAAAACTTTTCATTCGCTTTTATTGTGAAACACCAGCTAGGAAGTGTTGAGTTTCATTACAGGCAAATTAACATCTATCCAATAATAGGTCAACTGAGAGGACAGTATGACACGACTGCTTTTAATGATGGAGTTGTGGACGTTATTGTTGATTTGTGCAAAATGTCTTACCATAAAAAGACCTTACAATAACTTATAATGGTCGGTTTAAACCAGCGGTGAGCGCATTTTACTTGATGAAACCCTTGGTGTGTCAGACTCACCATCCTCTTCAGGAGGAACTGCAGCTTCTCCTTCTGGACGTTGGTCGGCTTCATCCTCTTCAGTTGCTTCTTGACGATCTGCAGACAAACAACACCATAACTTTGAGTCTCACGTCGTGCCGAGAAACAGCTTCTACGACAGTTTGCAGGAGACGGACGCGCTCTTTTCTAAAAGCGGGAACTAAATCAGTGTGATCATGAAGCTCTCTCACCTCCTTCTCGCTCTGTTTGATGTCATTGATGAATTTATACGTCTGCACAAAAATCTCCGGTTTGTATTCTCCAGACAGGTCGTCAAACCGAGGGTCTCTTGACGTCTGAGTAACATAAGAAAAGGACAGAAACAGATTGATTAAAGTATTCATAATAACACAGACTGAGCGCAATCTGCAGGTTTCCTATACTCACCGGTTTCTTGACGGAGACGACCTTACGGAGGAACGGAGCTCGTCTCTTGGCTGAAATCTCCATCGGTCTGAAACACATACAAACAAACACACTCTTAAAACCAACTGGGAGTAACTTAAAGGTGTCCTATCATGCAAAATGCACTTTTTGATGTCTTTTATACATAAATATGTGTCCCCGGTGTGTCAGGGAACTCACGCAGCGTCAGAAAATAAAACCCTCTCTCTTTTCCTCCGTACCCAAATCTCTAAAAACGGGGGTACAACGGAGCTGATACAGATTTGCGTCCGATATGACGTAATATCTAAAATGTGGACCCACGGCACCATCAGAAAGTTGCTATCAGAAACAATGCCCGACTGTTTTGGACGTAATATGGTCGGTGTTTACATTAGCATCGCTAACACTCAGAGCTAACCTGTACTGCACAGAGCATGTGTGTGAAGAAGCAGGAAATACAAAGGAACTCACCTTGTGGTATAACCGGCAAGAGAGAAAGCCTTTGAGCTCCATACTGTTTCAGAAATAATCCTTGATAATCCATGATATGGCGTTTCATCACGGCAGTATTTAGTTTAGACAGCAGCTGCCGGGTCCCGCATGAGCTCAGACCCCTCCTTTTTTTTTTAATCAATTCTTTGATTTGATTCCTTTTAATTTTTTTAAAGCTTTATACCCAAAATCAGCACTTTTGAAACAGGAAGTGAAATAGAGGGATTTGAGGCATGGCTAGAATGGGTGATCTATTTGGTATTTTGAGCAAAACACTTCATAGACATGTTTTTTATATATTTGTATATATCTGAGACCTATGCTATTGCCTAAAAATAGCATCATAGGTGACCTTTAAAGCCGGAGCAGCATTCTGTGGTTACAAACTGAGACTGCTCACCTGTTCTTGTTCAGGCGTTTCTTTTTGCTCGGCCCTTTAGTCTTCTGGCTGCCGTACGCCACCTCGTTGTACACTTTGGTTCCCACTTTGTTCTGCAGCTTCATGATCTCCTCAAAGGACATGTTGGAGAGTTCTGGGAGGGAACGAGAACAGAGAGAGTAATGAAGGCATCGGTCTTTACTCTTACTGTGCTTCGTATGTCAAACCTAAAGCATGTGGGACAATACGGCTTGATCCAACCTGCATATCAATTTAAGTTTTCATTTATTTTTTAACCATTTAGCTGTAGCAGGAAAAAAGACCTAAGGACTTGAATCACTTAACGATGTGCGGTGGCTTCCAGTAGGCCAATTTTGTTTGCAAGCCAACGTTTATGAATCATATTTAGATCTGTAAAACAGGTTGTTGTAAATTAGATGTTTGTTAGCCAAGTTGTGAAATGTAATAAGTAGTTTTTAGATTCATTTAAAGCTATGATGGCTTAGCAACTTTTTCAATTTATTTTTTAAAGGCTTAAAAGGTAGGGTAGGTAAGAATGGAGAAACCAGCTGGAGTGCGCTAGAATTTGAAAGTACACAACCGGAAAAATCTGCCCCTTCCTTCAGACTTCCTTACAGAGCCCCTCCTCCAACACACACGAACGTGCACATGACCAATGAGGGCACGAGATAAGTTTGTGCACGAGATGGAAGGCTGACAGGCAGGTAGGCCATCCAGTTATTGTAGCCGCGGGCCGAGGCAGATGATTGGTCGTGCTTTTTACAGTATTACGGCTTCCACAGATGACATTTTTTAATGTATTTATTGTCAAAGCATTTAATGTATTCATTGCTATCTGGATGTTAAGAGCATTCCATGGAATATAACAAAAAGTGTTTCTGAAGTGAATTACCTACCCCACCTTTAATGCAGACACAATTTAGTAACATTGAGTTGGACACACCTGCTCTAAGTCACCTAAACATCAGCACTGGACTGGTATTACAGAAATATTCATTTAACAGTTTGAATTAACAGGCTTTGCTGCGTTTTCTTAATCCCTAAATATGGTCGAAGACATCAAAGATCCAAAGCTTATATTTCTGCTGTGAAGTCACTGTTTCAATTCATTGTGTTGGAGTCCATGATAGAAAGTAACCAAGTCAACCCTCAATGTTTATTTTAATGAACAGTTGACGCAAAGTGTCTGACTGTCCTTCACACCGAATACATTTAATCTTGTGTAGAAGCAGCTTTAAGGTTAATATGATGGAGACAAACTCACCTTTCTTAATGTCTTCTCTCGTCTGGATCTCACTGCTACCACCAGCTTCTTCTGCATCTTCATCTCCAGCCCCCTCCTCATCATCATCATCATCATCATCAGAGGCTTCACTGTCTTCATCCTGCTCTTCCTCCCCCTCCTCAGCAGCCTCCTCTTCATCACCACCATCAGATGCTTTCTCAGCAACATCTGCTCCTTCTTCCTCTTCATCGGTCCCAACAGCAGGCCCTTCTTCCTCCTCATCATCACTGGACTCTTCCTCTCCTTGGTGGAAAGACTCTCCCACCTCAGTTCCTCCTCTCTTAGTGAGCAGAGCGAAGTTCTTCTCCACGTCAGAGTCTTCATCGTCACTGCTGTTCGCCGCCATATTCTTCTTCTTCTTCTGCGGCTGCTTCCCTTTCCCCGTCATCTCAGTTTCTGGAAGACACTGACAGCTGTAGGAAACAAGAGGAGAATTGATGTGGGTTTGAGACTGGAAATGTACTAGATGCTAGATCTGCTGTGGTGGAATAAAACTAGGTTTATTTACTCAATTACAAATGAGAGATACTCAAACTTTACTTGAGTTCTTCTATGATATGCAGCTTTACACTATACTATACTGTTACGGCTGCTGTTTCTGTCCGTCTTATACATCCCAGAGGTACATATTGAATGATTTACAACACTACATTTGTCTGACAGCTTGAGTTACTCTTCAAGATTACATTGTTTCATCCACTTCCTGTCCAGTGAAATCCATGTATCTCCAGATGTTTGAATTTTTTAAATCTTTGTTTGAGGCATAAGACAACATGGCTTTCAGACATTTCAAACACAAAATCTAAACGAACAGGTGCATTCAAAAGATAAAGGTACATCTAAATCTAAAACTGACAAGACATACAAATATATAATATAAGTTTAATAGCTTGTTGTGCTCATGAGTGGCAGATCGTTTACTATCTTAGCTCCAAATAAGTTTAAAACCATGTTTTTTTTCCTAATAATGTAACTTCTGATACATTGTCCATGACATTTAACCTCACACTATTTGGTAAAAGCCAATCGTAATAAATGCAAGTATCTAGCAGGGCAAGGGCTCCATACAAAAAATAGCATTTCTATTACTTCCTAGCTTATTTAAATATGTTAAAAATATGGTTAAGTCTCAATTTAGATATGATAGGGTATTAAAAGGAGTTACACTTGGATTCGGGTTAATATAAAACCAATAATAACGCATTATATTTTCAGAAATGTGGATGTTTTGACTTATTATCTTGAGCACAGGCTGGCTAGCGGTGTCAAGTCTTGCTAAAAACGTAACGTTAGAAATGGTCTATGTCTCTTATTCTTATGCCGAATTAACACCTAGGTTGTAAGGAAACGTATAAGCTTCCAAAAAGTCGTTTTATTAACAAAATGCCTTGACTAAGAGGGACATTTTTAATATTTAAAGCAGCAGATTCTCAATTCAATTTGACATGTTTTCTTCAGTAGCGAAAGACAAGAAAGCGAATCGGACCGAAGTCAAGAAAGCGAGGCCAACTTGTACTCAACATTAAAGCGAAACACTATTAAATAAATGTGTATTTACCTGGATATGAAGTTGTTAAATCCCTGTTTAGCTGAGCTCTATTATCCACGTGTGTGCATGTCGGCTGCGAGTTCCACTCCGGTGAGATAAACAGAGAAGTTCCGGTTTCAAAATAAACGTTTCACTGAGTTGTTGCGTGTTTTTGGAGCAGATAACAGAATACATGTGTTGCAGTTTTATCCAAATAGGTTTACCACCAGTGCCTGTAGTGGTTAAGTAATGTTTTGCGTCCAGTTAGATGTGATTTTTACAACAGAGGTTTTTTTACGCTTTTATTTTGAAGGCAGTAATAATTACTTGCTGCGCAGTGCTGCCCTCTGTTGGAAATACACAGAGCTATTACTTCACTCAGAATCAGGTTTATTTACACATACAAGCAATTGGTGTATAGTGGTGCTAACATTAGGAAACACAGTTGTAAGAGGACCACAATTATAACTATAATAAAAAGAAAATATTACAAAAAACTATGTAACACACATTATGTACACAGAATATGAATAAACAAAAACGAAGTAGAGTGAAAATATGACAAAGTACAGTTTATTAGATGTCAAAGTGGAGGGTTGTGGAGATTGTAAAAGAGGTAATTGCAATTGCACACACACACACACACACACACACACACACACACACACACACACACACACACACACACACACACACACACACACACACACACACACACACACACACACACACACACACACACACACACACACACACACACACACGCTGAGAAAGGAGGAGGAGTTTGTTTCCGTTGCCAGGCGATCCTGTTGACGAGTTGCGTCAAATCGAACATATTAAAACCGGAACATCGATAACAAGTCTTTCAAAATAAAAGCGGGTAAACTGCAGAGCACAGAAACATCTACACATAAATGACAAACATATTTTCAGACATGATGAGAGTCTGAAAGCCTAAACTGTGTCAATCATTTATTTCGAGTCCACATTTATATGAAATAAATTGACTTTAACTTACTTTTTAATTTGTATATATAATTGTTCTATTTTCACTATTATCCATCATTTTCCATCATAATTGTGAAGTAGTTATGACTTATATTAATGACCCTGTTAGCTCCTTTTTAGAGTTTATATATTCTCTGAAATCTTTCTTATTTAAATGAGTATTCATTTAATTGAGTATTTCATTTTTCTCATGCCTCTTTTTATAACATTATAGAGAAATTATATTATGGAGTAACACCATTACATTCTTTTTTTATATGTATCCTTGTGTGAAAATGTATCTGTGCTATCCTGTAGTTTAATCTTATTGCTGTTGCTGCTTTAAAATGAATCAATACAGTATCTCATCTTGTCGACAAATGGTTCTTTTATTCTGAAATCTCTCACCGGAAGAGGTATTCCCCTCCATGGTGTGTGTTGACTGAATGGTTGTGACCCAAACACACACACACAGTCAGACGGATCGTGGTCGTTGAGCAGGATTACCGCTCAGCAGGAGAGCTGCTCTTTGTTTTCTGCTCCCATCATCAAAACTAAAACACACTTATTCCTGCGAGCTGTTTCCTGCAAAATCTCCTCCGAAAACATCCTCTTTTTTTAATTATCCCACCTGTCCTCCCGAGGGATTGGACCTGCAGAGGGAAAGGCCCGCTGGGTCACTGCAACAGGTCGAGGAGGAAATATAAATAATTATAATTACAATAATGAGGATGCATGTGGTGTAAATGAAGCGAACAGAGGAGGAACACACACTTCAGAGGAGGAGGATGCTTTGATGGTTTCTGCTGCAGACTGGGTGCGACAGAGAGGAAAACTGCCAACATGATGCCGGTGAGTGAGAAAACACATTTATTTATCCACTCATACATGTGGGCTCTGTAACTGTCTATATAAGGACTCGCTCCTTCAACCATCACTGCCATGCAGGGGCAGTAACCTGAAGTGTATTTAGTGTTATTTCCGCTGTGCTTTCCCAACAGAATCCCTTCAGTTTTAGCCTATATTATAAATTAGAACCTCATATCCTTACTAGGTAAAATGTAAGAGAATGCAGTGGCTCTAATGGTTGAAATATATTGTATATGCAGATGCTTCAAATGATGATTTAAGGGGTTTAATCCCAGATTGAGCGTCAGTGAAAATGTTATTGAATGATTTGCATTGTCTTCATTTACTTGTATTCTGACAATACTGTGTTATCAAAGTGTTGAGGTCTGCAGCTGCCCTTTAGAGCACTGAGGTCACGTCCTTTCAATTTATTTTGAGAAGTGTATGAGTCAACTTGAGAATTAGTGATGGCGTTTATTCACATGTAGGTTTGTTTATAGGCTGATTACAGGTTTTATAGACTCCGTTTTCTTAACTCGACTGCTTTAAAGAAAGAATAATAACCAAAGTAGGAATATTTGGTTTTTCTCTAGCATGCTTTAAACAGCATTTAGACATTTTATTGGAATACAATGGACAGAAAACAAACAATAGAAACTTTCTTAACTGTCATCAAGGAGCATCCATTACAGTCAACTTTACCTAAATAATAACCTAAACATTAAAAGCACAGCTATGGTTCTTTAAACTTAACCTTATGACTGAAAACCTCACTTGTTCTGGTGGAGTCTTTACAGAGCAATACATAGATTTAGAAAATGTAATCACACCTAATTTCTGAAATAAACAGATCCTCAAGACCTTATCCGATGGTCTCATCCACAGTGAAGTAAAAACATCACTTCCTGGATTAATAACATGAGTGATCGCAGCACTTTACACAAGGTAATGATCTGATAAGGGAGACAGACTTGTGTTTGTGACCTGCAGTGACTTCATCGTCGTTCAACAAATGTCACGACCAGACGCTGAGTGTGCATCAGAACTAATAATAGAACACCATTGTGCCATTGTCTCAGTATGGAGGTCCTCCCCTGGTTTAAACATGTTGTGGACCTTTTTATCCACTGCAGTGCTGCTAAGTCCTCTGATTCACTGCAGCTGAACAGTTTGGCATTTGGGTCCTGGTTTGAGTCTTCGTCTCACTTCTTCCTCTGTCCTGCCTGTCAATGCTGAGAGTCTGTAATGATGCTAAATGGCTGGAGGCATCTTCTCCTTTCTATTAGCCTCACTGCACCAACTAGGTCATTTTTTAAGCTTTAGGTAATGGTGTGTCTGGTGCTCACCTGTACCGTCCAGAAACATCTTGTTTAAAACATAAATATGCGCTGAAAGCATGAAGTGTATGTCGTGAAGTAAAGGCTTTGATTAGTTTATCTTGGTATCTGGGATGTTGTGTTAAAATCTGTTGTCACAATGACAATGGTATACAGTGTTGTCCCAGAAATAACTGCGATATTTGTCACTTTCAGACTATTTTCCGCCACAGATAATAATATCAAAGTTGCCTTATAATGCAAATACACCTTTTCAAAGAGCAATGCACTTTACAAACAACTGTACAGACTACGCCCCGATATTAACATTAAGACAACACAAACTTTTAGACCTAACCAGAACCAAAATGACTTGAATTAAAGGACAAGATGTGTTATTCAATATGTTGTCTTATAGCCAACAAGTTCCTACTGAATGGTATATCTTTGAAACACACATCTGTACTTTTATTTTATTTGAAAGCTCCTGAAACAGCTGCTCACTGTTGTTTTTAACAAACAAACGGGAGGAAATCGTGCATCTGTTGTGCGGATTAATCCACATTTGATGCTGTAGTGAGTATTTGTGGCAGCAGGATGGTGTGTGTGGGATTGTGCTTTTTAATAGATTTTGGACAACAATGGAGCTCTTCGGTTCAAGACATAAGAAATATATTTGATGCACGTATAACACTTCTAAGAGTTTACATTAACTATTGGTTTGAGTCTGAACGTGGGATTAGTTGATGAGAAGAAAGGAAATATAGAATATCCTCAGATTTATCCTATAAGCCCTGAACCCGTCACGGAGGGCAAAACAAAGGGAAACCCTTCTGGAGGGTTTTTCAAAACATCTTCAATCAAAGTCCAGTATATTCAGCTTATCCAGAGAAAAACCACACACGTGTCTTTACAAACATTTTCCCAGATCTACATGAACTTTAAACGCTAGAAGTCTGGGTTCTAGTTTTTGTCAGAATCAGTCTTTAGAGGTACGTATGTGGAGATGTGTGTCACTGAAACTCAATGCAACTTGCAGAAACCACATAATCATGGCACCAACAATATAACACAAAGAAGGTGAGAGAACACTGAGAGAAAAACACAGCTGTTGATTCCATGTTTAGGCAATTTATCTCTATGCTATGTCAGAACAACCATGTTTGAAACATCACAATTACGCCCCAAAGTGAAATTGTTGGGATGCATTTGTGGCAGCAAATTAAATCTGTAGAGATGTGAACTGTCCAATGAGTCATTAATGTTTTGAGAATCTAAAACGTTTAATTCAAAGGCAGCGTTGGATAACATTGTGTGTAACGATCTATCTATCCAGATTGATATTGATTCAATCAAAGTGAAAGCATCAATACATATCATACACAATTGCTCCTGTGGGGATTGTCCACAGTATTGAGTATGTAAGTCGCTTTGGATAAAAGCGTCTAACATGTAATGTAATATCATCCTTAAGTTATGCTTTTATTTAGAAATGCCATCGTCTGTCGCTGATTCCCATTAGAGCAAACCTGTTTCTTACAGAGCCCAGTAATAAAAGTGTCAAATCCTATTTTATTTCCTTTTTGTGAGTTGATATAAATCTCAGTGATTGTGTTAAATGTTCATATGATATTGTTTCATATCGATCGCAGCCTCCTGAATTGAATCAAATCGAAATGGCAGACTTTCTGAAATCAGCAAATGTTGTTTTGTTGTCCAAAGAATAGCTTTAATATCTTTATTGTGGTGGAAGTTGTTATACATCCCTACAGATAACACAGTTTCAGCTGTGTGATCTTTCCCACGTATGTTAAATGATAAATGAGGAACATGATGAGATGTAGGAGGAAGGTCTGTTGAGGAAACTCGGAGCGCAATGAGGAAACATCGAGCTTCTCTTTCCAGCATTACACGCCTTATTGTTATTCAGACTGTACTGTGTAACCTCCACACAATGACTGACATTCACAGTGCTGTCAGAAGTGCTGACAAAAGATTACAAAAATACTCGTATGTGTCTAAAAATGAAGGTGAAAATGATACTGCAATAAAATGTTTCACATGATTTTCTTTAAAACGCAGCCCACCCTGATCATTATACTCATCATCTTGCAGGCAGTGGAGCTCGCCTTGCTGCTTGGTAACTGTTGCCACAGTGACCAGAAACACACACACACACACACACACACACACACACACACACACACACACACACACACACACACACACACACACACACACACACACACACACACACACACACACACACACACACACACACACACACACACACACACACACACACACACACACACACACACTCTCTCACATGCTGTTCAAGGTCGTACAGGACCAGCATTGTGTCTGTATTCCTCACGCATAACGGACCCACAGCAGGGAAGTTGTAGCCTTCGTGTTCATTCACAGAATCAGGCCGATGCTGACATTTATTTTTCACTTCTGACAGAAAGAAACACATATTTAGTTCCCGTGTTGGTGAGGATGCTGTACGAGCTACACAACAGGAAACACTGAACAGATCCTGACCACTAGCAGTGAATCTAAATTGCTTTCACACCTAAAGCGGTTTGGTTTGGTCCTCTGCTCTGTTTTATTCAGATTGTTTAGCATGGTTTGAAAGAGGTTCATAATCAATATAAAACCTCCCTGTCCTTTTTAACTAAACAAGAAACATCTTTTTTCTCCAGTTTCTTTTTGTGATTATTCAGAATAACACGTCTTCTCGGTGCAGTCATGACTAATAAAACGTAGTCAGCCATTTTCTTGCTGAATCGTTTTGACACAAAGTGTACCTGCTCTTTGAGAATATGAACGTGTGAACAAAAGATTTAAACTGCATGTACCATTAGAAACCATAAAGGACACACATTTTATTAACAATCGGTCGTAATTAGTGACGTATTATTTAAGAAAAAGGCTGGTGTGGGTCACAACAGTACACAAGCATATCATATTTTGGTTTGAGTAAAATAAAATGGCGGCTGTGGCTCAGTGGATAGAGTGTTCAACTTTGAATCAGGGGATAGCAAGTTCGAGTCCCACTGCAGTCAGCATGTCGTTGTGTCCCTGAGACACTTCACCCCATATTGCTCCTGTGGGGATTGCCCACAGTATTGAGTATGTAAGTCGCTTTGGATAAAAGCGTCTAACAAGTGACATGTAATGTAATAAATAACCCAACAGTAATACAACAAAAAGAACCCTTATACTGGGTCGTGAGGGTTAATTGGTTGATTTAAATTGAAATAATTGATTGAAGTTGACCCATTAGTGCTGGTTTCATATTGATTCAGTGATTTGTATAGGAGGTCATTTGGTTCACTTCAACCTCGGTGCTGCAATCAGATGAAATTGGGAACTTCAAACATATCTTTAACTTGATCGGGAAAAAAATCGAACAAACTGGTGCTATAATACGATTTGGTGAAACCACCGATCGTGGCAGTTATATTGAGATGAAATTGAGCGGTGTACGCCTCATCTCTGGCTGCAACACTGCATTATATATATATACTATATATTTCTATACAGAATTATGACTACCTACTTTTTGCAAGCCGTGTTTCAATCAAGATACACGGACCGTATCCAGCGCACAGAATCAAATCACAACAACTGGATGCGGGATATTCATTACTTTCCACCTGAGAACGACCACATTATCCTAGTGATTTGGCTCCTGTAAGGCTAACATATTACATTCAATGCAACACTATGTTTTAACCATAGACTGTATTTAAAACCTGCATCGATTTAGCTGGATACACAACACGGATGTATAGCTTTTAAGGTTTGCATTAGCTAAAAAACTATAAACAGTTGACCTTACTTACCATTCATTATGCAACTTCAAATTGAATACAAGCAATTCGTATTGTAGCTGATTTAAATGAACAAAGTCGTGCACAGTAGAGAGAAAACTGCAAATGCGTGCTTAATTTAATGAATGTTTAATACCACTGTTTAACCAGATTGGATTAATGCCTTAATGCGTCTAAATCATAAATGATGGGGAGGCTTTTTCATCCCACTCTGCTGACATGATATGAATGCAGCTTTAATCTGTTCAGCACAACATTAGGCACGTCAGTTTAATGCCGTAATGAACATGTTGGTGTTTGTCTGATAGACTTGGAGGCATCTCATTAGAAAAGGCAGCAGGGAAGCTGAACGTTAATTGTTTTAATCAGTCGCTTCGTGGTGAACCTTTGTACACAAACACACAGTGACATGCCAGACCTTAAAAACACAAGCTAATTAGAGACGATTAGAAAACTGCGTAAATGGTCCCAATGTGAAACTTTAATGCACAGCAGGCGACCAATCAGGAAGGGTTTCAGAGCTCAGTGTCAACAATAGTTCAGTACAAGCTTCCTGTGTTTATGTTGTTGAATGTGGGAGTATCCTGAAGTGTGTGTGTGTGTGTGTGTGTGTGTGTGTGTGTGTGTGTGTGTGTGTGTGTGTGTGTGTGTGTGTGTGTGTGTGTGTGTGTGTGTGTGGTGTGTGTGTGTGTGTGTGTGTGTGTGTGTGTGTGTGTGTGTGTGTGTGTGTGTGTGTGTGTGTGTGGTGTGTGTGTGTGTGTTGTGTGTGTGTGTGTGTGTGTGTGTGTGTGTGTGTGTGTGTGTGTGTGTGTGTGTGTGTGTGTGTGTGTGTGTGTGTGTGTGTGTGTGTGTGTGTGTGGTGTGTGTGTGGTGTGTGTGTGTGTGTGTGTGTGTGTGTGTGTGTGTGTGTGTGTGTGTGTGTGTGTGTGTGTGTGTGTGTGTGTTCCAATATTGGTGTGTCACGTGATTCTGTCGGCCATATGGCTCCAGCCGTCCACGCCGCCTACAAAACATTTGGGATGTGACCTGCAGCGTGCCAGCTGCCGCCGCAAGACCAGACACACCAGAACTGAGGGACAACATTTAACAGTTACATTTAATTAAAAATTACATTTATTTATTAATTTCATCAAATTAATTTCTGTTGCAACACTGTTTGATGAGTTTCCTCCTTTCTCAAAAACACTAAAAGTTTTATATTTGTTTTTGTCTGATAATGTTTAGGTCAGATCTATTAGTTACAGTCTTCTCTACAGTTAAAAAAACATGTTAAATTAGATAAGAGTATTTATTTTTCATCCCTAGAGTGGTAATTCAGTTATTGCCACAGAGTCATTACTAGCTGAGTTTACACCATAATTACTGTATATGATATTTTATGAAGAAACTCTGACACATTTCACATCAAATGCATCCAATTATTTCTGATGTGTTTGGTTTATTTCAGTTTACTTACTGGTCTGCAGCGGTGTCATTGTAACTCTACAAAACCTACACTTCAGATACCATAACAACAACACTGTGTTTCTGTCCTCCTACTTTGAATAATACATTTTGAAAGAAAATTCTACTAAATCTTTTTTCTAATTTCACAGAAAAAGCCAACGTTTTAATCTCAACATGTTGATTAAGATCCCAAACTCTCAGACCTGCACTATGCATAGTCTGCCATCAGTGTGAGAATACGTAATATCAAATGATAAAAGTGCTTTCTAAATGCAGCTATCTACAGTTAACCACACACAAGGAATATTGAACAAAAATGGGTGTAAAAGTCATTTTGAAACATGCACAAAACATAATGGAAAATATTGTTTTGGTAAGGGTTGAAACAGAAACAGATGCTTATTAAATGATCTCTTTAAAAAGATTCATCATCATCATTATCATCATCATCATCATCATCATCATAATCATGTTGAGCTGGTGTGTTCTGGTGGGATTACGGAGACGTCTCTGGTTGTTTTGAAGGAGCTGTTGATGTTTTCAGACAGAACGTGCTTCATTAATGTGCTCCCTCTCAGCAGAGGGTGTGTGGGCTGCTGGACGGCATTAAGCTGCGTGATGCTGCGCTAATTCCTGCTGGATTAAGAGCCGGGAGTTTAACGAAGCCTCGGACTGATGACAGAGAGACAGAGAGACAGAGAGACAGAGAGACAGGCAGACAGACAGGCAGACAGACAGACAGACAGACAGGCAGACAGATAGATAAGACAGACAGACAGGCAGACAGATAGACAGATAAATAGATAGATAAGGCAGACAGACAGATAGACAGACAGACAGATGGATAGATAGATAGATAGATAGATAGACAGGCAGACAGACAGACAGATAGACAGACAGACAGGCAGACAGACAGATGGATAGATAGATAGATAGATAGATAGATAGATAGATAGATAGATAGATAGATAGATAGATAGACAGACAAACAGACAGATAGACAGACAGGCAGACAGGCAGACAGACAGACAGACAGACAGGCAGGCAGGCAGACAGACAGATAGACAGGCAGATAGATAGATAGATAAGACAGACAGACAGACAGGCAGACAGACAGGCAGACAGATAGACAGGCAGATAGATAGATAGAGCAGACAGACAGATAGACAGACAGACAGACAGGCAGATAGATAGATAGATAGATAAGACAGACAGATAGACAGACAGGCAGACAGACAGACAGATAGATAGACAGACAGACAGACAGGCAGACAGACAGATAGACAGACAGGCAGATAGATAGATAGATAAGACAGACAGATAGACAGACAGGCAGACAGACAGATAGATAGATAGACAGACAGACAGACAGGCAGACAGACAGATAGATAAGACAGACAGGCAGGCAGGCAGGCAGGCAGACAGACAGACAGGCAGACAGGCAGATAGATAGATAAGACAGGCAGACAGATAGATAGATAGATAAGACAAGCAGACAGACAGATAGATAGATAGATAGACAGACAGACAGGCAGGCAGGCAGGCAGGCAGGCAGGCAGGCAGACAGACAGATAGACAGACAGACAGATAGATAGACAGACAGATAGACAGACAGACAGACAGACAGACAGGCAGATAGATAGATAGATAGATCAGACAGACAGACAGACACACACAGGCAGGCAGACAGACAGACAGACAGACAGACAGACAGATAGATAGATAGATAAGACAGACAGATAGATAGACAGACAGACAGACAGGCAGACAGACAGATGGATAGATAGACAGACAGACAGACAGGCAGGCAGACAGACAGACAGACAGATAGACAGGCAGATAGATAGATAGATAAGACAGACAGACAGGCAGACAGGCAGACAGACAGATAGACAGGCAGATAGATAGATAGATAGATAGATAAGACAGACAGACAGACAGATAGACAGACAGGCAGACAGATAGACAGGCAGATAGATAGATAGATCAGACAGGCAGACAGGCAGACAGACAGATAGATAGATAGATCAGACAGGCAGACAGATAGACAGGCAGATAGATAGATAGATCAGACAGGCAGACAGGCAGACAGACAGATAGACAGACAGGTAGATAGATAGATAGATAGATAAGACAGACAGATAGACAGACAGGCAGACAGACAGATAGACAGACAGGCAGATAGATAGATAGATAGACAGACAGACAGACAGACAGACAGACAGATAGGCAGACAGACAGATAGACAGACAGACAGATAGATAGATAGACAGACAGACAGACAGACAGACACACACAGGCAGACAGATAGATAGATAAGACAGACAGGCAGACAGACAGACAGACAGACAGACAGACAGACAGACTCTCTGGTGTCTTATATCTTGTGTTTCAGTTTCCGGTCGTTAGATTAAATGTCACCTGTTCCTGGATGTTGATCTGCGTCTCTTTATCTCTGTATACATTGTAGATAAGAGGATCTTAAAGCAAAACTTAAAGGGTCACTGACGGCTGGATTAAGATCAGGCACGTCATCTCGCTTCATCGTGACACACACACACTACTTTAACCACATCAATGATCAATGAGAAGTAGAAGAAAAGGAAACGAGCAGATTAGCGTGGTTGTAGTAAGGCTGTGACAAATGTTTTGTTATTAGACAAATGTCAGGAAATGAGTGTACACTTATATTTTGGGATATTGTAATAGATGTGTCTTTTCCTGTTTTTAAAGGCAGCATTAAAGTCATCCTCTGAAATTAACCAGACCGTTCGAGCCGTTCTGATATTTGCATTTCCACACTTATTAGTAAAAAAACCTTTGAGTTTCAAGGAAAGCGATCTATAAATAAAATGCATTATTATTAGTCATTATATCCACATTACTGATGCTAATTTACCAAAAGCCCCATTGTGTAAATGTTCTGTTAAAGCACTAATAGTCATCTCTATAATATTGTTGCGATATCAATAGATGTATTTGATATTTGATTTTCTCCTTGTTCGCTGCCAAGCCCTAGGATGTACAATAATCTGTGACTGATCACACATAAATACGTACAACTCCTAAATCAACGTATTGTTTTTATCATTAGATAAAACTAAGTTGAATGATAAAGTTAGCACCCTAAATGTATGTAATATGCAGAGTTTCCATATTAACATCTTCATTTTAGCATAAATTGTCAACACATCATTTTCACATGTTAGTAGTTTAGCTGTTTTTCTTAAATTTCCTCAAAACAATGTTAACATATGTTCAAACTAGGAGAAGGTCCCATGTTTCCTCAACATAAAATCAAGAAAAGTCAATCATTATTCTTTTGTGATATTGACCTAAATAGTTTTTACCGATATCAAATATGCTAAATACACTAATGTACTGTGATGTAGTAGTGTTTTGCTTTTTAAATGAACTAGATTTCGGCAAGATTGTATACAAACAATGCATTAACAACACCAACACAACCCTAGCTTCAATAACAATCTTAAGGGTCGGACCTCTTGACCCAGTACTGTCCGGTTTTTATTTATTTCTTAATTCATTTTCGAGCCCAGAGAGCTCTCTGAAGGTTATTCGCTGCTGGCTTAAATTCAGTGATGTGTCACTAAACGGTCGGTTGGGTCGACCTCATGACTCCAGCCGTGACCTTTGACACACTTTCATATAGGATTAACAATGGGCATGCAATTAGCATGTTAGCACGTAGCTCCGTGTTTCTGTAAGATAAAGTCTTCAATCAGACACGCAGCGTGACTTTTAATGTTCACATCTGGTGCATTTCTGAATAATATCACAAAGCAAAACCTCTTGAGTCAAGTCCTCCAGAAATTTCACTTTAAAGTCATCAATGAAAAAGGAGCAATACAAGTTTATTCAGGATGCTTTCAGATACTTTTAAATCTCTGGTGTGAACTATATGACATCTTTATCATGTTAATACTTTGAAGAGCCAACGCAGGACCAGCAGGATGTGGCTTTTCATTGAAATGTAATTACTCTTATAAAATCCAGACCAGTTTTTATTGATTTCTGTTGGCATTAAGTGTTTTTATTAATCACAAAGTCATGTGTTGCCCTGTTTATTATCTGTGTTTATTGTTTTTGATCCTTTGAGTGTATGAAAAGTGCTTTATAACTAAAGTTTGATTCGATTTTTTTTATCTCAAATTTGTCTTAAAACAACATTTAAACAGGTCACAATTGAAAAAAGCACATTATGTTTTTGCTGCCATTTTAACATAGTTCTGTCTTTTCAATTCCATTACTTTTTTATATATATATATTTTTAAGACACCATTGCCTTGAATGACGAGACAGAGTTCAATAGGGGAGACTGAGGGAATGACACATGGTAAACGCTCCCAGGCCGGATAATTCCCCTAACATTTTAGTCAGAAATGTAGTCCTAGAAATTAAAGTTAAGTTAAACAACATCTTTTTGTTCCACACACACCTTCAGTCTGTACTCGGGGCATATTGTTTTTCTATAACCAGCCTCACTGACGACAGGAGGTTCCCCCCCCCCCCTGTTGTCGTCCTGAGGGACAGACCTCCTCTCCTCGCTGCGCTCTGATTGGCTGCCGGGTTTCCTGTTCGACCTCAGTTTGGTGACTGACGGCAGTGACCCATTTCATCTGCATCAACCTGCTCCATTTTCCTCCAGAGCTGCATGTAGGACAGCTAATTCATCTCTGCCACTTAGTCTCTGTTGATTTCATTATTTTTAAAGCAGGAGGGACTGTACACGGAGATAAAAACATTGGTTAAATTACTTCAGCTGACACTTTAGCACGAGGAATCTCCTATGAGCCACCTCTAGACCATTACATGATAATGAGAATATTGCATCTTATTTAAAGAGCATCTTTATTAGTACTCAAAAACTCTTTATATTGACAATTTTAACGGATTATTATACGGATTAAAACTATGGTATTAAGTGGTGCCCTCTCTTAATATAGCACTTAATTTCCCTTTGCTTCTCAGAGTCCACAGCGAATCCCTTTCAGTTTAAATGTGACGGATCTCAGAAAGTTAATATTACCTTAAAAAACCTCTCAAGAGTATTTAGGATTTAAAAAGCCAATCATCCAGCATTGCTCTCACTGTGTTGGCTCTCTGAGTGTCTTTGTGAACTCCGTGCCAACTTCTCTCTGCCAGTTCTCTGTTAAGTAAATATTTTCTCAGAAATAAAACAAACCCACTCCAATTCCTCCTTCTTTCATGCAGTCGTCATGAATTTGTTGTCATTATTCTGAATACTTTGTTAGCCATATTAGAGACTTTGAGTTAAATACCTCAACACATATTTGATAGATATTCATGCTCCCAACAATATGAAATGTACATATACATCCTTTGACATTTTTATGGTTTTCAATACAAATTCTGACGATTTATTGGATGGATTATGATGAACATGTATCCTCTTTTGATGACTTTAAATATATCTGGTGCTCTGACTCTTTCATCTAATACCATTACGAAACATTTTAGACTGTAGTCTCTTGTTTAACTTTTAAAGTAACTTAACTTAACATTAAATCCACCTTTTCAGTGAGTAAATTAGGAACACAGTTACTTTATTATATTCTCAACTAAACGTGCCTCTATAGTATTCATCACAACCACATTTCTTTGCCTCATACATCTTTAGTAAAAGGATTATTAAACATTATGTTCACAACTGTCTGGATTACAATCTCACAAAGAGGGTGGGAATAATTCAGAGTGAATATGTGGATGTGCAGGGTGTCCGCGGGGTCTTAAAAAGTATTAAAAGTTGATCAATCAATTTAGCGAAAATGAAGGCTATTAAAAAGTATTAAACGGCATTTTCCAAGGTATTACATTTTGTAGCTTGTTTTCAAAAAGTATATCAATTGTCCAAAGAGGTTGTATTCTACAGTGTGCCTGAATGTAATCATTGCGTAGGTGTGTAGTGTGATTCTGTGTAGTTTATTTATGGCATCCCGTTGGATTTGACGTCATCTAAACAGGACATCGCACGCTTACTGCTTGATAGCGCGCGAAGGTCCGTTTACGCCGGTTGTTAAGCAACATCGTTATGGGGAAATGCAAGTTTGCGTCCAAATGGTTGGAAGATAAGGAGGAAGGACAATCAATACTGTATATAGTCAATGTGAGGTAAAGTGTGTCGCCAATGTAACCGGTTAAAACTCGAAGTGGCGATGAGGTCTTAAAATGTATGGAAAGGGTCTTAAAAAAGGTCTTAAAAGGTATTACATTTGACTTCAGGATTCCTGCTTATACCCTGATGTTAGAGTTGAGGTCTGAAGTTTAATGTAGTTGTTATACTGAAACCTTTCATCACTTTGTTTGTAGATACATGGTTTCCTGACAATGCCTCCATTGTGGTGGAAAGAAACCAGATGTATTTTAGGCTGGATGGAGGCAGCTCAAAGACAGACCAGAAGGAGCTGAAGGCACAAAATCAAAACACAGCGTCTCTTTCACATCTTTAGAAACCATGAAGGACAATTTACATTTATCGGTTTTCTACCACAAAGCCAAATCCACTTGTCCCTGTATTTATTCACCCGTGCATTAGAAACTAGATGTACCTGCTTTTTGAATTCACTTCAGTGGTTCCCGAATAGAGGTTTTATTCATAAGCTTCATTTCAACCTGAGCCGACAGCGTCTGCATGTAAATGGGGTTGCAGTCAGTTTGAGAAAGGTCAAAGAAGGCTGCTCATTTTTCAAATTACACCAAGTGGAACGAGCTTAATACGAAGACGATGATTGAATTTAGCTCAGGACAGTCAGATTGAAGGTGGAAATCCACATAAAGAGCATTTCTATGCAGCTCCTCCGACGAGCCATTGAGCAAATCATCTCGAAAACACCACCCTCTCTGGATAAATAACACATTGAGCGCTGCCTCCTGCAGGTTGGCGGCTGTGGGAGGAGATCTGGATCTTGGCCTGATAGCAGATACCCTGCTGGAGTAACAGATGGCCTGGTGCATCATGGGAGTTATGTCCACAAATATCTGTTATAGTCTTAAATAGCACAGGAAGCCATAGAGGTATAGAGCGCAGGTTGAGCGAATCACATCAATCAATCAATCAATGTTTATTTATATAGCCCAATATCACAAATGTTACATTTGTCTCAGTGGACTTCACAGTTTGTACAGAATATCAGTATGACAATACGACACCCTCTGTCCTTAGACCCTCACATCGTACAAGGAAAAACTTCCAGACAAAAAACACCACAGTTTAAAGGGGAACATGGGAGAAACCTCAGGGAGAGCAACAGAGGAGGGATCCCTCTCCCAGGACGGACAGACGTGCAATAGATGTCGTGTGTAAATCGAAGAGATAATACATTTACAACATGTTTGGAAATGCATGTGTCTATAATAAGAAGATGAATCCACGAGGATGTCAAGGGAATCAGGGAAGTAGTATGATCAGAGTCAGGCAGGACCGCAGAGACGGGTTCAGCCACGACTCGAAGTCCAGGACTCAAATCCAGAACTCAGGATAGAGGATCCAGGATGCAGGACTCAGTATGCAGGACACAGGACCGCAGCAACAGGATCAGCCACGACTCAGGATCCCGGCGTAGATAGACACCAAAAATAAATGGGGGAAGCTGGGTTATTCGGAACATGAGAGAACACAGGTACAGACAGACAGAAGGAAGAAGTAAGGTGTCCCCCGACAGTCTAAGCATATAGCAGCTAAACTAACGTGTCTACGTAAATGGACTCCCTTAGGATAGATTGAGGGAAAGGGGTAGCAAGTAAGAAGTAAGGAACAGAGGTGGAGAGGCACAACGTGTCTACGTACATGCACTCCCTTAGGATAGGTTGAGGGAAAGGGGTAGCAAGTAAGAAGTAAGGAACAGAGGTGGTCACACACAGGTTTAACTATCAACACAATCTGACAGAGAACGTGCAAATGTTTTAAAGGCACAGGGAACAGGTTTTATTTTGTTTGCCGTCCTGCGTGTCGCCCATTTATTAACATTATTTATTGGTTCAAATGCTGTGTTAGAAGACTATTTTGTTCATTTGAAAACGTATCCAAATTGTGAACACTGCTGATCTTGGACATCTTTTTTGGGTGTGATTGACCGTTTTTGGTCGACTTGGTTTCAACAGGAGTTGACATGGTTCCGATCAAATCAGCAATATCATATGCCAAACATTTACAATTAGTTTGGCAAACGAGAAATGCTCACTGATGGATTTCAACAATTTTGTGCACAAAAGTAGAAGATTTGCTTTTTTGTACGAATATAGAGAGCCTTAAATATCTTTATTTCAACTCATGACCAATGGGAGTAAAAACACTGTTGTATTTATATATTTTTGTATCTATATAAATAGAGAGTCTAGAGAATCTTGGAATCCACTGATTTCTCAAAAGAAAAATCTTCTCAGTGTTGCGAATGCTCAAACCTTTGATGCCGAAAATATTATTCCACCTTAACTTTTGTATCATGTGTCTGCTCTGTGTGTGTAGATGTTCCTCACCGTGTACCTCAGCAACAACGACCAGCACTTCAATGAGGTCCCCATCACGCCGGAGACGCTGTGCAGGGACGTGGTGGAGCTCTGCAAGGAGCCCGGAGAGGGCGAGTGCTACCTGGCCGAGATGTGGAGAGGCTCCGGTGAGTTTAACAATGAAATCCTCTAAACACTGAGAGCTAAACACCACTAGATAAATGTTTGTACAGTAGACATAAATGCACATTAACTTCCAGGTTTATGATCTTTTCTGAGATCCCAGATATATATATGTTGTGTTTTTCTAATCAGAACATATCGTTGGAGATGGGGAGCGGATGTTCGAGGTTTTGCAGAAATGCGGGCAGCAGAGGGGGGAGGTCCGTTACCTCCTGCGTCACCAAAGAGCTCCAGGACGAGAGTCAGGTATGAAAACACCTGCCTTACAAACACACAGGGTTTAACACAGTGCGATTTGACTGTGTTTCTACATGGTAAACCGGTGAGGCATTGTCGCTGCCTCCCCCTCTGGTTGCTCCAGGGTGAGGGTTATCCTCCAAACTCCTCACAAATTACGATGAACAGCCGGTGACTCCCTGTGTGTCCAACAGGTGATATGAGGCTGGAGAACAGCGGGTAGTTCACAGAGATAAACACTGCAGGAAAGGGGACAGGCTGAAGAGAAAACGAGGAAATTAAAAACACATGCAGTACCGCTCAAAAGTTTGTAATTCGTGCCACAAAATCTTTATTGGGTAAAAGTCAGATGGACACTTATGTTTGAATTGTGTTTCATGCTTTAAGGTCGTAAAAAGTCCTTTTTAAACAATAGATGTTATTTTGTAAGAAAGGTTTGTTTTCTACATGGAATAAAACATGTTGTTCAATGGTTCAACTAGACTGTCAATTAAAAAGGAAACAAAAAAGAAAGTAACCTCTGAGAAACAGTTCAATGAGCGCAGAGGAAGAAAGTCATTGGTTTAATAAACTGGAAAATAAGCTGAATTATTCTTTTTTGTACTCTTTTAAAATAGTAAATTACTGAGGATACACACTGATATAACAGCTGATAACAAACATTTGAACCGTATTGTGTATATCTTGTACTTTTAAAGTGCAGCACACAGTTATACTTGTTTATTGTGGGTGAATGTCACAAAAGGAGCACGAGGGTCGGACGGTTTCTGGTTTTATCCCACGCAGCATACGGCCCAACTCTCAATGTCTTACTACAACATCTGCATCATCTTTTGCTTCGACCATGTTCAGTGAAAGAGGATTGATGTTGCGGGGGCTGTAAGGTGGAGCAAGGACTTGGCAGCTTTCTCTGATCACCCCTGTAAATGATGGAGGTTGTGGTTAACGACCAGCTGTGATTGGTCGAGGTCAAATATGTAATCCGTTATTTCTCTCGGCCAAGTCACAGCAAGACTTCCTGACTCAGTTCAGTGTAAATGTAAATACTATATGTAAATTGATGCATTGTACTTTTAGTGTATAATTGTTGTTTTGTAGTCTTTATTTTAATTAAATTGGTTTAAAATCATAGGTTCAAGAAATCTAAAAACCAAAAATCCAGATTCAGGGAATTTAAAAAAAGAAAGGGACGTCTCTCAAGGTCTCGGGAAGGCTTTGATAGACAGGTTTATTCATGTATTTTATACCTGTGTTATTCATGTTTTCTGTTTACTCTATTATCTTTGCTTTTTAGTGACTGTTTTTAAATGTCATTTTATAATGTGTTTCTGCTGCACTATTTCTTAATGCTCTTAATGACTTTTATTTTTTGTGAAGCACTTTGAATGACCTTGTGTTGAAAGGTGCCATATAAAAACTGGCCTTGCCCATGTCCTTATTTAATATACTCAAATGTTTATTTATTGAGTACTCAGTATATTAGCAGATGCACTTCGCTCAGAATACAAACTCATGTTACATAAAGTATAGGTTAATTACAACAACGAAACAAAATCAAATTGAATTAATAGAAATGTAAACAGTAGAATATTTCAATTATAAATACAATCTGATAACTGGTCTCTGGTTTCAGACAGAGGGTGAAAAGAGGTGCTGCAGCACAGGCAGTATGAGGAAAAAAAGAGAGCTTTTTGAACATTAAAGCATGGAGACATGTCCCAGTAGAGGAGCAAAATACAAATGTGAAACCTGAAAATGTGCATGATACCCTTTAAAAGTGCTTGTCAGGAGTGAAGTAGAGGAATATGTCAAACGTGCAGAAGATGTGAGAATCTACCGCCAACCAGACTGTGAAGCTAAACCAGATCACTGAACAATGAGTATAATCTCCTGCCTTCAGTATTTAAAGTAATCCAGTTTTTTTATGCATTTCGAGGTTCTGTTGCCACATGGTGCAGATCAAGAGCAGGATGTTCAGTCATGTAAAAGGTTCAGTGTGTCATAAAGTAGATCTGTAATCAGCTTATGACTGAAGGGAATCCATTGTGCATGTGCTGGACTGTGATCCCGTTTTTATGTCGTTGTAAAAAGAAAATCCCTTCTACGTTTTTTGTGAGTAGACAGTGGCTCCATCAGCTCATTTTTACCCTTGATCTCCACAAAGTTGTTATTCCTAAAATACTGTAAAACCACTGGATACAAATAATACCAAAGAGGATAAAGCTGGTATTATTCTATTTCTTCTTATTGTCAATAAATCCCATGAACAGAGACCCAAATGTTAGTGTGTCTCTCAATACTGTCTGACTTATGGCTCTTATCTACAAGCACATTAGTTCCTACTGAAGAAGTGAATTACATGTGGTCATTGTAGTTTTGTGTAATGCATTATATAGGGCTATTTTCAGCTGCGTATGAATCCACCTTTGCTTTCTGGAAAGTAATGTCGGGACAAAGCATAAAACCCAGATTACTGACCTGTGTGGTATTGTCTAGAAAGAGAGGCTCAATTTAAACTGATTTCTAGCAAGTGATTTATTTTTTTAGCACCAAGCTCTTTGTTTTGTGTTTTGAGCTGCAAGAAGTTTACGTCTCCAAGGATGAGGACTGGTAGACCGGTGTGTGTCATCACCCATGATTAGAGATGAATTACAACACAAGTTGATGGGAAGTTCATTAGTTTTGCAGATATTTGTTCATAAACCAAAGCATTTGACAAGGACAACGTTTGATATGATGACAGTGCTAGATGAAAAGTCAGAGGATTGCTATTTAAGGGCCCTATCATGCTAATTTTCAGGTTCATATTTGTATTATGTGCCTTCACTGTGACATGTTCAAAAAAACCCTGCCTGAAAGGGAGACTGAGACAAATAAAGTGAATCTGAAAATGATTATAAAGAGTGTATGGGAAACAAAAACTTTGGGATTTTAGCCTTTGCAGACCATGCAAAAAAAAAACGATATAACGCACTACATGGAAGGTAAACCCCCAAAAAGCATTAGAGGGCCTCTTTAAACCTGTCTGTCATATGATATCTGTACCAAAATGCACTGCTCTCTATCCAATCATTTATAAAACATTTCAGGGCTGATCAACACTACCTATCGACCATAGAGCCACACAGCTAACTTGGCTAACATTAGCATCAACACTGTGTTTTCTTATCCAGGTGGATCCAGATCTGCAGATCAGATGATGAAGAGGAACCAGGTGAAAGCTTCTGTGGAGAGATGTCTGGAGAACGGGGTGAGTCCCTATTATTTAAGGTCTAATGAGAACCCTGGTTTTGTGCGTCTAGTTGGGAAAGGGTTAGCCTAGCTTAGCACAAATACTGAAAGCAAGGGGAAACTGCTAGCCTAGATCCATCAACAGAGGAGTGAAAACAACCTTCAAACACCTCCAAGTCTGTCAAATTGACATACTTTATGTATGCAGTCTATTTGTAAAGTTAGTAGGCTTGTTTTTAATACATTTGAAACAGATGTGGAATAAGAATAGCTAAATGGACACATGGGGGTTTTAGCAACAGTTAGCTTTGGAGCTATTGCAGGAAGAATTGGTGCTTAACTTGCTAACTAAAATGTCAAAGTATTTACTGCACACTGCCAACAAAAAACTGAAATAAGTTAACATACAAACACACACTAGAGCCTCCATCATCTGTGCTGTTATTTGAATGAACACAAAGTCATGTCTTGGTGGGAAGGCTGCACCGTAGGCCTATGCATCTCTGAACGTTTGTTTATTTAGATTTGAAGGTGAACTCTGACGTGTGTGTGTGTGTGTGTGTGTGTGTGTGTGTGTGTGTGTGTGTGTGTGTGTGTGTGTGTGTGTGTGTGTGTGTGTGTGTTGCAGGTCTCAGCTCCTCGTCTGGACATGACGCTGAGCGACCTGCAGGATCTGGCAACCCAACAGCAGCTACAGATTAATGCCCAGCAGCAGCTGCTGGCCTCCAAAGTACGAAACACCCAACACACACTGCTGCCACACTGCTAATGTTGCTATTATTGCTACGGCTAATGATAGAGTGTGCTGGAATGAGTCCTAAAACCTGGTTATGAGTTAGCATTTGATGCACTTCTGGTGTCCTCGTCTCAAAGTTTTTTTTAACAGGTTTTTGGTTGGATGCCTGATATAAGCTCTGTGGTTAACACAAGCTTAAGAGATTTTCAGATGTTGTGTACCACATTGAATACGTAATTAAATACTCAAAAAGATATGTCATCACTGCAGCACTTAATATCACCAAATAGACAAAACCCATCGGATACTGCTGATCTCTGCAAACACATTTTCTGCTGTTATGTTGTGGCCAAAATTACCTCTTGACCACCTTTTGTTCTCTCAGTTATACTTAACACTAGTGTACACATAACGGCTTTAAAATACTTACACTGAAGTCACCATTAGATCGTTTAATATCTTCTTTCAAAACCTTCCTCTTTTTTCGTTCAACTTTATGAACTTTTCATGTGAAATACTGAGTACAATATATTTAATTTACTGAAACTGAAACTATTTGAACAATTATTAAATACAAATATAACAATGCAGCACTTAGGCGTGGTCAACAGACTCTTTGCACTAATTTAGTTTTGACTGGACTCTAGTGCTTTCTGCTCCACAGGCTTCACCTTGCATGCATTGATTTTAAACCTGACTGTGGTTGCTGTGTGTTCTGGAGCAGGAGCAGCGGCTGCGGCACCTGAAGCTGACGGACCAGCGGCAGCAGCAGCAGGAAACGTCTGAACAGGATCGCCTGCAGCAGCTCAGAGAGAACGCTCACAACCAGGAGGCCAAACTGAGGAGGGTCCGAGCCATCAGGGGCCAGGTGGAGCAGAAACGCCTCAGCAACAGCAAGCTGGGTCAGTGTGGGGGAGGAATGAGTGACTTAACTGATTTTTAGCAACAGAAACACAGCAAAATGTTGCTTAAAATCAGTTTTAGGGACTGGGCCAATTGTACATTCTCAACACCACTTAGAACTAACTCAACAATGCAGAGATTATTTTTATATAATTTATTATCGATGTTTTGGGCAATACTAAGCACTCCCTGAGACCTTTTTGCTCAGAAAAACGAAAAGTAACAAATAAAATAATTAAAATCTTGATCTCTACTGCTTTTAGCATTTCATTCTTCCATACCTGCATTTGTTTTGCACCTGCAAAAAACAAAACTACAAGTAAATATGTTTCTTTTAAACTTGTTAATCCGATTAAATATTTGGATCTAATGACAGCACTAGTTTCTATGTTAAAAGAAATAGTATTAATGGCATTTCGAATGGTGCCTTCAAAGAGGAACATAGACAGTTTCCTGTAGAATGAAGTAGTCTAATGTATAAAAGATAGAAAATGCATAATAATACTGGGAGGAGACATGTTCACAGAGGGTGTTTATGATTGTTTTTTTACTTAAATCACATTTGTGAGTAAAATGTTCTGCCTCTGAACAGTAGACGTAATCAAACAGGAAATTGGATTTACTTTAGCCACAGGGAAAGTTCTGCTGTGAAAAAAAGTGATTTATTCTACAGAATCTGAACAACATCAAATATATGAGTATCACTCCATAATTATATCCAGATAACTGCACCAATATCTGCTTTGAATCCGGCATTAAAACATGCGTAATGTGGCCACAGATTCAGCCGTGCAAATCAAATGGCAAGCAAACAATAATATATACGAAAAATATTCCTGGAAATAAGATATCCTAAAAGTCCTGTTTTTTGTATCAACACTGAAAACTATGTATCATATCTCCAGTAGTTAGTATGTATATAAATATAATTAAACAGAGTCCTCTCATTCACACATGGTTTCTCTCTGTGTTTGTGTGAGCGGAGGAGATCGAGCAGATGACGAAACTATGTATCATATCTACATTAGTAGTTATTCATATAAATAAATCCAGTCTTCTTATTCATACGTCGCTGTTCTCTCTGTGTTTGTCTCAGTGGAGGAGATCGAGCAGATGACGGGTCTCTTCCAGCAGAAGCAGGTGGAGCTGATGGTCGCCGTGTCGAGGGTGGAGGAGCTGAGCGACCAGCTGGATACTCTGAGGAGCAACAGACATGAGCCTCCTCTTCCTCCTCCTCATCATCACACCACCTCCTCCGCTGCGGAGCTGGAGAGACTTTATAAAGAGCTGCAGGTGAGACCTCGGCTAATATGGCCTCTGGTTATGTTGGGCAGCTGCATTAGCACCACTGTTTAACATTCCATAGATAACTTGAGAGCACCTGGATGAATGTGAGAGGTTGAAGCATCAGAACAATAACATACTGAGCATTATGGCTGACATTTTCTAAATTAAAGGACTTTGAGTAGGATTTAGTGACGTCTAGTACTAGTGAGGTTGCAGATTGAATTCACCTGAAAACCCCTCCAAGCATGTCGGAGATTCTACGGTGGCCTTGAGGTACATTTGTGGTGCATTTGTGCAACCAAATTCAAGCTGCAACTTCAACGTAAAAATGTTCAAGGCCCTCTTTGATGACATTGTTTGTTTGTTTGTTTTTTCGTTATGGGGGTTTCTTTTCTCCTTAAAATAGTCTAAATTATATATTTAAAACAAGACTTCACACTGAGACTGAACAGTTGTGAGAAATCCTACCTTTTTCTCTTTTGTCCTACCTATACAATTCCCTTGAAGATAGGACCTACTATGATGCTGATTTCAAAAGAAAACCAACTTTTAGTCATTGTTAGTCAACTGTTAGTAATTTTTTATAATTATACTCATGATTTTGGAGTTTCATCACACTAGTTTATGCGACAAGAAGAAGCTATCTATTTGAATTTAGCAGGAAAGCTACGCTAACTAGCTAACCTTGCAACATTAGCCTCCTCACTTCCTACCTGTTTTTCACTGAGCACCTCTCTGACCCTCCAGATGAGGAACAAGCTGAACGCGGATCAGAGCGGCCGGCTGCAGCAGCAGAGAGACAGCCTGAACAAGAGGAACCTGGAGGTCGCAGCGATGGACCGACGGCTCGCCGAGCTCCGGCAGCGACTCTGGAAGAAGAAAGCCGCCCTGCAGCAGAAAGAAAACCTGCCGGTGAGTGCAGCGAAAAACTGGACTTTCTAGAGCAGCGTTTCCCAACCTGTGGGCCGCCAAATAATTTGCAAAACATTATGATTTGTTTGGAAACATTTTCATTATTAAGATTTCTTTTTATTTGAACCTCCTTTCCTGTCTCTTTCTCTTTCTTGATCCTCCTTAGCAACGGTCATTACAGTCCTTGACAGCGGTCTGTACTATTACATTTAGCTGACGCTTTTATCCAAAGCGACTTACAATTACCAATTACAGGGACATCCTCCCTGGAGTAACTAAGGGCTAAGTGCCTTACTCAAGGGCACACTAGTGGTGGTGTTCCTGGCGGGATTTGAACTCACAACCTTCCGATCTTCAGCCCACCTCACTATCCATTAGACCACCATTATCCCTACTACTGGATTAACAACGTGTCACATGTTCTGAATTGACCAACCAGAACTTTATTTAGCCTCCGTATTGTGAATTATGGTTGAATGTGGGCCGCAAAAGATTTTTAGATTCTTAAGTGGGCCCCGAGTTGAAAAAGGTTGGGAACTGCTGTTCTAAAGAGATTCTGTTGATGCTTTCTACTGGAGGGACTTAAAATGAGCGGGAAATCAGGATAAGCCTCATTTGCTAAATTAGCTAACTTCAAGTAATGTGTTAAGATAACTTTCAACATGGTTTCTGAAAATAGTGAAACAGTTCTGTCACAATTATCCAGAGAGACACCAAAGTAACCAATTAAAAAAAAAAAAAAAAAAAAGTTTGAATCAACCAACCAAACCAAAAACATTATTAAGAATTAAGAAATGTCTACCTGAAACCACCAAAAATAGATGCCATTTTATATGTTCCCAATCAGATAATCATTTATTTGACTCATCATTTTAGCTCAACTTTTAAATAAAAAAAATAGTCCACTTTTTGAACTCTACTTTGGTTGCAGCATCAATTTGTAAAGGCCTTCTTTCATCTCTGCATTATACTTCACAACGACCAAAATGTCTGCAGCTCTAAAAATATTTCTGTTTCCTGCAGGTGCCTTCAGACGGAGGGGCCCCTCAGCACGCTGTGGGCTCCAGAGTGGCGGCGGTGGGGCCGTACATCCAGTCCTCCTCCTCTGGCTCACATGGGCCTCCGGTGCCGACCCGGCACGAGGTTCTGGTGAAGCCGGCGTACCCGGACGGTACCGCCACATTACCCATGCCCGCCTCGTCTCTGAAGCCGCCTCCCAGACCCCTCAAACCCGCCTCAGGTACAGCAGTTACAAAAGACAGAGAAAAGAGGATATTTATTTTATTTAAAGGTCCCCTATTATACTGTTTTTCATCAATATATTACAGGTCTCAGATATATACAGAACCTGTCTTTGATTAGCTGAAACACCAAACAGATCATTGCAGCATCCCATAATCCCCTCTGTTTCAGCCCTGTTTCAAAAGTGCTGATTCTCTGTCTGTTACTTTAGATGAAAATAAGGAGCCACTCCCCACGCCCCTCTGAGAGAGATTTGGTTAAAAAGAACACAATGGTGCTCTAGGAGGAGATTCAGGTGATAAGGTGGGGGGGTTACCTTGGTTGGTGATTGGCTAATGGTTACTCAAGCCAACATATCGTTATGACATCATAAAATGTCCAAAATCTGATCAGCTCATTTTCATACAGGTTTTTATATAAATGGATCAGGACAAAAAGTGAGAGAATCTTTTCTCCTGAAACGTTCAGAGTCTCTTTCCACAGAGGGGACACATGTTGATGTAGAAGAGACATGAGAAAGTGGATTTTGCATAATAGGTGACCTTTAAATCTAAATTAAAATGCAATATAAAGCATATTTTTGACACAGGTTTACCAAGAGTGTATTAGATACAAGTTTCTCTTATTTTCTAGGTTTCGGCTCCTCAAAAGTAACCAAACCCGCGGACTGGAGCGGCTCTCTGTCTGAGTCCAGTGGAGGGTACAGCTCCTCCACGCTGCCTCGCATGTCCAGCCTCAGCTGCCACCACTCAGGTCAGTGCCTTAGTACACATCTAGGTACTAGTACTCTACTTGAGTATACTTCTTTATACTACTTCTCTACATCTCAAAGGGAAAATGTGTACTTCTTACTAGTTGCTTTTCAAATAATAATTCTTCATGGCCTTCCCGTTCAGTGAAAAACGTGTCTCTCCAGAATTGAATTTTTGTGATGAACTGAAGGTTGAAAATGATCCTACTTTTTGAGCTAAATAAAGTATTTGAAAACCCTCTTGGATCAACTGTTAAATGTATCGTCACGAAGCTGAAAACAGGGCTGCTTTTCTTAGAAACTCATAAGAAGTTGACTTTTTAGAGATACCTGGTTCTCACAGTACTTTTACTTCAGTAGAGGATTTCAACAGCGTGTTTAGAAATGTGAAACAGTAGAACATGTTGGAGTGGATGATGGGGATGATGATGATGATGATGGTGATGATGAGGATAAGGATGATGAGGATAAGGGTGATGGTGATGGTGATGGTGATGACCTTTTTATCCCTCTTGTAGGAGGTAAGATTCTCACAGATCAGAGGAGTCTCTCAGGGTCTGACATCCCGCCCCCTGTCCCCTCACGGACCAATCACATCACTGAGAACCTGCTCAGGGACAATCAGGTATCATCTGACTTACATTTATCACTTTTACAAACGTTATGATTATTTATTGTTTGAGAAGGTAAAATCAAAGAAGTATTACCAGGATGATTGTGTTGAAATATATTAAACCAGGAACTCTCAGTTAGGTACTGACTATAATGATGGGTTCAACCGTTCTTTATTTTGGAGACTTTTTCTAAATAAAAGCTCATTTAATTTCGGATCAACCTCTCATTACATTTGGAAATCAGATCTCTGATCAGCAGAATTCCCCGGAATAATCTAATACTCTAAAATAAGCAGTTTGAAATGTAATTCAATATGTTACTAATAAAAGTTAACCCGTGAGTAACATTTTGAAATTCAGGATGTATTTTAGTAGAGTAACGCCTTTCAAGGTCCAAGGTTTTTATTTTGTCATACGAACATAGCTACAGTGTAGTTAGGACGATGAAAATCTTAGGTCACAGGCTCACTCCAACAGTGCAACACAATAACACAGATAAACAGAAACATATAGTGCAAGTAAATAGTAAATAGTAAATAGTAAATACAAAAAGAAAAAATAGTTAAAAAAGTGAAATAGTGAAAACAGTGCAATAAGAGTCTATATGCAATATATTAGATAAATCATTTCTAAGTAGCAGCCAGATGAATGTTGTGAATGTTGTTTCAAAGTTCAGGTGTTTAACAGTCTTATTGCCTGTGGGATGAAACTACTTTTACTTTTACTTTTGTATGTTTCCCACTACTTAATCTAAATAAATTATGTCATAACTGATTTCGGTTCATTTCAATAAGAAATATATGATTGACTCCTTTTCCGGTTTTCTCCTCCAGGCTTCTGGTAAAGGCCTTTCCAAGATGGCGGCGCCTCCTCCAATTCCCATTAAGCCCAAACCGTTCTCCACGTCGGGCCCCCCCACCTTCTCGAAGCCCCCGTACAGCACGGGGACGTTCCCCGGTAAGGTGCGGGGGGGTGGGGGTCACCTCTCCAGCCACAGCAACACTCTGCCGCTGCCCAACAAGCATGAGGTCGCCGCCGTGCGACCCTACACCCCCGACCCCTCGGAGGCCCTCGCCCCACCGCTTCAGAAACCTCAGACTCTGGCGGCCTCGTATATTTACTCCATGTACACAACGCAGGGGAAGGGATACCAGCCGGGGGGGGGGACGCTGCCCAGGACCAAGCCCAGAGGTGAGGAAACAACAGACAGTTACTGTTTTGTTATTACTTTGACTTTAAGGTCATGCAGTAGCACCTAATCTGGTTGGGTTCATAGGAAATGCACCTGCAGGGTTCCTGCTTTTGAGTTGCTTTCTTCATGGTTGAATGCACTTGTTGTAAGTTGGGGAAAAATACATTTAATTAAACCATTTTTAATTAGGTTTTTGGTGGTTGAAGTGGTTTCTTTTTTTCAGTTAAGAACTAGTGGTAGAGTCTCGAGTCCTTTAAATTGTGGCACCTTAGGTTTCAATTTAGTCATTACCTAAATATAGTGAAATCCTTATTATAAAGTTCACCATCTTGTTCTGGTTTCCACATGTCCCATTCTTGAAATGACTTTATATTAGGGACTCCTTGATACAAGGAGGAAGAGATTACATTTGGTGGATGTCTAATGGGATCCAGTGATGATAAGTTGGACTAAAATGAATGTACACTTTGGTTATTCTATTTTAAGATCTTTTCTGCATTTTCCAGGCATTTATTCATATAATGATGTTTCCTTAAGATTGAGTCTGTGTCAGTTATACAATTAGAGCTACTACAACTCCCTCAAATATTATTATTAACTCTTGATTATTTTCTCCCAACTAACAAGAACTATAAAAACTCGAAGAAGATTTACAGTTAACAAAACAAATCAGGAAGTCTTCATATTGGAGTAACTGTAAGCAGACGATGTGTTTGGTTGATAAATGACTTGCATGCTGGAACGCTTATTAAAATACTTGCTGTTTCTTCACTAATACTTCCTGTTGTGTCCCCCCCCTCACAGTGTATGGGAAACCTGTGCTCCCAGCGAACGGGGGGCAGCAGTTTCCCCCCTCAGACATCATGAACTCTGGGATGTGTTTCCCCGACGGCGGCGAGACCGACATCAGTTACGAAGTCATCGTTGCAGACGTTGGAGTTGGAGACCGAGCCAATCCGCGACCTCTGAGCCCCACCAAGCTCCTCCCCTTCCTGTCCAACCTCCACAGGAACCCCAGCGGCCTGCACCACGCGCCCCGACCCCTGAAGAAACGCAGCTCCATCACAGAGCCCGAGGGCCCGGCCGGTCCCAACATCCAGAAGCTGCTCTACCAGAAAACCACTCTGGCCGCTATGGAAACCATCCCCATGGAGACAGTGGGTCCAGGAGGGCTGTTAGTTCAGCCTCACGAAGACGGCGTTGAATTTATGTCCAAATTTGACGACAACAACCAGGTGGGAAGCACGGAAGAAAGCCTAACTCCGCCTCCTTTACCTCCTCGCTCACCAATCACGCCTCCAGAGGACAGAGAGGAGGAAGAGGAGGTGTGTCGATCTTCATCCGTCCACAAGGAGTTCCCCCCATACCCTCCTCCACCTTACCCCACCTGTGTGGAGGCGGATCAGGGGGAGGACGTTACAAATATGAAGCCGCCGGAGGTCACGGGTCAGGTGCCGTCGCCCCCGGTGAGAGGCTCATTTGTTTATATAATACATCCATTTTGATTGATGCTTCACTACCCAGTACAAAGTCAATCTTTCAGTGTGTGTGCAGACAGAGAGATACAAAGATATATAACAAATATATATACCTCTATTAGGGATGGGAACGATTAATCGAATATTCGAATATTTGAAATTATTCAGGTATTTGAATATGAGAATATGAGTTATGAATATTTTTATTGTAATTTTTTTTTTTTTGTGAGGGGTGCCTAAGTTGATTACATATTATCAAATGGAATAATGCAATGTATATGACAGTGCCATAGCTAAGTGTGTTCGGCCTAAAGGTGTGTTTTGCTCCGCTCACAGCGGGCAGAGCTGCAGGTGCTGATCTCTCTCTCTCTCGTCCGGTACTTCACTCGCGTTTATGTCCAAATCCATCAGATCTAGTTCTAGCTAATGACATGGCCCTAAAGCCCCTCCCTACACGCAGATCACACAGACTCAAACCTCATCTTATGCCCAAATTCCAGCTGAGAGGGTCTTCTCTACAGCTGGCCTGATTGTGAATCGCCTCCGCACCCGCCTCTCCCCTGAGCATGGAGACATGCTCATATTCTTAAACAAGAATGAGTATTGAATAGCTGCATTCTGTGCATAGGCCCTGTTACAGCTTGATCTCTGTTGTGATAGGGTTACGTTACCCTAACCCGTTATGTTGTTCGTGTAGTACCCCCCAAAACCAAGTTATGTTTTAAGCATGAAAGATGTAGGCCTATACCTGTCAACTGTTCAAACTGTGATCACCAGTTCAATACATTTGACAAATTCGACTTGGTTTCTATACTTACTTGAACATGTATTTATTTATTTTTCAAAATTTCCCACCTTTCTTCTTTTTTTTATAGGATATGTACATTTCGGTTAACCTTTTTTTTGGGGGTCGAATATTCGAATATACATTTGCTTTCAAATTCCCATCCCTAACCTCTATATATATTCACAATCAACACACACATTTATACATACAGACATAAGCGAACACTTGATTAGCCTTAAAGTTCTAAAGTTGCACTAAAAGCCAAATCCAGAGTTATTTCCCCCTCTTGTTGCAGCTGATTGGAGGAGAGGCTGACGGAAACAAAAGTGCGCATGCTCTATGTGCCCAGTGATGAATGAAAACTGTCGGATGATCTCGGGGTATTTTCTTCAGAGTCGGGCCTTTTTGACGTCATGTCCAACGCTGCTCTTTTAATTTATCAATGGTTGCTTCATAGTGACATCACTATGTAACACTTGCACTTCTATTGGCTAGCGCTCATTGTACGTGTACGCTAAGGGGCGGGACATCTCTTGTTGACCAATCACAACAGAAAAAGGGTTGCTGCAGCACAGGCAGTATGAGAAACATAGAGAGCTTTTTGAATATTAAAGCGTGGAGACACGTCCCAGTCGAGACACAGAACACATATTAAACCTGAAAATAACCATTGTCCTCTCTAAAACCCTTGACTTGTCCTCCCTCTCGCTCAGGGTAAGAGGACGATCCTCCGTAAACCCGGCTCGGAGCGGATCGATCACAGCATGCGGGTGAAGTTCAACCCTCTGGCTCTGCTGCTGGACGCGTCTCTGGAGGGCGAGTACGACCTGGTGCAGAGGGTCATCTACGACGTGAGTCCCTCTGCTGTCTGGGTCTTTTTTGTGATTTAACATCATTCATTTTGTACTTGAGGTTAGATTGAGTATAACAGCGAATTATCTCCATGCAGTACATACAGAGGTGGGGAGTAGTGGAGTGCAAATACTTCATTAATGTACCTAAGTACATGTTTCTGGTATCAGTACTTTACTCCACTACTTATTATTCTGACCACTTTTTACTTTGACTTCTTACATGTTGAACACAAATACCTGTACTTTCTACTTCTTACATGTTGAACTCAAATACCTGTACTTTCTACTTCTTACATTTTGAACCCAAATACCTGTACTTTCTACTTCTTACATGTTGAACACAAATACCTGTACTTTCTACTTCTTACATGTTGAACACAAATACCTGTACTTTCTACTTCTTACATTTTGAACCCAAATACCTGTACTTTCTACTTCTTACATTTTGAACACAAATACCTGTACTTTCTACTTCTTACATGTTGAACACAAATACCTGTACTTTCTACTTCTTACATGTTGAACACAAATACCTGTACTTTCTACTTACATTTCCCAAACAGGCTGGTTCCTTTAGTTTGAATGTGTGTTTGGTGGCGTGATCATTATTATTTAGAGTCATTGCGTGCCTATTGATTTGAACACGATCCGTGTATCCATCATTTCCTGGTCTTCTCTAAAGAAGAGGGACCAATGAAAACGTTGTCATGTTGCCGTTGTTCAGCATGGTGGAAACATTCATTAGCTAACAATGACATTATTGTTCTGTTAATATAAAGGGAGGTCAGGTACTCTTTAAAACAGCTGCTAGTTATGGGTACTTTTTACTGAAGTACATTTCAAAGCCCATACTTCTTTACTTTTACTTGAGTAAAGAAGTTTAGTCAGTACTTCTACTTTCACCAGAGTATTTTTAAACACGAGTATCTGTACTTCTACTTGAGTAAAGGATGTGTGTACTTTTGACATATGTAATAATTGACATCATGGCATAGTTAAACATGTTGGCTTTTGGTGCATGATGCTATATTTAAATGTGTTTTTTCTGGTACTATTGAATGTGACTTTCAAAATCTATTAAAATGTTAATTTGTATTTTCTGTTTTAGTGTAACAATTTAGACGATGTGTCTGCCGGGAATGTTTGGAAAATGTTGTGCTTTAAATAATTTGTAAGTGTATTGAATATTGCGCTGAAATGAATGACTCCAATGCGTCCTCCCCTGTGCGTCCTGCAGGTGGAGGACCCCAGCATGCCGAACGATGAGGGAATCACCGCGCTGCACAACGCCGTCTGTGCCGGACACACGGAGATCGTCAAGTTTCTGGTTCAGTTTGGTGTCAACGCCAACGCTGCTGACAGCGACGGGTGGTGAGTGTTATCAGAAACAAAATCACTGTCCAGTCATCTTCAGTCAAATCAGAAGATGTTAACTTTAGTCCTGTTGAGCCAAGAAATAATTAGATTTACGGGTTATTATTCCCTTAATGCAGCTGACATCTGATGCATGCTTATCTCCATTTGAGTGGTCATTAATCTGCTGCTACTTTTCATGAAGGCAGCTATGTAGCTAGCATTATAGAAAGATTTGGTTCCTAATGTTCATCATCCTACAAAGCTCTGAAATGCTCCTTTACACTGTAAAAAATGCTTCAAAAACAAGTAGAAAAATTATGATTGCAAGGTGTTTTCAGTTGTAATAAGTAAAACAAATCTACAAATAGATCAAGTGAAAATCCACTCGCTAAGATTTCCTGATATTAGTTGCAATATTTAGATAAATGAGATCATGAAATTAGCTGGGAAAACCATTTTAAACTATATTTGACTAGAATCAGGAAATACTGTGTTACAAAAGAAGGCAGAAATTATCAAAAATAGTATTTTCCCCTCAAAAGTAGTTTTAGATTTTTCACCTGACATGTGATCCCCTTCATTTCAGGTGCATTCATCTTATTTCAAGTTGTATAATTGTGACACTCTTACTTGAAATAAGATTACAAATTGTTATTTAAGAGAAAATGTGACTTTTGAGTTAGCTGGAGTGTTATTTCCGCATCTGAGGAAACCCTGCACCTATTTGAATCCCCGCGTAAATCTTCAGAGATGAGGAAGATGATGCAGACCTCTGGGTTTAAAGGTCACCTATCATGCAAAATCCACTTCTTCATGTCTCTTCTACATCAACATGTGTCCCCTCTTCTTCATGTCTCTTCTACATCAACATGTGTCCCCTCTTCTTCATGTCTCTTCTACATCAACATGTGTCCCCTCTTCTTCACGTCTCTTCTACATCAACATGTGTCCCCTCTTCTTCATGTCTCTTCTACATCAACATGTGTCCCCTCTTCTTCACGTCTCTTCTACATCAACATGTGTCCCCTCTGTGTAAAGAGATTCTGAAAGTTTCAGGAACAAAGATTCTCTCTCTTTTTGTCCTGATCCATTTTTATAAAAACCTGTCTGAAAATGAGCTGATCAGATTTTGGCCACTTTATGTCATAACGATATGTTGGCTTGTGTAACCATTAGCCAATCACTAACCAAGGTAACCCCCCCCCCCACCTTATCACCTGAATCTCCTCCTAGAGCACCATTGTGTTCTCTTTAACCAAATATCTCTCAGAGGGGCGTGGGGAGGGGCTCCTTATTTTCATCTAAAGTAACAGACAGAGAATCAGCACTTTTGAAACAGGGCTGAAACAGAGGGGATTATGGGATGCTGCAATGATCTGTTTGGTGTTTGGAGCCAAACACTTCAGAGACATGCTTTGTATATATCTGAGACCTATAATATATTGATGAAAAACAGTATAATAGGGGACCTTTAAGTTATTTACCATACTCCTCCCCCTCCCCTCTGCAGGACCCCCCTCCACTGCGCCGCCTCCTGTAACAACGTGCAGGTCTGTAAGTTCCTGGTGGAGTCGGGCACGGCGGTGTTCGCCACCACGTACAGCGACATGCAGACGGCTGCCGACAAATGTGAGGAGATGGAGGACGGATACGCCCAGTGCTCGCAGTTCCTCTACGGTGAGAAAACAATTCACTGCAGGATAGTTAGAATGGTTAAATGCTAACATGCTAACAGCAAATAAAATATGACAGAAAAGAGTTGCAGAAAAGTGGATTTTAGCTACAGTAATTTAATATATATGATTCTGAAATGCGCAATTATGCAGCGAGATTACTTTCACTTTTGGTACTTTAAGTATATTTTGATGCCAGTACTTTTGTGCTTTTACTTAAAGGGGACCTATCATGCAAAATGCACTTTTGTACGTCTTTTATACATGAATATGTGTCCCCGGTGTTCCAGGGAACTCACCAAGTGTCAGAAAACACAACCCTCTCTATTTTCCTCCATACCCAAATCTCTAAAAAAGGGGCTGCAACGGATCTGATAAAAACTGATCCAGATTTGAACACTGTCCTGACGTCAGGACGGTGGCGCTACGGCTATTGGCCCAACTCCACCAATCAGGAGGAGACAGCCACGGCCATTGCCGTTCGAAAGCGCTGGAGACGCTGTAGTACATATGCCAGGCCTGTAGATGGTGCTGTTCTCACAGAATCTGCCCTTGCAAAAACAGGGATAAAAAAGTGCAAATTGAGCAAAATGAGGCATGGCTAAAATGCATGATCTGTTTGGTATTTTGAAAAGAAAAAAGTATAAATATGCCTTATATAGGTATGGTCCTACACTATATTATTCAAATATAGCATGATAGGTCCACTTTAAGTAATATTTTGACTTTCACTTGTAATAGAGTATTTTTACTATTCTGTATCACTACTTTTACTTGTGGGTTGACTCGTCGTCCCCAGGGTCTGACCCAAATTTGCTGAGGCAGCTTTTAGTTTTTATGCTCCGCAGATTTGGAACACACTTCCTTTCTTTTAAATCAAGGCTGAAATGCAGCTTTTCCAGGGGTCCTTTAACTATGTTTTATATGTTTTATCAATGCGCTTCAGCACTTCTTGCAGCATTATGTGTATTAGCAATGTCTATTTTTAACTAATTTCTCTTTTATGGATTATCTTTTTGTTCAATTCATGTTGTTCTTAATTCTGATGTGTTATTGCTGTTTTGTAAAGCACTTTGAATTGTGTCTGAAACGTGCTTTATAAAGAAACTAACCTTAACCTTAACCGCTGCTTCAAGGTGGTTTCAGGGGTCTTACTCAAAACTCAAACTTGTAATACTACTCTCTGACAGAAAGCAAACACTTATTAACACGTTGTAATTGATTTAGTTGAGATGATTCATGTAGCGGCCAAAATCATATAGAAATAAAACAGATAACTTAAAATAACACAGCTGCTGAGGCACCAGTTAGCGAATGTTACGCAGGGGAATGATCCAGGTCCAGACAAGAATCTCCGTTTGTGCATTTATTATTACATTACATGTCACTTGTTAGACGCTTTTATCCAAAGCGACTTACACACTCAATACTGTGGACAATCCCCACAGGAGCAATTTGGGGTGAAGTGTCTGAAGGACACAACGACATGCTGACTGCAGTGGGGTTTGAACCTGTGCTCCCCTGATCCCAACACCAACGCACTAACCCACTGCACCACACGCCTCCTATTATATGATCCAATATCTTTAACAAAGAACAATCATCAGGTTTCTTTCCTTTAGCCGTTCCTATGGCTTCCTTTCTTGAGGCTTGAATCACCCTGATAAAAACCCATGTGCCTACGAGTGCTCTGTTCACACCTCCTGTCTCCAATATATACACAATTGCACCAGGTGCTCTAATCACCCGGTGCCCAAAACGGCCTTCAAGGTAAAAGCATAGAAACGACTTTAATACCAACAATAACTAAGAATACATTTGCTATAAACAGTAAGAAAACAAATGTTTAAGTATTAAATAATATAAAGAGATATATACGATACCAGTCACCTCTGTGGAAACATTGGTATAACTGCCTTTTTTAATTTATATTTGAGTGTTGTATGTCTTTTAAAAATTGACCTAGAGTCTCTTCAATAAAGCTGATGATGATGATGATGATGATGATATAGCTCCAACCGTTCATTCCCCTCCTCTGTGTTCGTGTCCCTCGCAGGCGTCCAGGAGAAGATGGGCGTGATGAACCGCGGCGTGGTCTACGCTCTGTGGGACTACGAGGCGCAGAGCGAGGACGAGCTGGGCTTCAGCGAGGGCGACTGCATGACGGTGCTGCGGCGGGACGAGGAGGCGGAGACCGACTGGTGGTGGGCCCGGTGTGGAGACCACGAGGGGTACATCCCCCGAAACATGCTGGGGGTGAGGAACTGCACTGAGATCATCTGCTAATAGAATAGATTACCTTGTTGTCATTACATAATGCAAGCAGAGTGTAATGAAATGAAGAGGGTCTAACCAGAGTGCAAACAGTCAGTTATATACACATCTATCAGCAGTCTGCACACAATAAATGCTCTATACAAATATACAAGTATAGATGTCAAATGTATGAATACAAATAAATACACTGAGGCGTAAATACAGCAGTATGTGCAAAGATCAACGCGCTTCAGCATGTCTAATAGAAGACATCGAGAATATAGACATAAAGCAGCTTATGCAAATGATTTTAAGCTGAAGCTATTAGGAGATTATATTTTCAGATTGTAAACCTTCCGCGAAATTGTATAGATTTAATGCCTTTTCATAGAATAATTAAAAATGGCAAAAGTAAAAAACATAAACGTGAAGAAAAGCCCGAAACATGCTGGGGGTGAGGAGCTGCACTGAGGTCATCTCCTAATGCAATAGAGAATATAGACAAAAGCAGTTTGTGCAAATGATTTTAAGCTGAAGCTATTATGAGATTATATTTATAGATTGTAACCCTTTGCCTTTTCATAGAATAGTAACAATGGCAGAGCAAAGAAAATAGACATGCAGAAGACTGTAGGTCTATATGGTGGAATACTGTGCAAAGTTACTGTCACTTTCATTTTAAAGGTCCCATGTCATGCTTTTCTGGTTATTACCCGTCCCCTTGTGTGTTATGAAGGTTTTTCTGCATGTAAACGGTCTGCAGAGTCACAAACCCTCAAAGTACACCCTGTAGCGAGTAAAACTCTAACACAGAAAAGACCTGTCTATGCTGCCCCAGAACGCCTCGTTGGAGATTTCTCTTTTTCCCTTGTTTTCTTCCTGGGTACTGTGACGTGCCCATACCCAAATGGACCGATCCGTGGAGCCGTTACGTTACGTCCGCGGAGCCGTTACGTTTACTTCCTCACACACACACACTCAATCTTTTCTCAGCTGCAGCTCCGCCGATTTCCCCTCCCTGAGACGGCGGGACGCGGCGAGGCTGTGAGTCGGTGTGTGAGCACACACACAAACTCCCAGCCAGGCTGCGGGTGTGTGTGTGTGTGTTCGGGCTGGTTTCGGGATGGGTTTCGCTGTGTCTCGCTGTCTCGCAGACGGCCACTGGGCTCATAGGGAGGGGGGGGGGGGGCAGGAGCTCCAACAAGCCGTGTAGGACAGAGAGTGAATACACATACTATACAGAGATGCTTGAGAAACCAATGTGAGTTTGGAACATTGAACAATGTAAATCTATTCTAGTAGACCTCAACAATGGAATTATGATCAGTAGAAATGGCCATGACATGGGACCTTTAAAAGGTACTGTAATTTGTCATTATTTCCTATGATGTTCCCTGGAAATATCTATATATTAGCACTAATAATAGAGAAATAAAAACATTTGGCACCAACAATGTTTAAGTCTAAAGACCCACGTGTGCAGATTTGACCAGGTTCATGACATTCACACATATTTGATTACCGTCATGTCTGTGAAAACTAATCAATTATAATTCCACAGTTGCATAATATAGGATATAATAGGATTTATTATTTTCTAAATCAGTCATTTTCATTTGTATACAATGTTTATGTGCATGTCAATGGTCTGCAAAGGCTAACATCCCAACGTTTTCCTCCAGAGGGAGTTTCTCTCCCACACAAATAAAGAGCTTTTTGAACATTAAGGCATGGAGACATGTCACAGTAGAAACACACAATACTACTATGAACCTGGAAATGAGTTTCATCGGGCCCCTTTAAAAGAAAATGGATAATGATTTTCGTCCCATTCAATCTCAATTGACCCAGTTTCCTTGTGTGTAATTTCCATGTGTTCAATCGAGTTGAGAATCAGCTCTGAGAATCCTGTTACTCAACAGTCTTATTTCAGTGTTTCAATGTTATCTTAATGGTTATTTAATGGGAACTCTTTTCCCTTTTATTTCCCAGCTGTATCTGAGGATCAAGCCGCGGCAGAGGAGCCTCGCCTAACGCACGGCCGACAAATCCTCAGAAGAACCAAAACGTTGTGAGAAGGGGTTTCAAAACCTCTGGACTCAAGGTGGTTGGTGAAAAGAAAAGAAAAAGAGAGACAGATGTTTCCTGAACTGCCATTAAAACCTGTTTGGTTTTTCAACTTCAGCACAAAGAATGTCCCGATGAACTGCCGAAGACACAGAAGATACAATAAAAGCTTCCTGTGGTGATAATGAACAGATTTTGACAATGCATCAAATTCATTTTGTTATCTGTCTCAAAGCCTCAAAATGTGAAGATTGTTTCAGGTTCATCTTGTTCATCCTTATTTCTTATCTACGGTTTCATTTTATTTGATTAAATAGCGACAGTCAACAATTGTCCCAGAGCTAGAATTCAAATACAGGAAGTGGCACTTAAACCAAAAGTCCACCATTTATTTATTTTTCGACTTTTTTGAAGTATTTAAAATTACGATCCCTTGATTTTAATAAAGCATCCACTAGTTTGAACAAATGAAGCAAATGTTTAAATCATGACACACATTTAAGAGGTGTTGTTTGTATTGTATGGAGCCCCAAAATCCCCCCAAAATTATATATAAATATGTGGACAAGACAATCACTTGTGAACGACATCATCATTTGAGGAGGCAAAAAACTTGTAGTTACAAAATAGAAACTTGTTCGATCACAAAAGTAAATAGTGTGAACATGGAAGCTACTTGTGCTAACAGGATAATACAGAATTAAACTAACCCTTTGTTTCTTTGGGGCTCTGTCGTACAAATAATGATTATCTTGGTCATGTGTTTTTCAGTTTTTATTGTTTGCACATTTACGAATTCAATCAGATCCATCTTAGACAATTACATGGGTTTAATGTTAGTTTGATATTTACGTTCCCCGATCACATAATGTTCTTTGTGTTAAAGAAAAGCACTTGTTTTAAAAGACAATAACATTGTTTTATTGTCTTTTTAATTGTATTTATATTTGTGTTTTTTTTTTACAAGTTTGTCACCTAACAACTTAAGCCAGAAACATATTTTGTTACATTTTTCTTTCATTTATTTGATCAATTCTGATCCCATATCAATCTTTTTTTGTTAGAACTGAGGACTTTTCTACAAATGCCTGAAATGTGGAAGCTCTGTGTTTTCTTTTGGATAATTACGTTTTCCAAAATAAAAGCCTGATCTACTCAAATCACGTCCAAAGCTCCGTAAATCAGAGGATGCACGTTTTAATGTTTGATTCAGCCAGGCTAACAGTTTCCACCTGCTTCCAGTCTTTGTGCTAAGCTAAGCTAAACACACGTTGGACCTTTCTCTGTTCTGGAAACACAGATATGAAACTGATATCTTCATGTCTGGGAAATACGAAGATGATTTTTCTAAATAAAATGATATTTACAACTTCTCAATGTTTCTTTGTTACACCCAAGAAATCTAAATAATTTAAAGAGGTATTATTATGCTTGTTGGCGTTTTCCCTTTCCTATAGTGTGTTATAGGTTTTAGTGCATGTAAAGGGTCTGCAAAGGCTAAAATCCCTGTCCCCCCCCTTTGCCTGAAACGCCTCCAATGGACTCCATTACTTCCCTAACATAGTGACATCAATATGTAACACTTGCGCTTCTATTGGCTAGCGCTCCAACACATTGTACGTGATATGGTTAAGGGGCGGGACATCTCTAAGCGGTTGATCAATCACAACAGAGCCGGCCAGCTAACCAATCAGAGCAGACTGGGCTCTGGTTTCAGACAGAGGGTGAAAAGAGGTGCTGCAGCACAGGCAGTATGAGAAGAATAAAGAGCTTTTTGAACATTGAAGCATGGAGACATGTCACAGGAGAGACATTACATACTGATATACACCTGAACATCAGCAGGAGAGGACTCTTTAAAGTAGAGACACTACATACTGATATGAACCTGAACATCAGCAGGAGAGGACTCTTTAAAGTAGAGACACTACATACTGATATGAACCTGAACATCAGCAGGAGAGGACTCTTTAAAGTAGAGACACTACATACTGATATACACCTGAACATCAGCAGGAGAGGACTCTTTAAAGTAGAGACAACTACATACTGATATACACCTGAACATCAGCAGGAGAGGACTCTTTAAAGTAGAGACACTACATACTGATATACACCTGAACATCAGCAGGAGAGGACTCTTTAAAGTAGAGACACTACATACTGATATACACCTGAACATCAGCAGGAGAGGACTCTTTAAAGTAGAGACACTACATACTGATATACACCTGAACATCAGCAGGAGAGGACTCTTTAAAGTAGAGACACTACATACTGATATACACCTGAACATCAGCAGGAGAGGACTCTTAAAGTAGAGACACTACATACTGATATACACCTGAACATCAGCAGGAGAGGACTCTTTAAAGTAGAGACAACTACATACTGATATACACCTGAACATCAGCAGGAGAGGACTCTTTAAAGTAAGACACTACATACTGATATACACCTGAACATCAGCAGGAGAGGACTCTTTAAAAGTAGAGACACTACATACTGATATACACCTGAACATCAGCAGGAGAGGACTCTTTAAAGTAGAAACACTACATACTGATATACACCTGAACATCAGCAGGAGAGGACTCTTTAAAGGAGAGACACTACATACTGATATACATACTGATATACACCTGAACATCAGCAGGAGAGGACTCTTTAAAGTAGAGACACTACATACTGATATACCTGAACATCAGCAGGAGAGGACTCTTTAAAGTAGAGACACTACATACTAATATACACCTGAACATCAGCAGGAGAGGACTCTTTAAAGTAGAGACACTACATACTGATATACACCTGAACATCAGCAGGAGAGGACTCTTTAAAGTAGAGACACTACATACTGATATACACCTGAACATCAGCAGGAGAGGACTCTTTAAAGTAGAGACACTACATACTGATATACACCTGAACATCAGCAGGAGAGGACTCTTTAAAGTAGAGACACTACATACTGATATACACCTGAACATCAGCAGGAGAGGACTCTTTAAAGTAGAGACACTACATACTGATATACAACCTGAACATCAGCAGGAGAGGACTCTTTAAAGTAGAGACACTACATACTGATATACCTGAACATCAGCAGGAGAGGACTCTTTAAAGTAGAGACACTACATACTAATATACACCTGAACATCAGCAGGAGAGGACTCTTTAAAGTAGAGACACTACATACTGATATACACCTGAACATCAGCAGGAGAGGACTCTTAAAGGAGAGACACTACATACTGATATACACCTGAACATCAGCAGGAGAGGACTCTTTAAAGTAGAGACACTACATACTGATATACACCTGAACATCAGCAGGAGAGGACTCTTTAAAGTAGAGACTCCACATACTGATATACACCTGAACATCAGCAGGAGAGGACTCTTTAAAGTAGAGACACTACATACTGATATGAACCTGAAATTGAGCATAAAATGGCCCTTTTAAAGAAATATCAGAAGGAATATGTTTCAGTCATGTTGTTTCAATGGTTTATTTATTAGTTTGAGGGACTGTCAGGAAAAACAAACTGATAAATCCACTCCTTCATGTTGAAATGTCCAGCGTCCTCATCGTTCTTCAGAATCAGCAGATCGACACCGCCGTCAACACACATGCAGAACCAGAATACAAAGTGCAAAGTCAACAGTATTTTGACAGTAAGCAGTTTCAAATGCTACCCAGGATCCATGGAAAGTACATTCGATATTTAGTTTTACAATTGCACAGAATCTCAGAAAAATAAAATAAAATCCACACTGTATATATTGTTTTACACTTTAAATGAAAATATTAGAGTTTATTCTGCCAGTCAGAGAGCATGCCGGTTACGAGTCGCTGCAATAAGCTGCCTGGTACATCAAACCCTACTAAAACATCAACGGATAGACGGAACAAACCGGAAACCAAGATGCAAATATTTCCGTGTCAGCCATTTGTAAATGCAGATACTGAACAACAGTTCAAAAAGCAACTTGAGTTTAAGAGCTGAACGGACGGCAGGAATCTGTACAAAGTGAACATAAGGCTGTAAAGTAGAAAACCAACACTTCTCAGCTGCATTGTTTCATTCCCCATAAATAGCTAACGGATGCTTAAAACCTCCTACGACATTTCATCAATAAATCAACCTCCCAAAATGGTGATTATTGTGGGAAAAAAGACAGGAAAATGTGGTTTCTGTGAGGATCCAGGTGAACGGACAGAAACGACTAAAAGTGAATAAAGTGCAAAAGAACGGAGTAAATGAAATGAGCTAGTAGGGTCTCTTTTAGATTGCCGTATATAATCCTGTCGAATCTCATCAGTCTGAACTCTTGTGGTTTGTATGGAGCACTGCAGGAGTCATTTTGATTTAACTTGTGCACACAAAATAGTCATTTATGCTCTCAGATTAAAAATGTTCACTTAAAGTATCATAGCAGAATCCAAGTGTCATCATGAAATGCAGAGAGGTGAAGAGCTACGGCGAAAAGTCAACTGCTTACTTAAGAGATGTATTTGTCGGCATTGTGTTGTCTTTTGCAGCAGCTTGTACTTGTGCAGAGCAGCTTTAAAAATCAAAATGGACGGTGTAACGCAGCTAATGTTAAAAAGATCCTCCATTTAGAACTCTGAATCTCTGTTTCTAGAACAGTTACAATTAATTTATTATTGTCTTGGGCTCAAATTCATGCGTGAAAATGTCACCAAGACATGGGGACTTTATTTAAACATCACGTGTTATCTGCTCAAATATATTTAGGGTTTTAGGGTAAAATCGGAACTATACCTACTTGTCTCTCCAAGCAAAACTCTTAGGCTGGAGCCACACGAGGACGATAACGCAAACGGACCGAAATCGATATAAAAAAAGTATTCCGTCCACACGCAATAGGCACCAGAAACGTGTCCGTTCACACGAGACCGCTCGAAAGCGCTGGAGACGCTGTAGTACATATGCCGGGCCTGTAAGTGGCGCTGTACTCCTGCCACAAAAGCAGCGAAGAAGACTTCCCGCGCATGGTTGCCATGGTTGCCCTTCTGTTTATTCTTCTGTGGACGCTCTGGCTCTTTTTCTCCCTCCCCGAGGCAAGCGTTTGCTCCTGCTGTAAATCTCTCCGGTAGTCCACCAGCAGATGAAAAACACCCATATGTACTACAGCGTCTCCAGCGTGAACGGACACGTTTCTGGTGCCTGTTGCGTGTGGACGGGAGACTTTTTTGATATCGATTTCGGTCCGTTTGCGTTATCGTCCTCGTGTGGCTCCAGCCTCAGTGAAGTCACTGTCAGAACAGTCAAGTCCTGAGACAATTAGTTGAGGATCTAACCGTAAATCAGTCTCTGGTTTAAGATGTGCTGCTTTTCTCCATTTTAGATGATTTTAAACTGAATATTTGGGCGTTTTATTTTTTTTAAAACAAGATTTTTCTTTACTATTTCTGAAGTTCTTTGGCCTAATGAATGTATTGATGACGTTAGAAAGTATTTAGAAGATTAATGAAATTTAAGGCAAAGTAAATAACAGTAGCTTCAAACACCTCAGTATTAAAATCCACCTTTAAGTGCATTTCATATTCCTACATTAACTTGGTGCTGGTCATAATATCCACACAAACTGTCAGAAAATGACCCCTGACCCCACCTCGCTCTGCGGATTACGGTGTTTTGCAGTTGATGGGCTGGAACATGCAAAGCCATCATTATGATCTTAAATGTTTGATGGGACGACACCTCAGAAAAAAGAATCCAACTCCGAATGGAAATAATCCCCCTCTTCAGATTTCAAATAAAGTCTTAGGGTACATTTCTGAGTTCAGCACAGATCCAGAGTCACATCTTTTTCTTCATTCCTCCTCAAACACCCCCTCCCAAAATAAATAATCCTTCAGTCTTCTCATGACAGCCGCACGAGAAAAAGAGCGTCCTAAATCAAAACCGTGGCACAACATCAGATTAAGCGTCCGGGCTTAAACCCACTGAGGTCAGGCAGCTTTAACTCAAGACACGAGCGTCTGCTGTGAGGAAGAAGAAGAAGATGATGATGATGATGATGATGATGATGGCTGACTCTTTGACCGAAGTGTAGATCCAGGAGGGGGGGGTTAATACGGCGACATATGGCGGGGGGAGTGAAGCCGCTCAGCTTCAATGACGTCTGAGCGGTCAGAGTTCTCACGTAGCTCAACATCTGTCAGATCGGGGGTTTAATGCTCCTGCTGGTTCTGGTCGTGGTTCTGGTTCTGGTCGTGGTTCTGGGAAGGGGGCAGCAGGCGGGTCACGTGACCGATGCCCTTGGTGACCCCCTCCCTGAAGAGGAGTTTAGCGCCCAGTCGCAGGTACTCGGGATGTTTGATGAAGCAGAAACGAACCACGGCTCTCTCTCCGGTGCGCAGCTCGTCCTGCAGAGAGAGAGAGAGAGAGAGAGAGAGAGAGAGAGAGAGAGAGAGAGAGAGAGAGAGAGAGAGAGAGAGAGAGAGAGAGAGAGAGAGAGAGAGAGAGAGAGCGGAGCGCGCTATAGATAGCATAGAGAGAGAGAGAAGAGAGATCTCTCTAATCCTCTCTCTCGCCTCTCCTCATCTTATCTCTCTCTCTCTCTCTCCTTCTCTCTCTCTCTCTCTACCTTCTCTCTATCTCTCTCTCTCTCTCTCCCTCTCTCTCTCTCTCTCTCCTTCGCTCTCTGCTCTCTCTCTCTCTTCTCCTCTCTCTCTCTCTCTCTCTCTCTCGCTCCTTCTCTCTCCCCTTCTCTATCCCTACTTTCCCTCCCCCCTCCAGAGATGGCAAAAGTACACACATCCTTTACTTCTCAAGTAGAAGTACAGATACTCGTGTTTAAAAATACTCTGGTAAAAGTAGAAGTACTGACTAAACTTCTTTCCTCAAGTAAAAGTAAAGAAGTATGGGCTTTGAAATGTCCTTAAAGGTCCCATGTCATGGCCATTTCTACTGATCATAATTCCATTGTTGAGGTCTACTAGAATAGATTTACATTGTGCAATGTTCCAAACTCACATTGGTTTCACATACAGCATCTCTGTATAGTATGTGTATTCACTCTCTGTCCTAAACGCCTTGTTGGAGCTCCTGCCCCCCCCCTCCCTGTGAGCCCACTGTGCTCTGATTGGTCAGCTCGCCCACTCTGTTCTGATGAGTCCACCACCGTTACAGCTGAACATCAGTGATTATGTGTTACAATGGCGTTTGTTAGCAACCAGAAAATGACACCAGTAATGACAAACAGATGAGAATGCATCTGTGAAACACTCACAACCTGAGCTCCGAGTGTGTGTGTGTGTGTACGGAGCTCCGCGCAGCACTGCGGCTGAGAAAAGATAAGGCTGAGTGAGTGTGTGTGTGTGTGTGTGGAGCTCCGCGGATTGGTCCATTTGGACTTCGTTACGTCAATAGGCCCCGGAAGGAAAAAATGGAAAAGAGAAATGGAAAAAGAGAAATGTCCAACGAGGCGTTCTGGGGCAGCACAGACAGGTATTTTCTGTGTTAGAGTTTTACTCTACAGGGTGTACTTTGAGGGTTTGTGACTCTGCAGACCGTTTACATGCAGAAAAACCTTCATAACACACAAGGGGACGGGTAATAACCGGAAAAGCATATGATGGGACCTTTAAGTAAAAAGTATCCATAACTCCCAGCTGTTTTAAAGAGTACCTGACCTCCCTTTATATTAATAGAACAATAATGTCATTGTTAGCTAATGAATGTTTCCATGCTGAACAACGGCAACATGACAACGTTTTCATTGGTCCCTCTTCTTTAGAGAAGACCAGGAAATGATGGATACACGGATCGTGTTCAAATCAATAGGCACGCAATGACTCTAAATAATAATGATCAGGCCACCAAACACACATTCAAACTAAAGGAACCAGCCTGTTTGGAAAATGTAAGAAGTAGAAAGTAAAAAGTCGTCAGAAAAATAAGTAGTGGAGTAAAGTACTGATACCAGACAAATGTACTTAAGTACAGTAACAAAGTATTTGTACTCCACTACTTCCCCCCTCTGTAAAGCAGACACTAGAGGGAGATCACATGGTCTGTGTCGGGTCGGTAAAACTCAATTTCACTAAGGAGATTGTAATCACATTAAGAGCTGGTCATATAGTATATATATAGGCTTTTATTGAATTGAAAAAACTAAAATAAATTATCTCTGATTATATTGATGCTTATCCAATAAAGAGTGACGCAAGTATGAGTCCTAAATCACGGATAATGAGTTTGTTGATAGTTAAATGCTAAAATGCTATAACTGCACCACTCTATATATCACATACATTTTGGTCCAAAAAATGCCCATAAAAAAGTTCCCTAACCATACTAGCCTTATAATTACATTTGAACAATTAGGCTAAGATAAAGTCAATAGTTGTGGGTATTGACTTTTTTTTTTAAGTCAAAGATCTTTGAGGCCGGGCTTCTGACATGCAATCGTCTGCATCTAAACAATAGAAATTACAAATAAACTTTGCAGTCAACCATACAGTTTAACACACCTTCAATAGTGTTTTATTGTTTATCTTCACAGTCTATTGTATATTTTCTACTTTTTAATGCTGTTTTAATTATATTTTGAGAAGTTCAAATTCTAGTATTGCTTATTTCTACTCTTTAATTTTCTACTTGTGCAATGCCTAGTTTTTGATACTGCTGCAACGTAAAAATATTCCCAATTTGGGATCAATAAAGTACCTCTTATGTTATCTTATCTTACCTATTTCAGCCACATATGTAGACCTATTTCCTGACATCTCTTTTGTGATGAAACATTACAAAAATTGTCTTTCAGGCCAAAATGTATTGATCCAAAATGTAATATGCTGGATCAATATTTGCTTGGATGCCGCATTTGTCCCCTGGGCCCTTTACTTTGACACATGGTCTCTATATATGACCTCCAGACCGACCTTCCCATGAAGGCACTCCACTGTGGCCGTCTGCCGGACGTTGCCCACGTGCACGGTGACCTGCGACCCCCGGCGAAACGTCTTAGCGTGGAAGAGCAGGACGATGGCGGCTTCAAACTGACAGCAGATGGTCGGGTTCATCTTGGGACTGACCATCACCATGCCCTGCAACAGCCAATCACACGTCAGTGTCACAACACACTGTCAGGGCTGCACCCAATACTGAGAGAGCTCCATTCATAACCAAGACATTTGAATATAAATCAACATATTTATGCAGCGCAGATTCTTTTATTTTTGCATGTCTATTCATTATGTTTAAATTCAGATAAAGATACGTTCTCACTAGTACTGTTAGATGTGTACATTGTTTTTTCTGGGTGATAACAAAGTGACAAGTTTAAATGAAAGGTTTTATTTCTTTAATATATTTATATTTTGCTGCAAGAACAAAACTGAAGGTCTTAGATCAGTCAGTAGCAGAGCTGTGAAGTCATTACACACACAAATAACCCCAGAAAGCTGAAATAAATACACAAGTGATGTTACTCAGCTACGCTCTGATGTGCAATATTTGCCGTGTCAAAGAGCATATAGTATGTGAGATGGAAACGCTACCGTGTAAACATTGTAATGCTAATTTTAGGAGAGCATGCTAACGTAATGAATCCGCGCCTAATCAGTTCACATTCACTTTCAAAACATTTTTAGTTAAGGCAACACAGAGCCCAGAAAATTCTTTACACAACAAGTCTAGAGTGAAACATTTTTTCGGACTCAAATGTTTCTTGGACTCGTTTTAAACTGGGCTCTTACGTCCTAAAGTGTCATCTGGCTAAAAGACGTTGATCCGGACAAAAACAACACAATCTGTGGTCTCTATTTTACAAGATAAAATCATACTTCGGTCACGTGACCTCTGACCTTGCTTTGAAGACAAGCCATTCATTCTTTAAAACAACTGAATTTGCATTAAATTAATTCAAAGAAATAAATGTTTGTAGCATTAAAAGTTTCTTGGACTTTGATTGGTGGTGATCAGGAAGAAGAAACCAAATCTGTGCTCTCTGTTTCAAAACATAAAACCACGCAGATACTGTAAAGTCTTACGGTCCTGTGACCTCTGACCTCTGACCTTGCGCAGCAGCGAGCGGTCGAAGCTCCCCAGAGCCAGCGTGGCGGCCTGCCCGGCTCTCAGCACCCTGCAGGCGGAGCGGTTCCTCTGGATGCTGCCCACCTTCAGGCGCAGGAAGCGGCCCTCGTCTGTCGGACCGACCACCAGCCGCTCGCCCTCCCTGCACACACCGCTGAACACACACATCAGGGTTATTACTGAAACACACACATCAGGGTTATTACTGATATACACTCTGTTACAGTACATTGCAGAAAACTATTCTCTTGTACACGTTTTTTTAAAAGAGACAGATTATTAGTTTATGGCATGTCCACACACATCAGGGTTATTACACTTGATATACTGTACACTCAGTACTGTTACACCGCAGAGAAATACTCTGTCTGTTCCAGAGGTGCAGGCAAGTTTTTAAAAGAGACATTAGTTCATGGCGTGTTTATCTGCACAGTCCACACACACAGCAACCATACACAACCGGTTTATTTTAATCCTTAAAAAACGTAACTTTACGGAGCAATTTTTAAACCTCATATGATCTGTGTTTTGTTCTTACCTGTACAGAGTTCCTCCCACTACTGTCCCAACATCAGGAACAGAGTAGATCTCATCCACCTGCAAACAAACACACGCACACACACACGGTCACACACTCACGTTTTATATTCAAGGACTTTTCCAAAGAACCCCGGATTCAGTAGGAACCTCAAAAGGCTGTTTATGGGGTAATGAGGTGTGCCCTAGTGTGTGTGTGTGTGTGTGTGTGTGTGTGTGTGTGTGTGTGTGTGTGTGTGTGTGTGTTTGTGTGTGTGTGTGTGTGTGTGTGTGTGTGTGTGTGTGTGTACCTGGAACTCAGTGAGCTGCTGCATCAGCTCCTCCTGCTCCTTGCTGTTGCTCAGTGGAGGGAGGATGTTCAGGAAAACCTTCAGCAGCTCCAGACTCTCTCCAGACACACTGGACAGGGTGAAGATGGGCGTGATGCTGCACACACACACACACACACACACACACACACACACACACACACACACACACACACACACACACACACACACACACACACACACACACACACACACACACACACACACACACACACACACACACACACACACACACACACACACACACACACACAGTTCAGGATACTCCCACACTCAACAACATAAACACAGGAAGCTTGTACTGAACTATTGTTGACACTGAGCTCTGAAACCCTTCCTGATTGGTCGCCTGCTGTGCATTAAAGTTTCACATTGGGACCATTTACACAGTTTTCTAATAGTCTCTAATTAGCTTGTGTTTTTAAGGTCAAATCACTAGGATAATGTGGTCGTTCTCAGGTGGAAAGTAATGAATATCCTGTATGTGTGACCCAGTTGTTGTGATTTGATTCTGTGCGCTGGATACGGTCCGTGTTTCTTGATTGATACACGGCTTGAGACAGAATTATGACTACCTACTTTTTGTAGGTAGTCATAATTCTGTATAGAAATATATAGTATATAATGTAGTGTTGCAGCCAGAGATGAGGCGGACACCGCTCAATTTCATCTCAATATAACTGCCACGATCGGTGGTTTCACCAAATCGTATTATAGCACCAGTTTGTTCGATTTTTTTTTCGATCAAGTTAAAGATATTTTGGCCAATTTTCTCTGATTGCAGCACCGAGGTTGAAGTGAACCAAATTACCTCCTATACAAATCACTGAATCAATATGAAACCAGCACTAATGGGTCAACTTCAATCAATTATTTCAATTTAAATCAACCAATTAACCCTTACGACCCAGTATAAGGGTTCTTTTTGTTGTATTACTGTTGGGTTATTTACTCAAACCAAAATATGATATGCTTGTGTACTGTTGTGATCCACACCAGCCTTTTTCTTAAATAATACGTCACTAATTACGACCGATTGTTAATAAAATGTGTGTCCTTTATGGTTTCTAATGGTACATGCAGTTTAAATCTTTTGTTCACACGTTCATATTCTCAAAGAGCAGGTACACTTTGTGTCAAAACGATTCAGCAAGAAAATGGCTGACTACGTTTTATTAGTCATGACTGCACCTAGAAGACGTGTTATTCTGAATAATCACAAAAAGAAACTGGAGAAAAAAGATGTTTCTTGTTTAGTTAAAAAGGACAGGGAGGTGTTATATTGATTATGAACCTCAAACCATGCTAAACAATCTGAATAAAACAGAGCAGAGAACCAAACCAAACCGCTTTAGGTGTGAAAGCAATTTAGATTCACTGCTAGTGGTCAGGATCTGTTCAGTGTTTCCTGTTGTGTAGCTCGTACAGCATCCTCACCAACACGGGAACTAAATATGTGTTTCTTTCTGTCAGAAGTGAAAAATAAATGTCAGCATCGGCCTGATTCTGTGAATGAACACGAAGGCTACAACTTCCCTGCTGTGGTTCCGTTATGCGTGAGGAATACAGACACAATGCTGGTCCTGTACGACCTTGAACAGCATGTGACACACCTGCTGTCACTACATCACCATACCGACAGACAGCGACTGCATTTTTATTTATGTGAAAAAAATAGAAGCTGTTGTATTTGGAGTCTTAGAAGTGCTTGTACCCACTATGCCGATTTAGTGAATTATGCAGTACTAACTGCAGTATTTGCAATGCATGTACCCACCATTCAGACTGCAGTATTTGAAGTATTAATAGCAGTTTCAACAGTCTTTGTACCCACCTTGCAATCTAAGTGAACGGCTGAGGTAATAATATTAGTAGTGTTGTAACTTGCATGCAGATTGAGTGACTTAAGCAGCATTAGAGGCAGTATTAGTAGCAGTATAAGCAGTATTTGTACTCACCACTCATACGGGGTGAACTGCTGCAGTAGTAGTTGTATTAATAGTAGTATTAGTAGTACTTGTACTCACCACTCAGACTGAGTGAACTGCTGCAGTAGTAGTTGTATTAATAGTAGTATTAGTAGTACTTGTACTCACCACTCAGACTGAGTGAACTGCTGCAGTAGTAGTTGTATTAATAGTAGTATTAGTAGTGCTTGTACTCACCACTCAGACTGGGTGAACTGCTGCGCGGCGGTCACAGCATCATCAGCCCCAGACACCATCAGAGGGATCTTGTTGCAGCCCGGCTGCTTCAGGAGGCGCTCCAGCTGTCGCACCGTTCTCTCCACGGTGCCGCGGGAGCACAGGTCCACTTTACTGACCACGATGAAGATGGGAACTTTCAGCGCCATGGCGAGGCCCAGGTGCTCCCGGGTGGTGCCGGCTGGACGGAGGAGAGCGGGAACACTGTGAGCATGCTGACATCAGAATAAAGGACTTCATTACCCAGAGACCAGCTGGCAGCTACCAGGAGAGCATCTCACGCAAAAAGCGGTTTTATGTGTCTAGTTATTATTATTTTTTGTATTACTTATTGTTTATTTGTATGCTTGTATTCTATTTGAAATCAGCAACTCATAGTTTGTTATGAGAAGTCTTAATGCATCTAAAAATGCATTTAGGTTCTTCTCAATTATACACACAAGGGTTACAGGGTTTCTGCAAGGTTCAGTTTTGTTCATTTAAATGTAAGACTTTTAAGGTCTTTTTCATTCCTGTTTCAAGAACATATTGGCAAAGTGCAAAGTATGTTTGAATACCAATAGGAATTATATTAAATATTTAACATTATACCCCATTTCATCAGTACTTTCCAGCAGGATTTTCATGATATATCTAATGAATTGAATGCAGCCTGGAACACGTGGCATGAAATGGATTGTTTAACTAATTTTAAAATGTTTCCTGATTCCTCCTAAAATCTTAATTTATCTATTAATCTTTTATGATCTTTCTTTCCTTTCTTTGGCATATTTAATAATTGACTGAGTTCTAATAATAAACCCGCTCTTGCTCAGAATAATCTAATTTTAACACAGATCACTTCTGACCTCTAGTGGTGACTTTACTGTGTTTTTAATTTCTCCTCCAGCATGATGGATATATGGTATTGAATGTTGAGGGACAGTTTGGGATAAAAGCTGAAGGCACTTCTTACATATTGATAGTGAATATATTGAAAGTAATCACCAGTTCACCTTTGTGAGGTGTGTATGGAAGACAGGGGGAGATGTTTCTGTGCACATTGTATTAAGTTGATTATTTCATTTGTCATTACATTAAGATTTTTTAATGCATTTTTGTTCTCAGCAACTTATGTTTGGACAGCGCGTCAGACAAAGGAAACCAGGCCCGCCCTCGGCCTCTTAGTGGCGTTTGTTTGTTTCCTGAAGTCGCTGCAAAAATGTAAACTTTCGTATTATAGTGCAATACTAGTGTGCATGTAAACATAGTCAACGTCTACTCTATACTAACACACCATGGCAGAAGATGTCATATCTCCCACCCCGAGAGGTACCCAGGACGTCTTTAAAATCACACAGGTATGAATGTTGTGATTTCAAGTTTCAAGGCTTTTATTGTCATGTGTACATACTGTAGCTACAGTGTAGTTATGTCGATGGAAATCTTAGGTCACTTATGTATATATAATACCTTGCTTTATATCTTGTTATTGTTCATTTGTAAATTCAACATGTATATTTTCTACTTTCTTGTTTATTTCTAGTCTTTTAATTTGTATTGTACAATGCCATGTCTTTTATGCTGCTGCAACACAAACATGTCCCAAATTGGTATCAATAAAGTACTATCTTGTCTTATCTTATCCTCCAACAGTGCAACACAATAAAACAGATAAAATAGTGCAAGTAAATACAATTTTAAAAAGTTGAATAAAATATAAATTAATAAATAAATAAAATAAAATAGAAATAAATTGAAATAAATTGAAGAAAATTGAAAAAAATGTAATAATTTCTCTGCTTCCTGAGTGTAATGTGTGTGTGCAGCTCACTGTTGTGATTGTGTTTCTTCCTGTGTGTAAAGTGTGTGTGTGCGGCTCACCGATGCCGGTGTTGGCGCTCACCACCAGCATGGCGAAGTCGGGGCAGTAGCTGGTGAGGCCGAAGATGGTCGTCTTCAGATACTTGTGGTGCCCGGCCAGGTCGATGAAGGTGATCATCTTAGAGGAGCTCTCACAGATCTGCTCCGCTGTCCGAGACTCGCTGTAGTTCACAACCTGCAACACAACACAGGTCATCAGACGCTTTAAAATAACTCTCAAACATTGGAACAGCTTCCAGTGTCATAATCATATATTTATCAGATTGGAGATCCCCAGGTTTAATATTTAAAAAGTATGTATTAAACCTGGGGGCAATCCATGTGTAGCTTGACAAAGGAAGCATTCAGTGTATACAATTATATTAAACTGTATGTTTCATATTGATATTTTGTATTTGTTAAGGTTTAAGTTTGAACACTAAACACTTAACAATCTGTGTAAATTAAATGTATTTTACTTGATTTCATACAAATTGAACTAGGTTACTGTTTGAATCTTATGAAGAAAAAAACATGTTAGAAATGAAATCATTAATTTATGACTAAAGCTGCAAACTGCATCTTGATTTTGGTTTTTGTGTTTCCTGTTTGTAAACTTCCTTTTTGTCTTGTCTTGTTTCACTTCCTGTCGTTTTCCCGCCCTTAATGATTGTGTGATTCTTTCCACCTGTGTGTGTGATCACCTGTGTGTGTCTTGTAGATGTGATTGGTCTGTGTGTATATGCCTGTTTTTCCCAGTGATCTCCTTTAGTTTGTCACTTTGCCACTTTGCCTTTGTATTACCTTAGCTTAGTCTGTTACCTTAGCTTAGCCTGTTACCTTAGCTTAGCCTGTTACCTTAGCTTAGCCTGTTACCTTAGCTTAGCCTGTTACCTTAGCTTAGCCTGTTACCTTAGCTTAGCCTGTTACCTTAGCTTAGCATGTTACCTTAGCTTAGTCTGTTACCTTAGCTTAGCCTGTTACCTTAGCTTAGCCTGTTACCTTAGCTTAGCCTGTTACCTTAGCTTAGCCTGTTACCTTAGCTTAGCCTGTTACCTTAGCTTAGCCTGTTACCTTAGCTTAGCCTGTTACCTTAGTTGTGGGTTGACCCGTTTTTTGTACCAGCTTTTTTATGTTAATAAAGCTATTAAGAACTGCCTCCATTTTGCTCTGCGTGTGGGTCTACAGAACATATAGCTATAGATAGATATGTATATTCAAATTACAATACAACAATAGTAAACTTTATTGATCCCATGTCGAAATGTCACAATCTACCTGGCAGTGTGTAAAAAAGCATGTCCTTTACCAGCATCATCAATAAGTTGATTCACTTTAGCTATTTAAGTAACTTTGATGATCATGCTTTGGACCTTTTACTTAAGTGAAAACACAAAATGTGGATTTTATTGAAATGTATTGTGTCTGGTGTTTTTAGATATTCTGTACTTTGATATTAACCCTTAAACTGTCTCTGCCCGTGGTGTAAAGGATCCTGATTGTCCTTAAAAGTATAAGACCTTAGTTTTAGTCATTTTCTGGGGGCGAAACTCCCCCAGGTGGCGTTGTCAGCAACCAACCTCTTACACATAGCCACACCACCCCGCCCCCCCCCCCCCCCCCTCTCTCCATCAGTGTCTCTCTCACCTCTCCTTTGCTGTTGAAGCCGAGGATCTCGAAGCTGATGCTGGAGGTGCGTCCGGTCTGGATCTCGTGCAGATGTCTGAAGAGGTTGAGCCGCGCTCGTCCTCGCCCGTTGTCCAGCTCTCCCTGCGTCAGGACGCCCAGCAGCGTTGACTTCCCCGAGTCCACGTTCCCCAGAACCGCCACCCGCAGGTCCAGGAACTGCCCCAGTCCAAAACAACATGACGCAGGAGAGGGGTCACAGTCTACTCTCTACTACAAGCCTGTTTAAAAAGAAGGCCTGCTGCTGCCTGCAGGTGAGGTACATTTCAGGCGAGGTTAGGGATGGGTGACATGGAGAGAATCAAATATCACACTGACACTAATCTATACACACAACATCTACTGCAAGTCTGTCCGTCCTGGGAGAGGGAGCCTCCTCTGTTGCCTCTCCAAGTTTTATACCATTTTCCCCATTAAGCGTGAGGATTCTTGGTGAGTTTTTCCTCGTTTGCTGCAAGGGTCTAAGTACACACTGTAAAGCACTCTATATATATAAATCAAATTTGATAGATGTATTGGTCATTAATATCAATATTGCAACAATCATAGGTTTGACTGGTGCTTTCCAAAAATAATTACACAATGAAATGTTGATTGAAAAATCATTAGTTATGTGGATATAATGACTAAGCGGTAAAAAGGCTAATATAGAAGCGCTAAAACTGTCTGTACTAATACAGCATTTAAAACCAGGTAAATTAAACGCTTATGCTATATTACGATATTAGAAATCTGAGATGATATCTAGTTTCATATCACAGTATTGACATGATATTGCTCCGCCCTAGGTGAGGTTTTTTCATGTTGTCGTCCTTTTGAATGTTTTAGGGCCTTTTCAAAACAGTGTTTAGACTGTTAAGTAAGACTCAGTGTGGACAATACAGCCGCATCATCACACTTTTGAGGAGGTGGTACGGTTACAAATGTAATCTAGAGCAGGTTGTTAGTGGCATAAACGTCATCCAACCTTGACCTGACAAAATGATAAGCAGAATTTAGGCTAAACAGCTCCAGTTACCAGGTGTACTTGCATGAAGTAGGTGATTGCAATAATTATTTGCGATCACCTCGCAAATAATTATTGCAATCTGAGAAATAATGTGATGTCTGACCTGAAATGGCTTCTTGATATTTGAGCAGATAGGAGCTTCTTCTGGCGTTTTTATTTTGTGTACGTTCTTGCTTTGACCCATACACATCCAACCAATGAGAGGAGAGAACGTTCTCACCTGGCTTTCAGTTCAACTCATCCCAATTTATCCCAAGTAAACGCTCTAAAGGTTTAAAAGCCTTTTTAAGCTCATACAAAACCTGGAGGACGGACTCACCTGCTGATCATCGGGAACTTTTCGGACCAGGACTTCTGCGATTTTACGAGTATTTCTGTCCAAGTCGTAGTCCACCTCTCTCTCTCGGAGGAGAGTAATGTCCGCACCGACTCTGATGAGACCCAGAAAGAAAACCAGATCAGACCTCTTACAAAACGCTTGACACCATCGTCCACCATTTTCCAAAGTAGATTATCAGTTTCAAGAATATTTTATTACTTAGCTGTTTGAATTTATTTTAGTGCACAAATGAAAAACGGATGTGAAACCTGCAGGAGGTAAATCACAGTAAACAAATCAGTGGCCTACTGATAGGAAGGAAATAAATCCCGCCTAAGAAATTCAAAGCTATCTGTATCAATACAACAAAAATGAAATGCACATAAAAGGTGAGTTTGATAGAAAAGTGATATTCTATTTCCCACATTACCATCATGGTAACCAAATTACTCCATCTTACCAAATAATACTTGTTAATTGTCTGATTACCAGCCAAAAGTGCATTTTTTTTAACACACACTTCCCAAAAACTGGCACTCTAAGGGTCGTAGATTAAGCTAAGGATCACATCTCAAGAAATCTTCGAGAGCAGGTGCAGTTCATCAGACTGAAACGAGAAATTTACGACAATTTTGTCTATTGTACTACTGAGGAGAGTTTGGTGAATTTAACTGGACGCACTAACAGACCGCACAAGAAAAAAAGTAAGAAAAACTTTAGGATGAAAACCACAAATGTTCCTTTTTGAGACCTTATGCTTTTCTTATTTATACTGTTCTCAAAAACCTTTTAAACTTGTATATTTTAGAGATACCTTTCCACCCAGAGGTGCTGATACAGACTCTGAAATCATGTGACCTACTTCTCTGCCATCCTCTTGAGGGTCTTCAGCGAGGCCCTCATGTCGGCCTCGCTCAGGCCCACCAGCAGCCCGTTGTCCTCCACTCCGATCTGATACACCGCCTCGCCGCGGCCCTCCTGCAGACGCCACTTCAGCTGCGTGGCCAGGTGCTCGAACCGGTACTGGGTGGGGTTCACCAGCTTCAACTACACAGAGATGGCAAAAGTACACACATCCTTTACTCAAGTAGAAGTACAGATACTCGTGTTTAAAAATACTCTGGTAGAAGTACTGACTAAACTTCTTTACTCAAGTTAAAGTAAAGAAGTATGGGCTTTGAAATGTACTTAAGTAAAAAGTACCCATAACTAGCAGCTGTTTTAAAGAGTACCTGACCTCCCTTTATATTAATAGAACAATAATGTCATTGTTAGCTAATGAATGTTTCCATGCTGAACAACGGCAACATGACAACGTTTTCATTGGTCCCTCTTCTTTAGAGAAGACCAGGAAATGATGGATACACGGATCGTGTTCAAATCAATAGGCACGTAATGACTCTAAATAATAATGATCACGCCACCAAACACACATTCAAACTAAAGTAAATATCCACAGAGCCCGACTCCAAACTTAACTTCTAACCACTTTTTATATTTTAATCTTAATGTAAGATAACAGTACCTTTTGGAGCTTCCCTGTAAGTAAGAGCCTGACTGATAAAACAAGTGGGGCTGCAACAGAAATGTATTAATAGATTTGTCTATAAAACATCAGAAATATGTTTGTATGAATGACAGTGACATCTACACATTTCCTGTGAGTTTGATCACCTCATTTATTTTTACCCTGTAAAATCACAATTTTTTATGACCAAATTAAAACCCTTTTTTTTGTATTCTGTGTTAAACCTAAAAAAAATAAGTACCAGATTTAATCCCTGAAATATTGACGTGGGCCTCAAATATCCACTTAACACTATAACATACAAATATTACAAATCTATCGAGCATAAAATATGTTATTTAAAAAAAGGCATATATATGTTGTGTGTATATATAAATGCAACTGCAATACATAGTATAATAACTATTATTATTATTTCATATGATTATTATCATAACATATCAAGTACTTTAGTGTTTAATGGAACCACAATCATAGTGAGATTTGCTGGTTTTAAGATTGAAGGTAATGTGAAGTCTGTCCTGAGGGTGACACTAAAGGAAAAGTCATATGATCAATAACATTTTTAATATATTGAGATCTTGGTCCAGACAAACGTGTGCAGCAGCTGAAGATGTTTTCATACAGCTGTAGCAGAATAAAACTTTTAAGACTCTGTAACTGCGTTATGTTGATCATGTTTTCCTCCTAACTTCAGCACAGTGCAGTCGTGTTAAGATAAGAGAGACCGTAAACAGAGGGCCGAGGTACAAAGTCTGTTGTGGTTTTTATGGAACATTTTTATGACAAGAAACAAGAGTCATAGCTTAACGAGCTTAAACCAAATTAAAGTGGTAACGGTCAAATATAATGGAATATAAATAAAGGAAAAATGGTTTAAAGTTAAATTCAGTCAGTGTTTCCTGCATGTTTTAATAACACATATAATTAGATGTAATACCTGTGTTGTGCTCATACTGTACTGTATGAAAGACATTGAAAAGCCAGTATGGATTTTAAGAAGTGTTTGTTTATTGACATTTATTATATCCCATTTCTGTCGGTAACTCCCAGAAGAGCTGCTACTAATTATTATTTTCATTCCTGCTTATTATTGTTGTTTTGTCTAAAAAAGGTCAGATATCGGGTGTTCCTCAATGTCAAGGAAGGCTGCTCCAGAGCCACTATTTCAAGAATGCTACATGTACGTCATCGAGTCCCGCCGAAGGACTGTTCCAATGTCCAGGCTCCTTGGAATTCTACCGAGCCCGGCTTCCTTCGGAGCGAGAAATTTCGAGGCTGCACATGTGTATCCTCCGCGGTCTTAAAATCCCCACAATGCTTTGCGCACGGACCAATTTCCAAATCTTTGGTGGAAATCGCGCTCCATTTAAGGCGGGGCCTCGCATATGACGCACACCTGCACACCTGTTAGCCTGTTCCACCATACTTCGTTTTCCGAGGCTAGGAAGGATTCTTGCCTCGCTTCTGAAGGAAGTGACTCGGAAGACATGTCCTACCAAGGAAGCGTCCTCGACATTGAGAAACACCCATCGTCAAAAATGCTTGTTAGATTTCCCCTACAGCTCAAGGTGACACTGTTAAATGTCTTGTTTTTGTAATAACAATATCTACAAATATTCATTTTACACATCCTGTTTCAAAGGCCCATCGTCATAGTCAGCCCACTAAAACCATCACCCCAAATCTGTCCCGACAAATCATCTCTTTCAGCATTCAGAGAGGAATTACAGAAGTAGATATACATTCAGCGTGTTCTCCAATTCATAGTTGAAGTGGAAAGCCTGCAATAGACTAAATCAGAGCAGTAAATAAAGAGTTAGTTACCTTGTACTCAATGTTTCCTTCTTCAGCCTGGAAATAGTGGGGAGAAAGAAGACGTATGAGGACTACAGACAAATGTGTAAAGGACTCAACTTAAAATGTAAACATGAAAACGGCAAAAAAGTACCAATATTTCTGCAATCAATAATCATGATCCAGTAATTTAGTATATATGATTCTGAAATGGGACATTACACACAATAAGTACTTTTACTATTGGTACTTTTAGTATATTCTGATGCTGCTAATATTTTGGTACTTTTACTTTTGATGCCAGTAGTTTTACATAAAGCTAGATTTTGAATGCACTTTTACTCAAGTAAAGCATCTGAATACTTCTTACACTTCTGTGCATCAGTAGTTAGCTTGAAACTATTCAGACGGTTAAGGTATTGTGCAATAAACATGCAATGTGCAATGCAAACACTTATTTGCTATTTTACTGGTGCTATAATTACTTTATGTAAAAAAATACATATTTTCACAATTGTCCCGAACCTTTTTTTTTAAAAGTCGCAATACTTTAATATGCAATGTGTCACTTGGTTGTACTTAACTTGATGCTACTAGCCATGGTTGTGTACTTATTTGTCTTTATTTTATTACGTATTTGTGTTTTTCCTTATCGCATGCCTTTTTTCTACCTGCTATGCCACTTTTGCTATAACACCGTACATGTCCCCGCTGTGGGACTAATAAAGGAATTCTGATTCTGGTTCCTTGAGTAAAAGTAGAAGTACCAGAGTGTAGGAATACTCTGTTACAAGTAAAAGTGTTGCATTCAAAATGTACTAAAGTAAAAGTACAAAAGTATTTACATCAAAATATACTTAAAGTACCAAAGGTTCTCATTGTGCAGATTGGTCCATTTCAGAATATTATATATGATTTGTTTTATAATGATTGATCAGTAAAGTGTTCTCAAAGCTGGTAAAGGTGCAGCTAGTTTGAATGACTTTGTATACTGCAGGGTAGCTTGTGAATTTACTCCAGGTGGAACTAAAGTCTGATCTAAGTGTTGATTATATTTCACATCATTAATCCAGATCTGCAAAGTAACTAAAGGTAGGATATTAGATAAAAATGTAGTGGAGTCGAAGTACAAAGTAGCATAAAATGGAAATACTCAAGTAAAGTACAAGTATATCAACATGTTACTTAAGAACAGTACTTGAGTAAATCTACTTAGTTACTTCCCACCTCTGTTTATCAGTAGTTAGCTTTAAACTAGCAGGGTTTACTGCAGCACTATTAGCTTTGTTGCTACTTTAGCAGGCTTGATGTCCCGGATGTTAGCTACCTCCGGTGGAAAATACGGTGGTGGTGTTCTGATGTTCCTGATGTTCTTTTTATTCCTTCTTTTCCTGCCTCGTTTGCCTCTTTTCGTTCTCGACTTTTTCGACGTTTTCTTCCCGGTATTCCCGGAGCCCTGTCCGTGTCTGGTGTGTCCGGGCGACACTGCACCATTCCCGGATAAATCCACCATCATGGAGCTCAGGATGCCACCGAGAGCAGTGTGAACTCACGGTGATAATATAACCTGTAGTAAGAATAATAAATCTCCTCTTTCTGTCATTGCATCTATGAAAACACACGGCCTGCCTGCGTGAAAAAGCTGCAGCGGAGGATGCTCTCTCCTCAGCATCACAACAAGACACCAGGAAGAGCCGATTTGAAGCCGATTTCTGTGAATGGACGTAGTGGCCAAACGGTGGTACTACAACTTCAGTGACGTCATTTTGACATTGAGAAAGTGCAGCATTGAAAGAGTAGTCTGTAAATCAGCATATAATTTTTGTTTTAACTGAATAAACTACCCAGCACGAACACTTTTACAGCCCTTATTCAAATTATTAGGGTCTAAAAGTTTTAAAATGCGCTAAAAGTTGAACCCAGAGTTATTTTATCTCCCTTCATTTGACTGAGCCGAGAGCAGGAGATCGGAGGCGGGGCTTAAGGGAAACTCCACTGCGCATGCTCTGTGGGCCCACTGATCCGGGTACTTTCTGAATCTACGGTCGCTTCCTTTTGGGCTTCATGCGCCACGGTGCCACTCTCATAGAAATGAACCGGTCACCACCTCCGACGCGTGTCCAGCTTCTTTACTTTTCCTCTTTATTTTTAAGCACTTTGAGCACCAGGAAAAGTGCTATATAAATAACATGTATTATTATTATTTATTCAAGAACATAATGGTAATCATATCTTGTTTTTCAATGTAAATACTGCTATATTCTGCTATATTTGACTATATTTGTAATACATGTTTTAATGTTATTATAGTTTTCTATCTGTGTTTTACATTTTTGTTTTACTTTTATGTATGCACCAAAACACCAAGTCAAATTCCTCGTATGTGTTAACCTACCTGGTAATCAACGTATATCTGATTCTGATGTGGTTTTCAGAGATGTAGTTTGTTCATGATTTGTGCTTTTTGGTGGTAATGTCAAATTATTTTACGTGTACAATGTGGAGAATGTTGCTGTGATTACGTCAGATTCAATGGCATTACATTACATTTCCCTTCAAGTCGTTTTGAAGTAAAATATTTGGACACCCTGTGAAACATAGCTCTAAAAAAGCGACTACATCTCTTACTATGAGCTCAGAAATATTTGATGTGGGGTTAGCAACCAAACAGAAATGAGTTGGAGAGACTGGACCTAAAACACACACCATCTATTGTCTGAAATCACTCAGAAAACCTGACTTCAGTTTAAACCAGTGTGGATGTCTGACATGGAATTTAATCTTTTACCTCAATGAAAAATGACTCATAGACATTACTTTAACAGGACTATGTAATTTATTTAATCAATGTGAAAGCAAACAAGCAAGAGGCAATACACAATTAAAAGACTGAGGTAAGAGAATGAATAGGCGAGACATTACAACTCAATAACCAAATGACTGAGTACTGTAACTGTAAAAATATTGACAATCAATCATTAACTGAATGGTAAATATGTTTAAATCCACAGCTGTAAAAGATGTAGGATATTAATCAGAGTTTAGGGATCATTTATTGTCATTCTGCAACACAGTGTTAACAAAACACAGTTGTTATCCATTCATTCTACACAGCGCCATATAGAGAGACATTTAACATTATTATGGATGATTACTTGCACGGATGATGTTTTATTTTTTCAAACTCAGTGGCTTTCCTAAAATATGCTCCGGCTATCGGTATAGCAGGAAGAGCATCACAGGATTACATTAATGTTTTCTTGATTGACTTTTTCTCTTGCAGACATGGCACTCGATTCTCCATCTTCCAATGACTCTCTGCTTCATCAAATCCTCCCAAAGGAAATGGAGTGCCTCATCAGCAGACCAGGCTCCTTAATCTTCCTCTCATTCTACATCACCATCACCCTCCTCATCCTCCCTATCTGCATCTTCGTCCTCTACCTGGGTCTCCAACAATTCTATTATACGGCTCTGATTCTACACATCAAAAATTACAACACAAAACAAATAAGTACATTCCTGTAGTGCATTTTCAGAAAGAATTGATAAATCTTGAGTTGAAATTATGAGTCCATTAAATGTCAATAACATTTTCAAAAAGTGACTGATAAAAGTCTAAACCAGAGATATTTAGTTTAATGTCAGTATAATGTAATTTATATTTGGGAAGCTGGAACCTGCAATCCATGTATCCAAAAGTAAAGATGTTGTGAAGGTGTACAACCATGCAAAAATGCACTCACGAAAATGTAACTGTTTGTAGATGAGATCAAAATGAAGGTATATTTCAAAAAAGGGTTCCAGATCAAATGTACCAGAAGTAATGTGGAATTGGAAAATAAACTGTTGCCCCCCCCATTTTATTTCTCAGGTAGCATCTAGTCGGTGTTCTTAGTTAAAGAAAGTCATTTTAATGGTCAGTCATACATCCAATGCAGCCCCTTCACAGTTCTCTGAAACAATCAACTGTCAATCTCAACTTTGGTTCACAGTTTCAACTCTTTTTTTAACCTCTTGTGCATTCAAAACTCTTTCTTTTTCTCACAGCTTCAGCTCAAGACCCTGAAGTTTAATTTTACTTTTAACTTATTTTATCATCTTTTTCTTACAGCTACTAGAACAGTTTTTACATAAAAAAAGTCAATCCCACATATAATGTCAGCAAAAGACAGTCCCTTTACAGTGCTGAAGCTCTGCAACACTCTTATCAGTGAAAGGTTAATCTCATTGTTTGTCCTGTAATGTTTGACCTTTTTATATCATTCTTGTGTTTGATTATTTCCTAAAGTTGTTGCTGAATCAGGCCAGGACGTTGAGTGTTGTTTACCGTCTGTGAATCCCCAAAACACGCTCCCCTGCCTTGTTTGTGTGTTGAAATGCTGATATCTGGTGGCTAGGAGGGAAATAAATCCAACCTGTGCATACCGACAAGTTTTAAAATAAAACACTGACAAAAAGTTTCTTCTCATGCACAAGATTTTACTTGAGTAATACTGTACAACAGATTAGTTTCATTCATCACAAAATATGTTTTCATTCATTAACATAGACTTAATAAATCAACGTTTGTCTTTTATGAATGAGGAGGAAGACCAAGTGCAGGACAATGTCCACTAGTTAAAACTGTCTGTAGACCTGTTAAGAAACCCTTTCAATTATTGCAGATTTTAACTTTTTTCTTTTTAAAGTTCTTGAGTAAAAATCTTCTAATTTACTAAACAATTATTGATATATTTAGGTTCAGACCCTGACCTGCTGTAATATGGTTGGTTGACAAAGAACTTTATAAAAGTTAAAAAAATACTTTGTCCGTATCAACATCTTTATAGATGAACTGGCATCGATTATACCCACACTCAAATAATGTACAACTCAAATAAGTAAGATCAGAACAATTGCATCCCTAGTCCAGCAATAAATCGATGTTAATTATCACTACATTGTTCGGCATAATAAAAACCACTGATCAAATACTCTTTCTCTTCAAGAAGTCAAACAAAAGCACCTTTTTTTAAAGTAACCTTTTTTTTGTTTGTTAATTTTCTAACCAAATATGAAGACAAAATATTTAAGTTTAGAACACAAATGATAAATGATAAATCAAATTAAGATAACATTTCAACTGAATATGTATTTCGATGAATGACTTCTAAATCTTGTCATTTAACCCTCCTATTGTCTTCGTTTTCCCCCGAAATTTGACCGGTCCTGTTTTAACTGCTATTACATTAACACAAAAAACATTAATCATCACCAAATGTCATTTAACACCCTTTCAAACTGTAAATATTGTATCAGACTACTGGTATACATCAACACTGCAGTAAATATACAAAGAATAGACGCTGAACATGTATTGCGTGTGCCAGGTGTGATCCATGTGGGGGGATGGGCACATAAGAGCGGGAAATGTATCAAATTGTTCTGTGTGTGTGTGTTTGTGTGTGCCAAGTGTGATTCATATGGGGGGATGGGCACATAAGGGGGGGGGGGACGTGTGTGGGTGTTTGTGTGTGTGTTTTGTCTGATCCGGATGGTTACTAATTTCATTTCTTTATGGCGGTCATTTTTGACGGGTGTTACAAAGTTGACTAAATAATCAAAAATTCAATGAAAGTGGTGATCAGCAATTTTATATGTTCAAATGTCTACTGTGAAGGATATCATAAAGCCTTAATGCAATCAAATGTAAAACAAAAAGTTATGATTGATGAAAGTAGTAAATCGGTCAGATTTTTCTTTCTTTTTCTATAATACATTGGCATACCAGTATTGACCGCTATGCCTATTTTAGTATGCACATTTTGTTTGACATGTTTATGTGTAAATATATATATACACTGTATGTTATCATATTGTTGGCAATGCTTTATTTGCATTGCTCAACATGCTGATCTCAAAAATCAAGCGGTTTGATTGACAGTACGTCTGACGATGATCAGAGGGGCAGCATTATTGCCTCCATCATTATTACAGGGACTTAATATTGGGTGGATTTTCCCGTTGAAGCAGCAGCCAGTGAAGGAGTAGATCAGAGCTGCAGTATATACGTCATAAAAGGAGACCAGACCCTCCTCATAATCCACAAACACCCCCACCTTCTGAGGCCGAGACTTCAGAGAGAGAAGGACTGACGGAGCATCAAGAGCTTTGTACTCATTTCCATTTCTCAAACATATAGTCCAGTAACCATCCTGAGGCCTCATCTTGAACTCTCCCTTCCTGTCGATCGACTCTCTGGCCACTCCTATATTCCATTTAGGCTTCCCTTGAACATGAACCTCGGAGTAAAATCTGCCTGAAGAGAAACTCTGCCTTCCCAAAACAAAATTATAATGAGAAAATCTCTCTGGGTTGTCTGGGAGATTCTTCTTTACATTACCAAGACTCACTTGTTTCCTATCAGGAGACAGGATGAGTTCAGGATGTGCTGTATCAGGATCAAGAGTCACATCCACTGCGTACTTCTGGACCCTCTTCAGCTCAGCCTCACCGAGCAGCTTCTTCATCTCTTTATTAAGGGTCTCCTCCAGCTGGATCAAGGCCCCCTCCACAGTTTTCTCATATGAAGATACATGGATGTTGACCTTTGTCCAGTTCTTTGTGGGTGGTACGGCTTTCAGTAATGGGAAGCTTCGGAGGACATGGAGGTGGTCTTCTGAGCGTGTGACCTGCCCCACGTCAGTGTTTCTCTTCTTCAGATCAGATATTTCCTGTTCCAGCTCTTTGATGAGGCCTTCAGCCTGTTTCTGTGTTGTTGTCACCTTCTCTCCTAGTGTTCGACTGAGCTCTTTCAGGCCACTGTCAAGAAACTTGTTCAGAGAAGTGAAGACCTGAACACCTTCTGATAACTCCATTTGCGCATTTTCTGTACTACACTTTACTGAGTGTCTGATCACCTCAATCTTTACTCGTCTCTTCTGGATCATCTCCTGAATTTTAGCTTCTGTCTTCACCAGCTCAACTTTCTTGTCTTCATATTCATCTTTCAGAGGAACAAACTCATGCATCTTGTGGTCTAAAGCAGAACAGTGCAGACAGACAAATGTCTGGTCGGTCTTACAGAACAGCTCCAGAGGTTTATCGTGCTTCGGACACATCCTGTCTTCCAGGTTCTCCACAGGGTCGATCAGCTGATGTCTTTTCAGACCGGACACATTGAAATGAGGCTCCAGGTGAGTCTCACAGTAGGAGGCCAGACACACCAGGCAGGACTTCAGGGCCTTCAGTTTGGTACCAGTGCAAAAGTCACAGGGAACATTTACTGGTTTGAACGATTGTTGCTGTGACCGTTTGCGGTTGGCTTTCTGTTGAGCCGACTGTCTGAACTCCCCAACCATCTCAGAGAACAAAGTGTTGACCCTCAAAAAAGGTCTTTTTTTAAAACCCTCATTACACAAGGGACATCTGTAATTATTATCCCAGTGTGCAGTGATGCAGGTTTTGCAGAAGTTGTGTCCACATGGTGTGCTGACTGGATCCCTGAACACATCCAGACAAATGGCGCACCGAAACTGCTCTTCGGATAACATACAGCTGACAGAAGACATGTCTGAGAACACAAAAATCAAAGTATTATTAAAGAAGCCATATTATGTGTATTTTAACGTTTTATAATTGTATTTTATGCCTCTGCGACATGTCTCCATGCTTTAATGTTCAAAAAGCTCTTTATCTTTCTCATACTGCCTGTGCTGCAGCACCTCTTTTCACCCTCTGTCGGAAACCAGAGCTCAGTCTGCTCTGATTGGTTAGCTGGCTGACTCTGTTGTGATTAGTCAACCGATTAGAGATGTCCCGCCCCTTAGCCAATGTGTTGGAGCTCTAGCCAATAGAGGCGCAAGTCTTACATGGTGATGTCACTATGTTCAGGAATTAAACAAACACGTCCAATGGAGGAGTTACAGGCAGGGGGGGGGGGTTGTGTGGGAGAGAAACTCCCTCTGGAGGGAACACAGGGACTTTAATCTTAGCAGACCATTTACATGCACACAAACCGATATGACACGTTACAGGAAAGAGAAAACCCCCAAAAGCATATTATAGGGCCTCATTTAAATATTTTGTTACACACATATTTCAAGTCAAAGTCAAATCTGTATAACGAATAAAGTATGATTACTGCATTCAAAATAACTTTGTAGGTATTTTTTAACTCAACTGAAAAGTTACTTCAACTGATGTAACTTCCTGTTTGTTTATAGCTGTACGTTTTGTGCTAATCCTGGTTGTTTAAACTCAGTAAATATTATCAGCTGTACTCACCCATATTTGAGTAAAGTGCTGAGAAAGAACTGACAAACTCAGTTTAATATTCCTTCAGACAGAAAATCCAGAGACGTGTCTCCACTGCAGCTCTGACAAACGATAAGTTTCATTTATGGAAAGTGACGTATCAGTTAAGACAGAAGTAATAACCATTGGCCCTGATCACCTGCTGGAGCAAGCAAATTCCTACTGTTTATTGGCCATTGGTTACCAATATAAAATCTACGTCCAGAACACGCATCACATTGCATTTCTGACTGAACTTTGAACCTTGTGTCAACCATCTCATTAAATCCTGCTACTCAACTTTTGACTCCCTTGAAGTCGTAAACTCAGATCCTAAATCCTACCCTATATGCAAGTTGTCATAATAAGGCTCTGAACTCTCTGTCTGAGGTAATTGGGCTTTTTCAATGGTTTTCTGTTTTGCCTTCCTGCGCTCACAAAAAGGGTTAGGGTTAGGTCTGATTCACCACGTCAGGTTCTATGCCATTATCCTATATTATGATTATTAGATCAGTGAGAGATCAGGAGGGACCTATAGTTCAAAGCCACAGTTTGACAAATAAACCTGACTTAAAGCTCCCATGTCATGCTTTTCCGGTTATTACCCGTCCCCTTGTGTGTTATGAAGGTTTTTATGCATGTAAACGGTGTGCAGAGTCAAAACCCTCAAAGTACACCCTGTAGCGAGTAAAACTCTAACACAGAAAATACCTCCCCAAAACGCCTCGTTGGAGATACGTCACTGCCCATTTGAGTCTTCCATTTAGTTCCGGGTACCGCCTGATGTCATGCGGTACCCGGAACGAAATGGACCAATCCCGAAGAGCTATGGCCACACCAGCAGCGGCGTGTTCCTCCTCCAGAGGTTCGAAGAACCGGCATTTCACAGACGAAAGCTTCCAAAACATTGCCCAGTTTGAGGCCGGATATGCACAGCTTGTTTGGACCGTTTGGAGCAGGGGAAGATCTGGGTATACAACCTGTAAGTTTGCATTGTTATTTGTGTATTTATCAAACAAGACTGTTTAAATGTGTAAACTGTGTTGGACTGCTAAGCCATTGACACAGTGCTAACTGTGCTAACTAAGTTGCTAGAGTTTCCATATATCAACTCTAATATCAGCAGATGGCCTTGCATACATGTATCTCATAGCAGGAGAATGTCTGCATTCACACACAAAATACCTATTGACAGTATACTCCGGGTGATTTGCCGGTCAGTCGCGAAACTTAATTACATTATAGCTGGCGTAGCGATCTAACACACGTAGCTAGAGCTAGTTTTGGTCGGAAAAACATTTTTGTGATGCTACGTTGCTAGCGTTTAAATATATCAACTACAATGTCAGCAGATGGCCTTACATGTTTGTCATGGCAGGAGAATGTCTGCAGTCACACACACGGAATACTCATACAGTATACTGTATTGTGATTTACCGTACATTGTGACCGTACATATACTGCATGTAGCTAACGAGGCTAGCTGTATGCTAGCGCAAAACAATGTATTCATGCAAGTTACATTGTATGGTAGCAGAATACCCGTATACGATTGCAATTATAAACACGTTATTGCTAGCCTAATATGAACCACTAGCTTTTGTTCATAGTAGTTTTATTACACTGCATTATAGTTGCCTTTCCTCCAAGCTAACGTTCATATTGTGTTAGCTACCAAGGTAAACAAAGCTAGGTTAGCATATTAGCAGGCAAGCTGTTCATTACACAACTACTACTAACGAATCTAAAACAACTAAGTTTCTCTAATATTTTGTGATTTGCATTTGATTTCGTCCAGCCAGATCCTGGCGGACAATCCATGACGGGGAAGGGACTTCGACTACTACTGAGGGCTCGTGCTAAAAGGCACCGCACCGACTGTGCGCGGGCAAGATGCGAGGAGGAGGAATGAATGATATACCGTGTGTATATATGTATATTTATGTTCATTTTGTACATTTCTAAAAATAAAGTTTAATGGAAATACTTAGTAGGCCTATCCTTTCTTCCCTGAATTCATATATAGCAAACCATGATTTGATTTCTCATCAAACAGTAGTAGTTTATAACGGGTAAAAATAACTTACTCTTTGTTATGAGAGTAGCTCGTAGGCCACAACGGAAAGACAAGGAGACATACACGAGTTTACAAAACCACGGCACATTTATTGTGGTAAATGCAGAGAGGTGGTTGAGAGGATCGCAGAGTTAGTCTTCCTGCAGCCGCTTTGGAGAGAGACTGTGTCCGGAGGTGTCCGTGATCGTGCTGATTAGCCTCTTCAGCTCCACCCCATCGTAAGACAAAGGCCCTGGGGCCGTCACACTCTTCTATAACAACAGTTAAAAATATATATGTATATAAAATATACCGCTGTACCGACGCCATGATAAGACTGATGTTACGCTGAGAGCAGCCGGGAAAAGCACTGACATGGGCGCAGCCTCTCTGGTGGTTGACTAATCAGAACGAGTGGCCGAGCTGACCAATCGGAGCACACTAGGCTCACAGGGAGGGGGGGGCAAGAGCTCCAACGAGTCGTTTAGTGGAGAAAGTGAATACTGCTGAATACACATGCTTGACAGAGATGCTGTATGCGAAACCAATGTGAGTTTGGAAAATTGCACAGTATAAATCTATTTTAGTATACCTCAACAATGTAATTATGATCAGTGGAAATGGCCATGACATGGGCCCTTTAAAGTGCACCTATCTTGCTATTTTTAGGCAATAGCTAGGTCTCAGTTATATAAAAATATATAAAAAACATGTCTATGAAGTGTTTTGCTAAAAATACCAAACAGATCACCCATTTTAGCCATGCCTCATATCCCTCTATTTCACTTCTTGTTTCAAAAGTGCTGATTTTGGGTATAAAGCTTTTTTAAAAAAAAAAGAATTGTTAAAAACAAAAGGAGGGGGCTGAGCTCATGCGGGACCCAGCAGCTACTGTCTAAACTAAAAAGTGCCGTGATGAAACGCCATATCATGGATTATCAAGGATTCTTTCTGAAACAGTATGGAGCTCAAAGGCTTTCTCTCTTGCCGGTTATACCACAAGGTGAGTTCCTTTTTATTTCCTGCTTCTTCACACACATGCTCTCCAGTACAGGTTAGCTCTGAGTGTTAGCGATGCTAATGTAAACACCGACCATATAGAGTGCCACAGTGACGCATCCTAAAACCCGGAAGTAAACTCCTTCCGGTTCCTTCGACAAAAAAGCAATGCAATTTCTCCATAGGATTTTGGAAAATAGCTCGAAATAAGGTCTGTGGTTGACACACATTTAAGAGACGGATCACGTTTTGTTCAGCCGGATAATATCCACATGTCTACTCTACTTTTATAATTTTCGAATCATAAATCTAGTCGCCAGAAGCAAAATGCTAACGTTAGCTATAAACGAACTACAGCAGGGTCGTTGCTTCAACGTCACGCCAACTTAAGATCCATATTAAAAAATACAGATTCAAAATTGTACAAGTTGAAGCGTTTGTTTTAACAGTTTGCAGGAGGCAAGTATTGCTTTCAAGCAGAACACGGGGAAAAACAAACTTAGCGGGAGTGTTTACGTGTTCGGTGTAATGACGTACAACGGCCTCGACAACTTCTGTAGTCCTATTCAGCCACTTGTTAACAACCATCGTTTTTCAGACACATAAACTCTTCAGAAATCACCAGTGAGGTCACTGCTGATGTATTTAATGTCGTAGAACAAAACGTGATCTGTCTCTTCAATTTGTGTCAACCACAGACCTTATTTCGAGCTATTTTCCAAAATCCTATGGAGAAATTTTATTGCTTTTTGTGAAGGAACCGGAAGTGGTAAAATGCTAACTTACTTCCGGGTTTTAGGACGCGTCACTGTGGCACTCTATTATGTCCAAAACAGTCGGGCATTGTTTCTGATAGCAACTTTCTGATAGTGCCGTGGGTCCACATATCCGATATTATGTCATATCGGACGCAAATCTGGATCAGCTCCGTTGTACCCCGTTTTTAAAGATTTGGGTACGGAGGAAAAGAGAGAGGGTTTTATTTTCTGACGCTGCGTGAGTTCCCTGACACACCGGGGACACATATTTATCTATAAAAGACATAAAAAAGTGCATTTTGCATGATAGGTCCCCTTTAAGTTTATAGTTGCAATTCCGTATGAAACCCGAGAGGCAGCAATGTGCAAGATTACTGTCACGAAGGACAACATGTTAGTTTGATTTTCGAGAACATAAAGTATCAAAGCCTTTTTTTCGTGTAAAGTACAAACAATCATCCCATTGTATTTCAATGTATCTCCAAATCCCACTAAGACATTTCAGACATTGTTGAAAAACATACAGAACAATTCAAGTTAGAATAGGTCTGACAATGTAGAAATGAGAGTGACAAGCAGAGTCCGGGATTTATGTGTGTTCATTTGAACTAATTATGAACTAATAGTAATCAGGATTCACTATCTGATGATCATCAATGTCTATGTTTAATGCCAATCCTTTCAATCATTTGCAAGATACTTTATCCTTGACTATGAGGGTAAAAATAGTGCTGCTTACATGGCTTAAAAATATACAAATATATAACACTGTAGTTTCAGTGAAAAATAATTTTAAAAGATGTCCTACTAATATAAAAATATAAAATATGTCCTACTAATATAAAAACATGATTACGATTTGAAACAAGTCTAACCCTCCTGTTGTGCTCGTGTCAAATCTGACCGATTTACTACTTTCATCAATCATAACTTTTTTGTTTTACATTCGATTGCATTAAGGCTTTATGATATCCTTCACAGTAGACATTTAAGCAATAGCTCACGACAGGTGCCGCCAGGGATTTTGGGCCCCATGAAAAGATATCACATTAGGCGCGTTCACACCAAGTACTTTTCCCACAGTAGTTCCTGAGAACTTTAGTTCATGAGAGTTCTTTTAGTTCTGACGAACTAAAGCAGATCGCGTTCACACCAAAATGAGTTCCTGGGGGTGGATTAGGCAAATGAGCCGCTGACGTCACTTCTTCTTCTTCTGCTTAGGTTTTCCTGGCAGGCTGCAAACAACTTCACGGCGAGTACAGTAGGTGGCGGTATGCACCTTAAAGTTGCAATCCGCCAAAAAACCGAGAGAAGAAGAAAAAAAACTTCCGCTTCCGCTGGATGCTTCTGTTTACCTTCCGACCTCAGACACGGTATGGAGTTGACGTTTTGGTGGTCGTGTTATACAGCTTCGTAACGGAGTTATTTAAGCCAATAACTCAGCCACAAATACAAATACAGATCGACCATTCAAATGCAATAGAAATGCTGAGTCGGAGGCGAAGGCGGTTAAGAAGCCTTAACAAAAGGATTAGACGACGAAATCACACGCGATGGACATGTTTCGCCGTTGTACAGCCGAGGATGATGACCGTTATCACGCCCAAAGAACAGCAATGGTACGTTCATTAAATCACATTAATACTATCTAATGTAGGATTTATGGAGTTATGTAGGGCTAATTTGTGTCTTTGTATGTGTTCCAGATATGCGAATACTACGGAACTCTGGGTGAACAATAGAACATCGGCTTGGTGGGAGAAGGTGCCAACATGTGCAGTGGATCGAAGATTTCCGAATGTCCAAGGGCTCTTTTCAACTCCTCTGTATTCGCCTGGAAGCAACGTTGTGGAGAGGCATCTGAACAGCATGGAAATTGTAAATTGACAATAAAGCTGATATTTTGTACAGTGCATTTGGTTCTCTTTTATTTACCAGTCAACAGACACAATTACAATAGTGCAGACGCACCTTAGTGCAAAGATTAAATGTCAGTATCAAAACAGTACTCATACTGTATATTAATGAGTATATTATGTTAAATGTGTGTTAAAGACAATGGGATGAGGTTGAAAGCTCTTTAAAAACGTTTGTATACATACATGTTAACATACATGTTAAGCATGCACACCTGAAGAACTACGTTACACACACACAGGTTAGTCTGTGTACCGCTGCACTGCTGCTGGTTTAAACAAAGACAGTCATGATGCTAGTGCCGTGCATGTAGGTTCTCTTTTATTTATCAGCAGCAGATCAATAAGTGTCAGTAGTATCAAAACAATATAATAACAGTGGCAATATATATATATATATATATATATATATATATATATATATATATATATATATATATATATATATATATATATATATATATCTATATATATATATATATATATATATATATATATATATATATATATATATATATATATATAATAACAATAGGTAGGCTCAGCAGCAGACACACCTTTGTGCAAAGTTAGGTGTCAGTATTAATAACAGTGGCATATATATATAATCACATTAATACAAAATTAACTGTCACAGGTGTAGGCAATTTGGGGTGAAGTGTCTTGCCCAGGGACACAACGACATCCTGACTGCAGTGGGGTTTGAACCTGTGCTCCCCTGATCCGAACACCAACGCACCAGGCCACTGCACCACACGCCTCCCAACAAGTCATTGTACAGTTTATCAACGACAAGTTTTTCTTAATTTTTGTATTGAAGGCCTGTTGGATTTAATCAGCTCGCTTAGCACTGCCAGAAGCCCAGCCAGAAAGGTATTTTGTTGCTCCACCTCGATTCCTGGGCCTTGTGTGAATGCAGCAGCCGTTCGTCGTGCATCTCCTTGGCACGCAGGTCCTCATTCTCCTTGCTGACCATGGCACGGCGGGCCATCGCCATGATGGTGTCAAGGAAGCTGTCATCGCGTGCCCACTTTCCTAAGGTGAAATATGCAAGATACAAGATCAGTTTAATCGCAACAACGACACAACATTGTCCAAATCTGTCTCTGCAGGCACACAACAGGAGGAACACAGGGAACACCTTTGATTTGACTATTAACATTTTAAATGGTGAAGGCACTAGCAATTGGGGGATGGAGGGCTCTCAGGATATGATAGGGAGGCGTGTGGATAAGTGCATTGGTGTTCGGATCAGGGGAGCACAGGTTCAAACCCCACTGCAGTCAGCATGTCGTTGTGTCCCTGAGACACTTCACCCCAAAGTGCTCCTGTGGGGATTGCCCACAGTATTGAGTATGTAAGCTTTGGATAAAAGCGTCTAACAAGTGACATGTAATGATTCAAAAAGCTTTTGAATATTGAATAACAAACCAATGTGGTTTACTTGTTATCCACAGTTTAGCTGCTACATGTTTTTTAGCAATGCTTTTCTTTGTGCTCCACATATCTAAATGTATAAAGTGTGTTTTCACCTCCGTTCCCTCCTGTTTGCTGCAGTATGGCAGCAGCGGTCAGGATGGTAGTCCTGATGGTGTCCGCTGACCGGGCACAGGGTGTGGAGCTGCCTACTCTCAGCGGGGGGGAACTGAACGTGGAAACTGTGTTTCTCTGAGGGATCCTCCATGTAGTCTGAGAAGCCTTCTGAGGAAACAAGGTCAAACTATTTAGGATAATACAAGGAACAATGTTTAGGCAGTAAATAGAATTTCAATTACATTTCTACTTAAATGTGCAAAAATATTAGAACATCAGTCTTTGTGGCATGCAGGTAATCAACTGTTTAAGCTTTTACCATTAACATGTAGAATGAATGTTGCAAATTACTTGAAATTATAGCAACTACAATCTATTGTTTACCTCAGTGTAGCCACAGAGGTCCAGCTAGCATGCTAATTGCTAACGTTATATTATCGTTTTATCCCGGAGGGGAAAACTAGTTTCTAATCCTGAGAGAAACACCTCGCCTGAAACACACGATTAGTGCCATGAGTTAGTGAAGCAAATTACAGAACATTGCACACTTATTCACAAGTCAATACGTGTTTATAGCGGGCACGGCTGAGAATAGCTAGCTAGCTAGATGTTGTTAACCAGCTTGGACCTAACGTTAGCTAGTTCTAGCATGGCTAGCTCGATCTACTGAGCAAATAAAAGTACATCTAAGACCAGTATTGTGCAGATTAAAACAGTGCAGTGCATGTATTTTATTTTACCTTCGTAGTCGTCACGACATGACTTTGCCAGGTCTGCTAACTTTGCTGATCCACTGAAACTGCATGCAGTAGAAGCTTCTGAATTCCGCACTTTGCGTCCTCCGAGTAAATCGCCAGAAGCGCCGAGACATCCTCATCAATTCCACCGCTCCGATGATTTCAGATCAGAGTCAAATGGGCGTGGTTTGCATTCCGCACAGCCAATCAGTATGGGCTCAGAACAGTCTCATAATACACACATGCACACAGAAGGATTCACACTTGTATTTCATGATCCACAAAAGGATTCACACTTGTATTTCCGGATCCACACTTGTGTTTTTCAATGCACACACAAATGTGTTCCGTTTCATATACATGTAAATAAAATCCAAATACAGAAAAAAGTTTTACATATGTATTTTTGATCCTCACATATTTGTTTTCCGTTTAAATCCCCTGAACCTACAAACACAAACCGCTTTCTGTGCATGGATTGCTCTGCATTCGTGTGTGGGTTTTTTGAGACTCCCCTGACGGTCACCCGATTCGTACTTGTAATTTTTTCTATCTATAGCCAATCAGATGTCTCCTCAATTCTAAGCCAATCACATGAGCGCGCCCCCACGAGGGTAGATTTCTTGCGTTCATGTCACTTCATATACGCATTTTGCGTAGTCCGGAGCAGGGTTTCCGCGGACAGAATTTAATTTTACCGGACAAATTTGAAACTTACCGGTCATGTTTCAATAATAATAATAATAAGAATTGTGTAGCAGCGTTTCCGTTAGGTAATTACCGGACTATGACCGGATAATAACACGGGAGTAAGGATCATCTCTTTTCCTCTCTCCCTCCCTCTCTCCTGACAGCCCGTCAGTTTCTCATGCAGCTCGCTAAAACTTCACTCGCGTTTATGTCCATATCGATCAGATCCAGCTCTCCTGATCGGCCTTTATAGAGAGCACCGATCAAACTATTAAGAGTGAATATCGGCCGATAATGACCGGCGGGGCTCCCCCCGTTGACAGTTCACTGTCTAGCACTGGCTTCGTAGTGCACTGATCGATTAGGCTAAGCTAACCTGTAGCTGCTCCCTCCACACTCACAACAACTTCATACAGACATAAATAAAGCAGCTGATCGCCATACAGGAAACACACATTTAAAACAGTTTTGCCTGCCGTTTTTGTGTACACAAGCATTCATTAATGGTTCGGAAAGTGGCACTGTACCTTAATAATATAAAGGCTTGTATTTGCGTGCATTTCCTGATCGGAAAGTGGTAATGTACTGAGAGTGGAGGTGTCCTGAGATTAGCGCCTGCAGGCAGGCTCCATGGACCTGTCAGCTCCGGACAGCGCAAAATGCGTACATGAAGCGCTACGTCATGAACGCAAGAAATCTACCCTTGTGGGGGCGCGCTCATGTGATTGGCTTAGAATTGAGGAGACATCTGATTGGCTATAGATAGAAAAAATTACAAGTACGAATCGGGTCACCGTCAGGGGAGTCTCAAAAAACCCACACACGAATGCAGAGCGATCCATGCACAGAAAGCGGTTTGTGTTTGCAGGTGCAGCGGTTTTAAACGGAAAACAAATATGTGAGGATCAAAAATACATATGTAAAACTTTTTTCTGTATTTGGATTTTATTTACATGTATATGAAACGGAACACATTTGTGTGTGCATTGAAAAACACAAGTGTGGATCCGGAAATACAAGTGTGAATCCTTTTGTGGATCATGAAATACAAGTGTGAATCCTTCTGTGTGCATGTGTGTATTATGAGACTGTTCTGAGCCCATAAATCAGACGTACGAACTGTTTTCTCCCACGACAGACCCTGCTCTGTAGCAGGGACTGAAAAGCGAGTCTCGCGAACTAAGTTGAGCTACTTTAGTTCCTGGGGCTTTTTGGTGTGAACGCAAATATATCGTAGTTCTGATGAACTATTGTGGGAAAAGTACACCAAAGTACTCCGGTGTGAACGCACCTATTGGCTACTTAAACATTTTTTTCTTAATGTTCTAAAATAGTTTGGGCCCCTGTCAGTCACGGGCCCTTAGAATCGTCCTAACTTTTCACCCCCTTACGGCGCCCCTGTCGTGGTATATGCTCAGTATATCACAGCTAAGGGGCGTGGTTCGTTTTATAAAACGGTTACCAAGTGTGGCAATATGAAAGAAAAATACACACTCTAATTTAAATAGTTTTTATGAGTAAATAATGATGTTCAAAATAAAATAGTCCCTCCGTTGCCTTCTGCAAAAAACATGCGAGTGCGAGCTGGTTGCTATGCAACAACACTAACAGCTAGCGAACATATTAGACAGAGAGCGTTGATCGATTATTTGGCTATTTATTTACATTCATTTGTTTGTTGCCATTTATTGTGCACCCAGTGAAAAACTGTCCAGCATCAGTAGAATGGCTTACGTGGTTATAGGCTGAGGTTGTTCTAGGCTGTTGCTTGGCGTGGCGAGAATATTGCTCCACTTTCTCCGGTCCCCGAGATTCGGCTTCCAGTAGCTCTGGAGAGAGCTTTCGCACCTGTGGCCACTAACGGTCATAATTTCTCTGCTTTGTTTCAAGACCCGCATCAGAAAGCTTTTGAATGGTGGTACTTTTCCAGTTGGTCTACCTGCTCTTCATGTGGCTCTGCATGTCGTCGTTTAGGTGTTTTTTTTTCTGGAGATAGGCACTCCTCAATCCACTCCTCCATAGTAAGACCACCCTGGAGGTCGAAGTTAACCTTAAATGTTTCCATCTTAAGCTTTGTAAGTTTGTTTCGTAACGGACGAAATGTAATAGAGTGGCGAAGTCCCTCCCCTTCCGGTGGACCTCCATGGGACCTTATTTCGGAAAAATTATGTATTGAAGTCAATGGAGAGAGAAAGATTATCTTTCGATCCCGTTTGAATTGTGCCACGAATTACACATATGATGTTTGTCAATTTAAAAGATAATTTTGCAAGTCAAAAAAAAAAAATGTGTCGTAAAACTGTGAAGTAACACATTTGTTTGTGTGAAACGCTCAATGAACTACATCTCTGGTCAACAACACACGTCACCAAGATGGCCGTCACTACTGTCTTGTCAACAAAACGATTGACTACCATCACTATCACCACAATGAAACACGTCCTGAAGAATGTCATGCAAAGCTGCCTGCCTGCCTTCCTTTGATTCTCTCTGAACTGCCTGGTCGTTTTAATGTTTAATGTCAACCATTTGTGCAGATAGCATGAAGTAGAGAAGATCGTCGATGCTAGCGTTAGCGTTAGCATTTCTCCCCCGGGCTTAAATTGTGTATTATAGAATGATCACACCGGTGACAGTACTCTTCAAAGGGTTCACGAAATATGACTACTACTCTTACTGTTTAACATTTTGGGTTACTTAATGTTACTTCATGTTAAGGCTAATAAAAATGACAAGGCTGTAATGCTAACTAACGTGCTAGCTACTAGCTAGCTTGATCAAGCCACTCCTGGTCCTTTCATCAGACGGGAAGCGAAAGAACGAGCAAGACCCATTGCTGGTATAATAACAACCTGGTACTAAGCACACAGGCATCTTGTTAAAGTTATCTTATCTTAGCCAGCGCCATATACATACATGCCAACCTTTCCAAATCCAAAAGAGGTAGGTTTGCGCGCGGCAAATGTGCACACCCAAATGAGGTAATCAGAACCCCAGTAATTACATGTATAAACCATGTATTTAACATATATTGCATCATTTTATGCATTTTTCAGAAAAAGTGGTAGTTTGGTAAACACTAAACAGTGACATCAACGACATGTTTGGTCTGTAAAATGCCCGAAAAGTAAAAGAATGGGAGATAAATATCCCAAAGTCTCCACATTTTATTATATTTTTAATGTGTTTCTGGTCCTCTTTCAGTTGCATTGTTGGAGAAGCCTGTGACATAAGATTTTCAACGACATAATTACTCTGTAGCTATGTTAGTTTGACAATAAAGAACCTTGAACCTTGACAGTGTAGATCAGGGGTGCCCAACCTTTTTTTAACCGAGAGCTACTTTTAAAGTGGCCAGTCTGCCGAGATCTACCAGTCCAAATAGAGAGGCGTAGCCATTACTGACAGCCTACTACCAGGTAAATACACACTTCTACTTGTATAAAACTGACCTTTGTACGATTAATACTTCATAAAATACTGCAGATCCTTTATCTTACCTCTTTCTAATCAACACACACACAAGTATTTAACTGAAGTTACACAACAGTGTTGTTGATACAGAGTTGGGAGTTTATTCACACGTCACATACTACAGTGGGTAATGTTTTCAAGAAACATTGAACAGTGCTGCCACATATGATACAGGAAAAAAAGAAAAGACTGAACCCTTTCTTTGCCATTATATAAAAATAGTGTTGCTACAAAAGTATAAATTAGTTTTACTAATAAGACAACTCAGATCTGAAGCTACACAGGAATCTGCTGCCAAAGTGCAATAAAAAAGACAAAATTAATAGAATCAAACCCTTTTCTTTTTTTTGCATTTTAGTAGAGTATAAAAAGAAATGCCTTTAAAATAGGATGCAAGCAACACTAGTTTCTGAATTGATAATAGACTATAATCAATTTAAACAGAACAGATCTTAAAGTTTGCATTCTTATACCATTTTGTACAATAATTATAATGAATAAGTTCAAACAAACTAAAACTTACAGCTGATTAATAACAGTATCTAACTTGAGTTTTTATTATATCAAAAACCTGTTGAAATGCTACTGTTATGTTTACTGTCCCCAAAAAGCGCGTCGGCAGCCTCCAGGAATGCTTCTTTCACAACTTCGCCGTCTTTGAAAGACTTCATGTGTTTTGCAAGAACGTGACTGACACGATAAGATGCTATGGTAGCAGCCTTGCTCTTGTTGTTGGGCCTGGTGAAAATGGACTGCTGTGCATTTAGCTGTCCTTTCAGGTCCCTCACCTTTTGGGAGCGTAGGGCAGAATTAGGAGGGAATTCCGTCTCGTAGCGTTTGTGCACTGTTTTGAAATGCCGCTCCTAAATTACCCTTCTTCGATAAAGCCACGCTCGCATTGCAGATGAGACAGATAGACTTTGAATTGGAATAGATACAAAAATAATCATCCTCCCCACTCAGAGTGAAAATTATATATGTTGGGCTCTTTTGCTTCTGCCATAATTGTGGTCTTGTGTGTGCGGACTGCACAGCAAACTAGTGCCCACTGCCCAGTGCCCACTGCCTACCAGCCACGCCCCGATACATGGGGTCACGCCAAGCACAAAGCTTTGATGCGTTCATGTGCATTATTCTGGCACAGGAAGATTATGTTATAGGACATTAACGATAAAACAGAATATTGTTGTTCTATTTTTAGACACATCTCGCGATCGACTGAAACACAGAGGACTGTTTGTATGATGGGATCACAGACACGCTGCAAACGGTGTCCGCCAAAAGTCGAGTCCAGTGTCTATGTAGTGTCATTTTTATTTGTTATAGTTTGGGAAGATTGAAAATCGGTAGGGAGAGTCAGCTAAATCGGTAGGCGGTAGAAACATGTCAAAAGCGGTAGACTACCGCCCAAATCGGTAGGGTTGGCAGGTATGCATATAGATAGATTATATCTATATGGTGCTGATCTTAGCTATCTCTTAGTGGAGGAAAACAATTGTGACATCACTTACGCGACTCTGGGATTTGTAGTCTTTCTAGTTGCGCATTTTTCATAGTCTTATATTTCAACAGTTTTACGACAAACTGTGACTTTTTTGACATGGAAATGATTTTTTAAGATTGACAAACATCATATGTGTAATTCATGGCACAATTCAAACGGGATCGAAAGATAAGTTTTCTCTCTCCATTGACTTCAATACATTATTTTTCCGAAATAAGGTCCCATGGGGCGGAAGTAGATGGGCGTGACTTCGCCACTCTATAATATTTATAAAACGGACAAGTCAAATCAAGCAATCTGATTGGTCGATAGCGTTTTTGCGGACCTTTTTGATTACAGATTTGAAAACATCGTTGCTTGCTTTAAAAGTAGCACAATTCATTATGTCAAACCTTGGAAAGTATCTAGATATCCCTGCCCTAATGCCAAAGTAACTGGCAACTGAATATGTTTTGCCGTTTGATGTCTATGTCTGGACCGTTGCGTAAAAAGGAGGGTTTCTGCCCCGTTACAAGTTTCTCCGCGGTTTTCTTGTCCCAGTTTGTATACAGTTTTTCTCAGACGCGGAGGGATACTGACTTGTTGTGAAAAGTAACTACAATTCTACCCGTGGTATACGCTGATTATATCACGGCTAAGAACCAATCAGATTGCTTGATTTGACGTGTCCGTTTTATAATTGAACATATACAATTGCTGATCACCACTTTCATTGAGTTTTGGATGATTTAGTCAACTTTGTAACACCCATGGTGTTCCCGGTCCATAAAGAAATGTAATTAGTAACCATCCGGATCAGATAAAACACACACACACACACACACACACACACACACACACACACACACACACACACACACACACACACACACACACACACACAAATACACACACACAAACACATACACTAGATGTGTTTTCCCCTTCTTATGTGCCCATCCCCCCATGTGAATCACACCTGGCACACACACACACACACACACACACACACACACACACACACACACAGAACAATTTTATACATTTCCCGCTCTTATGTGCCCATCCCCCCACATGGATCACACCTGGCACACGCAATACATGTTCAGTGTCTATTGTTTGTATATTTACTGCAGTTTTTCATGTATACCAGTAATCTGATACAATATTTACAGTTTGAAAGGGTGTTAAATTACATTTGGTGATGATTAATGCTTTTTGTGTTAATGTAATAGCAGTTCAAACAGGACGGGTCAAATTTGACCGTGAACACTAAAGTAAGGGGGGGAAAAAGAACACATCAGGAGGGTTAACTTTCTATGTCATATACAAAGTAAAGAGTTGATATTTACTAAAAACCTAGAAGCTCAACTCACCGGTGTTTGGCAGAGTCTCTTCTCTGTTGTCGAGAAAGACTGATGAACCTCAACTGGAAACGTGGAAGAATGGAAACTTCTCTCGATAGCAGCTCTGCTGTCGCTCTGACAAATGCTCGTCTGAGGACTGAGATGTTGAGGCTCTCCTGTCTTTCCAGTGTTGTTTAACCTCTATTGAAGCTTGTTTGTGAAGTCTTATTGCCTCCTGGTATGAGCATGATTTTAGTGCAGCATGTGACAGAAATCAATTCAATATTTTAGTAGCAATGATGGACCATATGACTTTTTACTTCTTTATTGCCAGCCGCAATAGCGTTGTTGGAATCATTTTCACCTCGTGAGTCTGTGTGTGTTTCTGTGTGTCTGTAGGAAGATTTTGTGAAGGTGTACAACCATGCAAAAATGCACTCACGAAAATATAACTGTGTAGATGAGATCAAAATGAAGGTATATTTAAAAAAAGGGTTCCAGATCAAATGTACCAGAAGTCATGTGGTAGGAATTGGAAAATAAACTGTTCCCCGCCCCATTCTATTTCCCAGGTAGCATCTAGTTGGTGTTGTTAGTTAAATAAAGTCATTTTAATGGTCAGTCATACATCCAATGCAGCCCCTTCACAGTTCTCTGAAACAATCAACTGTCAATCTCAACTTTGGTTCACAGATTCAACTCTTTTTTAACCTCTTGAGTATTCAAAAGTCTTTATTTTTCTCACAGCTTCAGCTCAAGACCCTGAAGATTAAAAAAAAATTAACTTTTAACTTATATTATCATCTTTGACAGTTACTAGAACAGTTTTTACATAAAAAAAGTCAATCCCACATATAATGTCAGTAAAAAACAGTCCCTTTACAGTGCTGAAGCTCTGCAACACTCTTATCAGTGAAAGGTTAATCTCATTGTTTGTCCTGTAATGTTTGACCTTTTTATATCATTCTTGTGTTTGATTCTTTCCTAAAGTTGTTGCTGAATCAGGCCAGGACGTTGAGTGTTGTTTACCGTCTGTGAATCCCCAAAACACGCTCCCCTGCCTTGTTTGTGTGTTGAAATGCTGATATCTGGTGGCTATAGGAGGGAAATAAATCCAACCTGTGAATACCGACAAGTTTCAAAATAAAACACTCTGACAAAAAGTTTCTTCTCATGCACAAGATTTTACTTGAGTAATACTGTACAACAGATTAGTTTAATTCATCACAAAATATGTTTTCATTCATTAACATAGACTTAATAAATCAACGTTTGTCTTTTATGAATGAAGAGGAAGACCAAGTGCAGGACAATGTCCACTAGTTAAAACTGTCTGTAGACCTGTTAAGAAACCCTTTCAATTATTGCAGATTTTAACTTTTTTTTTTTTTAAGTTCTTGAGCAAAAATCTTCTAATTTACTAAACAATTATTGATATATTTAGGTTCAGACCCTGACCTGCTGTAATATGGTTGGTTGACAAAGAACTTTATAAAAGTTAAACAAATACTTTGTCCGTATCAACATCTTTATAGATGAACTGGCATCGATTATACCCACACTCAAATAATGTACAACTCAAATAAGTAAGATCTTAAAGGCAAACTGAAATATACAGAACAATTGCATCCCTAGTCCAGCAATAAATCGATGTTAATTATCACTACATTGTTCGGCATAATAAAAACCACTGATCAAATACTCTTTCTCTTCAAGAAGTCAAACAAAAGCACCTTTTTTAAAAGTAACCTTTTTTTTGTTTGTTAATTTTCTAACCAAATATGAAGACAAAATATTTAAGTTTAGAACACAAATGATAAATGATAAATCAAATTAAGATAACATTTCAACTGAATATGTATTTCGATTAATGACTTCTAAATCTTGTCATTTAACCCTCCTATTGTCTTCGTTTTCCCCCGAAATTTGACCGGTCCTGTTTTAACTGCTATTACATTAACACAAAAACCATTAATCATCACCAAATGTCATTTAACACCCTTTCAAACTGTAAATATTGTATCAGACTACTGGTATACATGAAAACTGCAGTAAATATACAAAGAATAGACACTGAACATGTATTGCGTGTGCCAGGTGTGATCCATGTGGGGGGATGGGCACATAAGAGCGGGAAATGTATCAAATTGTTCTGTGTGTGTGTTTGTGTGTGCCAGGTGTGATTCACATGGGGGGATGGGCACATAAGGAGGGGAAAACACATCTAGTGTGTGTGGTGTGTGTGTGTGTGTGTGTGTGTGTGTGTGTGTGTGTGTGTGTGTGTGTGTGTGTGTGTGTGTGTGTGTGTGTGTGTGTGTGTGTGTGTGTGTGTGTGTGTGTGTGTGTGTGTGTGTGTGTGTGTGTGTGTGTGTGTGTGTGTGTGTGTGTGTGTGTGTGTGTGGTGTGGGGGGGGGGGGGGGGTGGGTGTGTGTGTGTTTTGTCTGATCCGTCTGATCCGGATGGTTACTAATTTCATGTATTCTTTCGTCAAGCACTTTTTCTTTCTTTTTCTATAATACATTGGCATACCAGTGTTGACCGCTATGCCTGTTTTAGTATGCACATTTTGTTTGGCATGTTTATGTGTAAATATATATGTACACTGTATGTTATCATAATGTTGGCAATGCTTTATTTGCATTGCTCAACATGCTGATCTCAAAAATCAAGCGGTTTGATTGACAGTACGTCTGACGATGATCAGAGGGGCAGCATTATTGCCTCCATCATTATTACAGGGACTTAATATTAGGTAGATTTTCCCGTTGAAGCAGCAGCCAGTGAAGGAGTAGATCAGAGCTGCAGTATATACGTCATAAAAGGAGACCAGACCCTCCTCATAATCCACAAACACCCCCACCTTCTGAGGCCGAGACTTCAGAGAGAGAAGGACTGACGGAGCATCAAGAGCTTTGTACTCATTTCCATTTCTCAAACATATAGTCCAGTAACCGTCCTGAGGCCTCATGTTGAACTCTCCCTTCCTGTTGATCGACTCTCTGGCCACTCCTATATTCCATTTAGGCTTCCCTTGAACATGAACCTCGGAGTAAAATCTGCCTGAAGAGAAACTCTGCCCTCCCAAAACAAAATTATAATGAGAAAATCTCTCTGGGTTGTCTGGGAGATTCTTCTTTACATCACCAAGACTCACTCGTTTTCCACCATCAGACAGGATGAGTTCAGGGTGTGCTGTATCAGGATCAAGAGTCACATCCACTGCGTACTTCTGGACCCTCTTCAGCTCAGCCTCACCGAGCAGCTTCTTCATCTCTTTATTAAGGGTCTCCTCCAGCTGGATCAAGGCCCCCTCCACAGTTTTCTCATATGAAGATACATGGACGTTGACCTTTGTCCAGTCCTTTGTGGGTGGTACGGCTTTCAGTAATGGGAAGCTTCTGAGGACATGGAGGTGGTCTTCTGAGCGTGTGACCTGCCCCACGTCAGTGTTTCTCTTCTTCAGATCAGATATTTCCTGTTCCAGCTCTTTGATGAGGCCTTCAGCCTGTTTCTGTGTTGTTGTCACCTTCTCTCCTAGTGTTCGACTGAGCTCTTTCAGGCCACTGTCAAGAAACTTGTTCAGAGAAGTGAAGACCTGAACACCTTCTGATAACTCCATTTGCGCATTTTCTGTACTACACTTTACTGAGTGTCTGATCGCCTCAATCTTTACTCGTCTTTTCTGGATCATCTCCTGAATTTTAGCCTCTGTCTTCACCAGCTCAACTTTCTTGTCTTCATATTCATCTTTCAGAGGAACAAACTCATGCATCTTGTGGTCTAAAGCAGAACAGTGCAGACAGACAAATGTCTGGTCGGTCTTACAGAACAGCTCCAGAGGTTTATCGTGCTTTGGACACATCCTGTCTTCCAGGTTCTCCACAGGGTCGATCAGCTGATGTCTTTTCAGACCTGACACATTGAAATGAGGCTCCAGGTGAGTCTCACAGTAGGAGGCCAGACACGCCAGGCAGGACTTCAGGGCCTTCAGTTTGGTTCCAGTGCAAAAGTCACAGGGAACATTTACTGGTTTGAACGATTGTTGCTGTGACCGTTTGCGGTTGGCTTTCTGTTGAGCCGACTGTCTGAACTCACCAACCATCTCAGATAACAAAGTGTTGACCCTCAACAAAGGTATTTTTTTAAAACCCTCATTACACAAGGGACATCTGTAATTAATTTTCCAGTGTGCAGTGATGCAGGTTTTGCAGAAGTTGTGTCCACATGGTGTGCTGACTGGATCCCTGAACACATCCATACAGATGGCGCACCGAAACTGCTCTTCGGATAGCAGGCAGCTGACAGAAGACATGTCTGAGAACACAAAAGTCAAAGTATTATTAAAGAAGACATATTATGCGAATTTTAACGTTTTATAATTGTATTTAGTGTCTCCACTGTGACATGTCTCCATGCTTTAATGTTCAAAAAGCTCTTTATCTTTCTCACACTGCCGTGCTGCAGCACCTCTTTTCACCCTCTGTCGGAAACCAGAGCTCAGTCTGCTCTGATTGGTTAGCTGGCCAACTCTGTTGTGATTAGTCAACCGATTAGAGATGTCCCGCCCCTTAGCCAATGTGTTGGAGCTCTAGCCAATAGAGGCGCAAGTCTTACATGGTGATGTCACTATGTTCAGGAATTAAACAAATAAGTCCAATGGAGGCGTTTCAGGCAGTGGGGGAGTGTGTGGGAGAGAAACTCCCTCTGGAGGGAACACAGGGACTTTAACCTTAGCAGACCATTTACATGCACACAAACCGATATGACACACTACAGGAAAGAGAAAACCCCAAAAGCATATTATAGGGCCTCATTTAAATATTTTGTTACACACATATTTCAAGTCAAAGTCAAATCTGTATAACGAATAAAGTATGATTACTACATTAAAGATAACTTTGTAGGTATTTTTAACACAACTGAAAAGTTACTTCAACTGATGTAACTTCCTGTTTGTTTATAGCTGTACATTTTGTGTTAATCCTGGTTGTTTAAACTCAGTAAATATTATCAGCTGTACTCACCCATATTTGAGTAAAGTGCTGAGAAAGAACTGACAAACTCAGTGTAATCTTCCTTCAGACAGAAAATCCAGAGACGTGTCTCCACTGCAGCTCTGACAAACGATAAGTTTCATTTATGGGAAGTGACGTTACAGCTCTCCTCCCTCCAGTGTTGCTCCTCCTCTTAGAGCAGCTCTGTGTTTCTCCTTCAGGGTTAGTCAGGTTTAAAGTTACAGACATCTGGCACAAGATAGGTTTAACATTTAGAAATACTTTTTACATATTTTCTTAAAGCCACTAGGACGGTTGTCTCAAAGAAATATATATCTTAGATTCAGAAAAAACCCACAGTGCTCTTCAGCTCAGTGCAAAGTCGAGCTCACTGTTTTCCCTGCAATGTTTAGCCGTTTCCTCTCATTCTTATGTTTGCCTTTTTCTGTAGTTGTTGCTCAATCATACCAGGAAGTAGTCTTGTGTGCAGTCTGTAAACGCCTTTCACAAACTCTTCTCTCTATGTGTGATGTAAGGCTGATATCTAGTGGCCAAAGCAAGGTAAACTAAAAAATAATCCACAGTTTTAACAGTAAGACAAAACCTAACTTTTTATGACACACAGTTTAAATAGAAAGCTCATAAAACAAATGATAAATAACTTTTCATAAAACATCAAAAATATAAAAAGAAAAACTCCCATTATCCCGTCAGGAGAGAGGTTTAAGCAGAGGGCCGGTGTTACAAAAAGAGGCAGCAGGATATTAGAGATGGCAGTGGGAAAGCCATAAAGAAAAGTAGCGTCATGCTACTATGATGCTGAATATGTTACAAAAGTTATCACTCAATGCTGTGACAAAAGAGTTCAGCTTTACATTCAAAAGTTTGGATTTAAAAGAGCTGAAGTTTATAAAGATCAGACGGTCAGAGTTTAGAGACGGCCTCCCCTGCAGCAGCGAGTAGAGACAGGGACTTTGTTATATTGCAATCAGCCTCGATAACAAGCTTCCTAATCACTCGCTCTCATCTCGCCAGACACGTCACCGGCTGAGATAAAAGATTTAGAGAAAACCTCAAAATGATCATGAATGACTTTGTATTCACCTCCGACTCAAAACTTGCTTTTCATCACAAGCTCTATGTGTGTGTGTGTGTGTGTGTGTGTGTGTGTGTGTGTGTGTGTTGTGTGTGTGTGTGTGTGTGTGTGTGTGTGTGTGTGTGTGTGTGTGTGTGTGTGTGTGTGTGTGTGTGTGTGTGTGTGTGTGTGTGTGTGTGTGTGTGTGTGTGTGTTATCTGATCCGGATGGTCTATTGGCAGCTGCTGATATAACATCCATCATTATGGTTTACTAATTGTTATCTTTTTGTCCTCTAGGTTGCTCTGCCATGCTCTGCCAATAGCGCAGAATGGACAGAGAAAACATGATTGGGCCTCAAGTTTTTTGCAGCCAATATACATTCTCCTACAAACTTGGGATAGGAGGGTGAGTGAACAAGTTATCCATTGGTTGGAACTTACATCCCCATTGTTAGACACACTAAATCCTGCACACTGCTCCTTCAAATTGACAACATGAACATATGTCGCCATTTTGTAATTTCTGTTATTTTCAGTTGAGAATGTTTCAAAGTAATCTTAAAAAAATAAACTTACTTTCTGTTTCTACTGTTTATAAGTATGATGTTTAAATATGAAATGCTGTATTCATTAGGTGTACTATAATTCTACAAATATTTGTATATTTTAAGTTTTCAGAGTAATTGTTTCCTACAGAACATTTTGTGCTGTCATTTTATTGAATGTGTTTGATTGGAAAATGTTAGAGAAAAGTTGTAAAATAATAGTATTCTCCCTGTAGAATTTTAGGTTCTGTATTTATTTTAGTGTTTGATCATACAAATCAAAAAAAAAAAAAATGTAAAAAAAACAGTTTTTCTCATCAGAACTTTATTGAAGGTATTTGAATGTAACATTTTAAGACAATGGATTTTGAAAAGAGAGGAAACATCTGTAACATTACAGTTTTTTCCTGTAAAATCTTTAAAGACAATTCCTGTTTATTAATTGCTTTTGCACTTTATTTCAGTTAAAGTATTTTACTTTAATTCTATGGTTTTTGTTTGGCAGCCGCTGCCTTTTTTTTACGATCTTGTTTACACTGTACTCGCTTCCATCCGTATACTATCTCCTCCTCCATTGTACTCCTCAGCTCATCCTCGGTAAGGGAAGTGGTGCCTTCGCTGTTGTCTGCACACACACAATGAAGACATGTTTAAAAGCCTGAGATGAAATCCATTTATGAGCGAGTGAAGTGGATGAATATGACCACTTACCTTGAAAAGTGTACAGAGCCGTGCACTGGCCATCAGGAGTTTCTACGTCATCAAACTCTAAGATATTCTGAGGCTGTTGAGCTGCTGCACCCCTGGAAATGTCCAAGAACAAAAATCAAGGAATTGTATTCGGTATATCTAAACATTGACATTAACATTTTCTTTTCAATATCTTGAGAAATTATTTGATTTGCTTTCCTGCTTAGAGTTAGATGAAAAGACTGATACCGCTCTCCAATATCTGTTAAGTAAGTATAAAGCTACATCCAGCAGCTGGGCTAGCTTAGCTTAGCATAACGATTGGAAACATGGGGGAACAGCAGGGTCATTACCAGTGCTCTATGTTATTTATATAAAATGGTAAGAGTTATCATTCTCAATTCAAAATGCAAATGAATGAAGTGAGATGTATGTTTTCAATGCAGTTTGAATGGCAAATATCAGTTTAGCCACTGTAGCGATAGCAGCCTCTAAGGGAAGAACTTGTCCTGCATGAATATTTTGATTGTGTTTTAAGAACATCAGTTATTAGAACATGTTATTAGAACGTGTTGGATTGTAACATTTTCTTCAGATCCTCACTGAGGGCAAAATGCGGAGGAAAAGTGTTATTATTTTGGAAATGTGAACACTCATTAAAAAAGTTTCTCTCCTGTGTAGCATACATTATGAAAAAACAGGATGGATGCATTTTTTAAAGCTAGGAGACTTGCTGAAGGGAGACTTTTTACAGCTCTATGATAGAAGTGAGGTGAGGTACTGATGATGGGCGACAAGGCCTGGTTCGCAATTATAATGAATACCAAATATGTTGGAGGTCAAGGCTTTACGTGGACCAGTTAAGTTCTCCCACACCAAACTGGGAAAACCATTTGTTTATGGACCTGGCTTTGTCATACAGGGGAAGAGGAAAGGGTGTTTCCAAATTAGGAGCACACTTTTGTCCACAAAATACATCACTGTTTTCTGTATTTCAGCCTTTGCAGACCATTTACATGCAAAAAAAACCTATAACACACTAAAGGAAAGAGACAACCCCCAAAGACCTAATAGCCCCCCCCCCCCCCTTTAAAGTAAATCCAAAAGCTTCAAACTAACTAACTGAGGTGACCACTAAAGAAAGTATTTAAATGTTTGCTTAAAGATGAAAAACTCAAACAAAATAAGGGCAAATTAAAACTAATGAATTGTGATTCATCAACAATCTATGCTGCCCAAAACAATATCATCTGATCACAGTAAACAACATGCAGTGGATGATAGTGATGTTGTCACCATTGGTCCTGCGCCTTTTGCAGCTCTTTAGCGATGTCGTCAATCTTTGACTGCAGCTCCTTCTTCCTCTGCTTCAGGCGAAGGCCATAGAAACCTTCTGCAGGAGGCGGCTACACACACACACACACACACGCACGCACGCACGCACGCACGCACGCACGCACGCACGCACGCACGCACGCACGCACGCACGCACCACACACACCACACACACACACACACACACACACACACACACACACACACACACACACACACACACACACACACACACAGTTATTATCCAAGCATCATGTAAACAGCAACCTTTATAAATGATCACCACCAGATGTCACTCCTTTCTGTTTCAATTTCTTTTCATACCCGAGCAACATAATTATTATTTTAGAAGGAAACACACATTGTTACAGACAAAGACATTGACGAGAAAGACCATTAGTAACCGTATAACATCCCCTGAGAACACCACTGAATAGAGAGGCGAAGTCCCTCCCCTTCTGGTGGGCCTCCATGGGACCTTATGGCGAGAGAAAGATTATCTTTCGATCCCATTTGAATTGTGCCACGAATTACACATATGATGTTTGTCAATGTAAAAGATAATTTTGCAAGTCAAAAAAATAAAAATGTGTCGTAAAACTGTGAAGTAACACATTTGTATGGCCGTCACGTTGGCACGTTGCACTTCTTTCTTTCAGAATGAGGCGGAAATTATTAAAAGTCTGGGCATGTTGAGAGCTGTACATACACACAAGGGGAGGTTTCGGTGAGTAACACGAGTGTAATGTGTAACGTTAATGACATCACTTACGCGACTCTGGGATTTGTAGTCTTTCTAGTTGCGTATTTTTCATAGTCTTATATTTGAACAGTTTTACGACAAACTATAATTTTTTTTGGAAAAGATTTTTTAAGACTGACAAACATCATATGTGTAATTCGTGGCACAATTCAAAACGGGATCGAAAGATAATCTTTCTCTCCCCATTGACTTCAATACATAATTTTTCCGAAATAAGGTCCCATGGGGTGGAAGTAGAAGGGCGGGACTTCACCTCTCTATATTAAATGTGAGATTTTTTTTTTATTGACTGATGCAATAAGTAAAACTGTTTTTCCTGTGATGCCATACCAATGTACAATTAAGTAAGAGCAAGAATCCTAATTATTAAATCAAACTGATTTAAATTCCCTAAGATTTTGAGACAGGAGTGACTATTAACTTTTGAACCGGTAAAAAAATGTGGTTGGGTTTAAGCTTAGTGGTAGACTCCTGCTGGACTTTGAGCTGAGATATTGTTAAAATTAGGCTCATAAACAAGGTTTGTTGTAAAAATCCTGTATTATTTTCTCCAAATATTAAGACTAAAGAAATGGGCCTTTATTTTTTTACCTCCATAGAGACAAAGGTCAATAATAAGTGAGGTAAAATATTTAAAACGACTTTTTTTACAAGGTTGTTTGTTTGGATAATTCAAACTAGAAATCACACTTTTTCTGAAAGGAAATGATGCTATTTTTTAAACAGTCCAGTGAACTCTCCCTTCCTGTTGATCGACTCTCTGGCCACTCCTATATTCCATTTAGGCTTCCCTTGAACATGAACCTCGGAGTAAAATCTGCTTGAAGAGAAACTCTGCCTTCCCAAAACAAAATTATAATGAGAAAATCTCTCTGGGTTGTCTGGGAGATTCTTCTTTACATTACCAAGACTCACTTGTTTCCTATCAGGAGACAGGATGAGTTCAGGGTGTGCTGTATAAGGATCAAGAGTCACATCCACTGCGTACTTCTGGACCCTCTTCAGCTCAGCCTCACCGAGCAGCTTCTTCATCTCTTTATTAAGGGTCTCCTCCAGCTGGATCAAGGCCCCCTCCACAGTTTTCTCATATGAAGATACATGGACGTTGATCTTTGTCCAGTCCTTTGTGGGTGGAACAGCTTTCAGTAACGGGAAGCTTCTGAGGACATGGAGGTGGTCTTCTGAGCGTGTGACCTGCCCCACGTCAGTGTTTCTCTTCTTCAGATCGGATATTTCCTGTTCCAGCTCTTTGATGAGGCCTTCAGCCTGTTTCTGTGTTGTTGTCATCTTCTCTCCTATTGTTTTGTAGAGCTCATTCAGGCCTCTCTCAAGAAACTTGATCAGAGAAGTGAAGACCTGAACACCTTCTGATAGCTCCATGTGCGCATTTTCTGTACTACACTTTACTGAGTGTCTGATCGCCTCAATCTTTACTCGTCTCTTCTGGATCATCTCCTGAATTTTAGCTTCTGTCTTCACCAGTTCAACCTTCTTGTCTTCACATTCATATTTCAGAGGAACGAACTCATGCATCTTGTGGTCTAAAGCAGAACAGTGCAGACAGACAAATGTCTGGTCGGTCTTACAGAACAGCTCCAGAGGTTTATCGTGCTTCGGACACATCCTGTCTTCCAGGTTCTCCACAGGGTCGATCAGCTGATGTCTTTTCAGACCGGACACATTTAAATGAGGCTCCAGGTGAGTCTCACAGTAGGAGGCCAGACACACCAGGCAGGACTTCAGGGCCTTCAGTTTGGTACCAGTGCAAAAGTCACAGGGAACATTTACTGGTTTGAACGATTGTTGCTGTGACCGTTTGCGGTTGGCTTTCTGTTGAGCCGACTGTCTGAACTCACCAACCATCTCAGAGAACAAAGTGTTGACCCTCAAAAAAGGTCTTTTTTTAAAACCCTCATTACACAGGGGACATCTGTTATTATTATCCCAGTGTGCAGTGATGCAGGTTTTGCAGAAGTTGTGTCCACATGGTGTGCTGACTGGATCCCTGAACACATCCAGACAAATGGCGCACCGAAACTGCTCTTCCGATAGCAGACAGCTGACAGAAGACATGTCTGAGAACACAAAAATCAAAGTATTATTAAAGACATATTATGTGTATTTTAACGTTTTATAATTGTATTTTATGCCTCTGCGACATGTCTCCATGCTTTAATGTTCAAAAAGCTCTTTATCTTTCTCATACTGCCTGTGCTGCAGCACCTCTTTTCACCCTCTGTCGGAAACCAGAGCTCAGTCTGCTCTGATTGGTTAGCTGGCCGACTCTGTTGTGATTAGCCAACCGATTAGAGATGTCCCGCCCCTTAGCCAATGTGTTGGAGCTCTAGCCAATAGAGGCGCAAGTCTTACATGGTGATGTCACTATGTTCAGGAATTAAACAAACACGTCCAATGGAGGAGTTACAGGCAGCGGGGGGGGGGGGGTTGTGTGGGAGAGAAACTCCCTCTGGAGGGAACACAGGGACTTTAACCTTAGCAGACCATTTACATGCACACAAACCGATATGACACACTACAGGAAAGAGAAAACCCCCAAAAGCATATTATAGGGCCTCATTTAAATATTTTGTTACACACATATTTCAAGTCAAAGTCAAATCTGTATAACGAATAAAGTATGATTACTGCATTCAAAATAACTTTGTAGGTATTTTTTAACTCAACTGAAAAGTTACTTCAACTGATGTAACTTCCTGTTTGTTTATAGCTGTACGTTTTGTGTTAATCCTGGTTGTTTAAACTCAGTAAATATGATCAGCTGTACTCACCAGTATTTGAGTAAAGTGCTGAGAAAGAACTGACAAACTCAGTTTAATCTTCCTTCAGACAGAAAATCCAGAGACGTGTCTCCACTGCAGCTCTGACAAACGATAAGTTTCATTTATGGGAAGTGACGTATCAGTTAAGACAGAAGTAATAACCATTGGCCCTGATCACCTGCTGTAGCAAGCAAATTCCTACTGTTTATTGGCCACTGGTTATCAATATAAAATCTACGTCCAGAACACGCATCACATTGCATTTCTGACTGAACTTTGAACCTTGTGTCAACCATCTCATTAAATCCTGCTACTCAACTTCTGACTCCCTTGAAGTCGTAAACTCAGATCCTAAATCCTACCCTATATGCAAGTTGTCATAATAAGGCTCTGAACTCTCTGTCTGAGGTAATTGGGCTTTTTCAATAGTTTTCTGTTTTGCCTTCCTGCGCTCACAAAAAGGGTTAGAGTTAGGTCTGATTCACCACGTCAGGTTCTATCCCATTATCCTATATTATGATTATTAGATCAGTGAGAGATCAGGAGGGACCTATAGTTCAAAGCCACAGTTTGACAAATAAACCTGACTTAAAGTGCACTTATCTTGCTATTTTTAGGCAATAGCTAGGTCTCAGTTATATAAAAATATATAAAAAACATGTCTATGAAGTGTTTTGCTAAAAATACCAAACAGATCACCCATTTTAGCCATGCCTCATATCCCTCTATTTCACTTCCTGTTTCAAAAGTGCTGATTTTGGGTATAAAGCTTTAAAAAAGAATTGTTAAAAAAAAAAGGTGGGGGCTGAGCTCATGCGGGACCCAGCAGCTACTGTCTAAACTAAATACTGCCGTGATGAAACGCCATATCATGGATTATCAAGGATTATTTCTGAAACAGTATGGAGCTCAAAGGCTTTCTCTCTTGCCGGTTATACCACAAGGTGAGTTCCTTTTATTTCCTGCTTCTTCACACACATGCTCTCCAGTACAAGTTAGCTCTGAGTGTTAGCGATGCTAATGTAAACACCGACCATATAGAGTGCCACAGTGACGCATCCTAAAACCCGGAAGTAAACTCCTTCCGGTTCCTTCGACAAAAAAGCAATGCAATTTCTCCATAGGATTTTGGAAAATAGCTCGAAATAAGGTCTGTGGTTGACACACATTTAAGAGACGGATCACGTTTTGTTCAGCCGGATAATATCCACATGTCTACTCTACTTTTATAATTTTCGAATCATAAATCTAGTCGCCAGAAGCAAAATGCTAACGTTAGCTATAAACGAACTACAGCAGGGTCGTTGCTTCAACGTCACGCCAACTTAAGATCCATATTAAAAAATACAGATTCAAAATTGTACAAGTTGAAGCGTTTGTTTTAACAGTTTGCAGGAGGCAGGTACTTGCTTTCAAGCAGAACACGGGGAAAAACAAACTTAGCGGGAGTGTTTACGTGTTCGGTGTAATGACGTACAACCAGAGATGGGGTCGTTACTAAAAAAAAGTAATATATTACATATTACATATTACTTTAAAAAAAAGTAATATATTACACTACTTCGTTACTCTCTACATAAAGTAACTCGTTACTTTACTCGTTACTTTACTCGTTACTTTACTCGCAGGGCCGGCCCACCCCTCCCTACAGGCAGATCACGCAGACTGCTAAAGTTTCAAATGTTCTCTTTAGTTCAGTTTCCATTGTCGCATAAGACTGATCCAGATAGCTCTGACTATGGCTGTCCTCTGTCTCCTGCTATCTGTATTTTGCGCAGTATATCTCTGAACGATGCGATGGTGATTCCACTGTGCAAATGGGCAACATTACCTCTACTATGAAGGATGCTACAAGCCTGTCCATCTCTGCTTTGGTTACCGGTCCTCCAAATTCTAATTTGTGCCGCTTCGGAGTCGGCGGCGGCGACTCACAACATCCTCACTCTGGGTTCGGGGGTCCGGTCCTTAGCTATTAGCTTCACCTTAGCATGTGTTCTTTGCAGGTGTTTGTTCAGGTTTGACGTGGTGTTTGCAGCAGTGTATAACAGCTTCTGGCCTGGACACAGTTTGCACCTCACCGTCACATTCCTGTCTATTCTTCGGACGAACTCAAAATAATGGGCATACCTCCACCCCTCGAAAGTTATCGCTGACTCTGCCATGTTTATGCAGCACTGCACGTGGATATGTGGACGCGCAAGTCGCGCAGATTACTTACATATAAACCTGCGGCGGAAACCCCTCTTGTCTGTCAGTGTGATTATGACTGATTTTATAAAAGTAACGAAGTAACGCGTGTCGGGGCAATGTTAGTAACTGTAGTGTGATTACTGAATTATAAAAGTAACGCGTTACACTACTCCGTTACCGACAAAAGTAATATTATTACAGTAACGCGTTACTTTGTAACGCGTTACACCCAACTCTGCGTACAACGGCCTCGACAACTTCTGTAGTCCTATTCAGCCACTTGTTAACAACCATCGTTTTTCAGACACATAAACTCTTCAGAAATCACCAGTGGGGTCACTGCTGATGTATTTAATGTCGTAGAACAAAACGTGATCTGTCTCTTCAATTTGTGTCAACCACAGACCTTATTTCGAGCTATTTTCCAAAATCCTATGGAGAAATTTCATTGCTTTTTGTGAAGGAACCGGAAGTGGTCAAATGCTAACTTACTTCCGGGTTTTAGGACGCGTCACTGTGGCACTCTATTATGTCCAAAACAGTGGGGCATTGTTTCTGATAGCAACTTTCTGATAGTGCCGTGGGTCCACATATCCGATATTATGTCATATCGGACGCAAATCTGTATCAGCTCCGTTGTACCCCCGTTTTTAGAGATGTGGGTACGGAGGAAAAGAGAGAGGGTTTTATTTTCTGACGCTGCGTGAGTTCCCCGACACACCGGGGACACATATTTATGTATAAAAGACATCAAAAAGTGCATTTTGCATGATAGGTCCCCTTTAAGTTTATAGTTGCAATTCCGTATGAAACCCGAGAGGCAGCAATGTGCAAGATTACTGTCACGAAGAACAACATGTTAGTTTGATTTTCGAGAACATAAAGTATCAAAGCCTTTTTTTCCTGTAAAGTACAAACAATCATCCCATTGTATTTCAATGTATCTCCAAATCCCACTAAGACATTTCAGACATTGTTGAAAAACATAAAGAACAATTCAAGTTAGAATAGGTCTGACAATGTAGAAATGAGAGTGACAAGCAGAGTCCGGGATTTATGTGTGTTCATTTGAACTAATTATGAACTAATAGTAATCAGGATTCACTATCTGATGATCATCAATGTCTATGTTTAATGCCAATCCTTTCAATCATTTGCAAGATACTTTATCCTTGACTATGACAGTACGTCTACACAGCAGCGTTAAAAAAATCTTGGAGGTGGGCGTATCGGATTTTTTGCGAGCAAGGCACGAACAACCAATCACATGAATCTCCCGCCCGCGACATACGAAGCAAAAAAGCCAGAAGTAAACTGGATATAAACTCCCCAAAACAGGCGAAAACCTACCACTGTCTCTGCCACCTCCCTCCATGCCTGGCTCCTCCGGTTTATATCCCGGTAGGTCTGGTCATAAAGCACCGGGTGATTGATTCACTACCGCTAATTTCTCCTCCTTTTTTTGGAATATGAGGAAATGACCTGCGGTATGTCTCTCCCAGCATACACGCCGTTTGATTGGCTAGAGCTTGAACTGTCAGATTTGCGTACACGGGATTTGATTGGCTGACGCTTCCACCTCAGCCTCAAAAGTTGAACATTGTTCAACTTTGAATCCTGAAAATCCTGAAAATCTCCGCTCGCCTGCCCACAATGCATTTCGACGAAAAGTGAGGGAAAGTGACGTCACCCCATTCAAAGTGAATGGACAGCAGCGTTTCAAGATTTTTTTAACGCTGCTGTGTAGACGCACCGTGACGGGCCGTCTCCACGGCAGCGTTAAAAAATCTTGAAACGCTTCTGCCCATTCACTTTGAATGGGGTGACGTCACTTTTTTTCGCTTTCGCCGAAATGCATTGTGGGCAGGCGAGCGGAGATTCTCAGGATTTTCAAGATCCAAAGTTGAACAATGTTCAACTTTTGAAGCTGAGGAGGAAGCGTCAGCCAATCAAATCCCGTGTACGCAAATCTGACAGTTCAAGCTCTAGCCAATCAAACGGCGTGTATGCTGGGAGAGACAGACCGCAGGTCATTTCCTCATATTCCAAAACATGGAGGAGAAATTAGCGGTAGCGAATCAATCACCCGGTGCTTTATGACCAGACCTACCGGGATATAAACCGGAGGAGCCAGGCATGGAGGGAGGTGGCAGAGACAGTGGTATGTTTTCGCCTGTTTTGGGGAGTTTATATCCAGTTTACTTCGGGCTTTTTGGCTTCATATGTCGCGGGCGGGAGATTCATGTGATTGGTTGATCGCAAAAAAATCCCCAAGCCTCAGATACGCCCACCTCCAAGATTTTTTTAACGCTGCCGTGGAGACGGCCCGTGAGGGTAAAAAATAGTGCTGCTTACATGGCTTAAAAATATACAAATATATAACACTGTAGTTTCAGTGAAAAATAATTGTAAAAGATGTCCTACTAATATAAAAATATAAAATATGTCCTACTCAGTGGCGAGCCGTCAGGGCCCTCTAGGCCCTCTGTGAGGGCCTAAGATATTCAAAAAAATAATATTTAAAAACATTAAAAAAATATATATATATTTTAAATATATATTTTTTTAATATTATTTTTGTTATATTTTTCATTAGTTTTACCGAAAAAAAACTTGATTTAATTGTATTTAAAATAACATTTCCAAAGAAATAAATCCTTCGAATCTGCCTGTTCATTCTCTGTTTGAATGTAGGGGTTACATGAAAGAAGTTCGTCTGGCCCTCTCTGCGATTCACAGAGGGCCCGCTATAGTAACTGAACGAGAGAGTAATGTCAAATGACAGTACAATTGACCAATCATATCTTCCCTCTAAATGGGTGGGTTTTATAGAGTGGCGAAGTCCCTCCCCTTCCGGTTGAGCTCCATGGGACCTTATTTCGGAAAAGTTATGCATTGAAGTCAATGGAGAGAGAAAGATTATCTTTCGATCCCGTTTGAATTGTGCCACGAATTACACATATGATGTTTGTCAATTTAAAAGATAATTTTGCAAGTAAAAAAAAAAAAAATGTGTCGTAAAACTGTGAAGTAACACATTTGTTTGTGTGAAACGCTAAATGAACTACATCTCTGGTCAACCACACACGTCACCAAGATGGCCGTCACTACTGTCTTGTCAACAAACGATTGACTATCACCACAATAAAACACGTCCTGAAGAATGTCATGCAAAGCTGCCTGCCTGCCTTCCTTTGATTCTCTCTGAACTGCCTGGTCGTTTTAATGTTTAATGTCAACCATTTGTGCAGATAGCATGAAGTAGAAAAGATCGCCGATGCTAACGTTAGCGTTAGCATTTCTCCCCCGGAATTAAATGGTGTATTATAGAATGATCACACCGGTGACAGTACTATTCAAAGGGTTCACGAAATATGACTACTACTCTTACTGTTTAACATTTTGGGTTACTTAATGTTACTTCATGTTAAGGCTAATAAAAATGACAAGGCTGTAATGCTAACTAACGTGCTAGCTACTAGCTAGGTAGCTAACTTGATCAAGCCACTCCTGGTCGTTTCATCAGACGGGAAGCAAAAGAACGAGCAAGACCCATTGCTGGTATAATAACAACCTGGTACTAAGCACACAGGCATCTTGTTAAAGTTATCTTATCTTAGCCAGCGCCATATAGATAGATTATATCTATATTGCGCTGATCTTAGGTATCTGAATGGTGGAGGTAAACAATTGTGACATCACTTACGCGACTCTGGGATTTGTAGTCTTTCTAGTTACGTATTTTTCATAGTCTTATATTTCAACAGTTTTACGACAAACTGTGACTTTTTTGACATGGAAATGATTTTTTAAGATTGACAAACATCATATGTGTAATTCATGGCACAATTCAAACGGGATCGAAAGATAAGTTTTCTCTCCCCATTGACTTCAATGCATAATTTTTCCGAAATAAGGTCCCATACCCCGGAAGTAAGTGGGAGGGACTTCGCCACTCTATTATCGCGGACATTATGACAAGTTCCGCCCGCTGTGAAACTTTTCTTGTTTCCATAGCAACAACAACTTCCTGTCAACAGCGTGAACTCGCCTTCAAAATAAAAGCATGCCAAATTACACTTAAGACATACAACGGCAACGAAAGTAACAAACACAATGCAATATCATTTTCAATGTCAAAGAACACAAATTGGGTTCACAGGTGTTGTTTTGTGTGGTAGAGGGTCGCTGTCATTGATGCGTTTTGCACCCTGGGCCGATGTTTTGATATTCCGCTGAAGTATACGCTGTGACGTAATAACTCTTTTTTTTTCTTTTTTTGAGGGAAGGGGTGGGGGTTAGAGGGCCTAGGTATAAAGCTCACGGCTCGCCACTGGTCCTACTAATATAAAAACATGATTACGATTTGAAACAAGTTTAACCCTCCTGTTGTGCTCGTGTCAAATCTGACCGATTTACTACTTTCATCAATCATAACCTTTTTGTTTTACATTCGATTGCATTAAGGCTTTATGATATCCTTCACAGTAGACATTTAAGCAATAGCTCACGACAGGTGCCGCCAGGGATTTTGGGCCCCATGAAAAGATATCACATTGGTTACTTAAACATTTTTTTCTTAATGTTCTAAAATAGTTTGGGCCCCTGTCAGTCACGGGCCCTTAGAATCGTCCTAACTTTTCACCCCCTTACGGCGCCCCTGTCGTGGTATATGCTCAGTATATCACAGCTAAGGGGCGTGGTTCGTTTAATAAAACGGTTACCAAGTGTGGCAATATGAAAGAAAAATACACACTCTAATTTAAATAGTTTTTATGAGTAAATAATGATGTTCAAAATAAAATAGTCCCTCCGTTGCCTTCTGCAAAAAACATGCGAGTGCGAGGTGGTTGCTATGCAACAACACTAACAGCTAGCGAACATATTAGACAGAGAGCGTTGATCGATTATTTGGCTATTTATTTACATTCATTTGTATGTTGCCATTTATTTTGCACCCACTGAAAAACTGTCCAGCATCAGTAGAATGGCTTATGTGGTTACTTGTATAGGTTGAGGTTGTTCTAGGCTGTTGCTTGGCGTGGCGAGAATATTGCTCCACTTTCTCCGTTCCCCGAGATTCGGCTTCCAGTAGCTCTGGAGAGAGCTTTCGTACCTGTGGCCACTAACAGTCATAATTTCTCTGCTTTGTTTCAAGACCCGCATCTGGGGCCTCATTTATAAAGGGATATACGCTCAAAAAATGGCGTACGCCAGTTTCTACGCAATGTTTGCGATTTATAAAATACTAACTTGACGGGAAAATGTGCTGTCCTCCACGCAAACTCTAACCCATGCGTACGCACTAAGCACACAAACGGGAGAGACGAGAAACTGCGACACCGTTGGCAGAAGGAAGAATGGAGAGAAATATGTAGAAATAATACCATAAATAAAATGTTACCTCTCATTTATCAAATATGAAGAATTCATTTTCAAACATTGATTAAAGCCAATCTTAAAATGATTAAACAAACGCCTGTTTGAGACTCCTCAGTGCACACAAAAACATAACTTGGAGAAATAAATAAATACGGATATGCTATTTAAAACCACCTCGAATATGTTGTGTTAATGTTATGAAATGTTTTCTCATACATGATGCGGTAAGCAGAAGGACAGAATTACGTCTAAACTGACGCCGTTTTGCATTTCTATAGGTTGTAGATACGAGCATGGTTTTATATACTATCACGTTTAATCGTGTTTTATGCCGTTTGCCAAGACTTGATAAGTCGCTCGTAAAACACAGGAGGTATGGAAACTAAGAACACCGTGGTAAATTGTACAGCTAATATAACACAACACATTGTATTTCCTTTAACTGGTGGATTATGGATATATAGTTGCTGATCGACAGCTGGAACACAAACCACCAAATACAACAAAAATAATTCAGATCCAGTCGTCATGACTCCACTCCGGAGGGATTCCCCGATCATTTCTTAGTTTCTCATCAAGGGGGGGGTCTCCTGTCCCCGGTACAAACACACTGCCTGAGGAAGGTTATGTGTATTTTTTTTGTCATTAACTTTTTTCGGACCACTTATTTATTTATTTTGGTGACGATCCGACCTCCATGCTGCTACTCTGGTTCAAACTGCATCCACCAAACAATATGATTTATCTCCACCTCCCCAAAATAACCAAAATCTGACACGGTGCGAGATGTCTTTTTTAGCTGTTCTATCGTAATTTCCTGCGATCTTCTTCATGCAGTCAGTCAGAATGAATGAATGAATGGGCGTTTCTTTGACTATGTATAGGCAAATATGGGCGTTACGAGTCGATTGTGATTTATAAAGGGAAACAGGCGTAGGGAGTGCCGTACGCACTTCCCTCGCCGGTACGCAATGTTTTGTGAATCGGAAAATGGCGGAACATTTATGTACCTATTTTTGTGCTTTGTACTACGTAAGCAACCTTCCTACGTCAATCCTACGCAAGGCGTTATAAATGAGGCCCCAGAAAGCTTTTGAATGGTGGTACTTTTCCAGTTGGTCTACTACCTGCTCTTCACGTAGCTCTGCATGTCGTCGTTTAGGTGCTTTTTTTTCTGGAGATAGGCACTCGCACTCCTCAATCCACTCCTCCATAGTAAGACCACCCCGGAGGTCGAAGTTAACCTTAAATGTTTCCATCTTAAGCTTTGTAAGTTTGTTTTGTAACGGACGAAATGTAATAATATTTATAAAACGGACAAGTCAAATCAAGCAATCTGATTGGTCGATAGCGTTTTTGCGGACCTCTTTGATTACAGATTTGAAAACATCGTTGCTTGCTTTAAAAGTAGCACAATTCATTATGTCAAACCTTGGAAAGTATCTAAATATCCCTGCCCTAATGCCAAAGTAACTGGCAACTGAATATGTTTTGCCGTTTGATGTCTATGTCTGGACCGTTGCGTAAAAAGGAGGGTTTCTGCCCTGTTACTTCTCCGCGGTTTTCTTGTCCCAGTTTGTATACAGTTTTTCTCAGACGCGGAGGGATACTGACTTGTTGTGAAAAGTAACTACAATTCTAACCGTGGTATACGCTGATTATATCACGGCTAAGAACCAATCAGATTGCTTGATTTGACGTGTCCGTTTTATAATTGAACATATACAATTGCTGATCACCACTTTCATTGAATTTTGGATGATTTAGTCAACTTTGTAACACCCATGCTGTTCCCGGTCCATAAAGAAATGGAATTAGTAACCATCCGGATCAGATAAAACACACACACAAACACCCACACCCACACCCACACACACCCACACACACACACACACACACACACACACACACACACACACACACACACACACACACACACACACACACACACACACACACACACACACACACACACACACACACAAACACATACACTAGATGTGTTTTCCCCTCCTTATGTGGCCATCTCCCCATGTGAATCACACCTGGCACACACACACAAACACACACACACACACACACACGCACACACACACACACACACACACACACACACACACACACACAGAACAATTTGATACATTTCCCGCTCTTATGTGCCCATCCCCCCACATGGATCACACCTGGCACACGCAATACATGTTCAGTGTCTATTCTTTGTATATTTACTGCAGTTGTTCATGTATACCAGTAATCTGATACAATATTTACAGTTTGAAAGGGTGTTAAATTACATTTGGTGATGATTAATGCTTTTTGTGTTAATGTAATAGCAGTTCAAACAGGACGGGTCAAATTTGACCGTGAACACTAAAGTAAGGGGGGGAAAAAGAACACATCAGGAGGGTTAACTTTCTATGTCATATACAAAGTAAAGAGTTGATATTTACTAAAAACCTAGAAGCTCAACTCACCGGTGTTTGGCAGAGTCTCTTCTCCGTTGTCGAGAAAGACTGATGAACCTCAACTGGAAACGTGGAAGAATGGAAACTTCTCTCGATAGCAGCTCTGCTGTCGCTCTGACAAATGCTCGTCTGAGGACTGAGATGTTGAGGCTCTCCTGTCTTTCCAGTGTTGTTTAACCTCTATTGAAGCTTGTTTGTGAAGTCTTATTGCCTCCTGGTATGAGCATGATTTTAGTGCTGCATGTAACAGAAATCAATTCAGTATTTTAGTAGCAATGATGGACCATATGACTTTTTACTTTTTTATTGCCAGCCGCAATAGCGTTGTTGGAATCATTTTCACCTCGTGAGTCTGTGTGTGTTTCTGTGTGTCTGTAGGAAGATTTTGTGAAGGTGTACAACCATGCAAAAATGCTCTCACGAAAATATAACTGTGTGTAGATGAGATCAAAATGAAGGTATATTTAAAAAAAAAAAAGGGTTCCAGGTCAAATGTACCAGAAGTCATGTGGTAGGAATTGGAAAATAAACTGTTCCCCGCCCCATTTTATTTCCCAGGTAGCATCTAGTTGGTGTTCTTAGTTAAAGAAAGTCATTTTAATGGTCAGTCATACATCCAATGCAGCCCCTTCACAGTTCTCTGAAACAATCAACTGTCAATCTCAACTTTGGTTCACAGATTCAACTCTTTTTTAACCTCTTGTGTATTCAAAAGTCTTTATTTTTCTCACAGCTTCAGCTCAAGACCCTGAAGATTAAAAAAAATGAACTTGCAACTTATATTATCATCTTTTACAGTTACTAGAACAGTTTTTACATAAAAAAAAGTCAATCCCACATATAATGTCAGTAAAAAACAGTCCCTTTACAGTGCTGAAGCTCTGCAACACTCTTATCAGTGAAAGGTTAATCTCATTGTTTGTCCTGTAATGTTTGACCTTTTTATATCATTCTTGTGTTTGATTCTTTCCTAAAGTTGTTGCTGAATCAGGCCAGGACGTTGAGTGTTGTTTACCGTCTGTGAATCCCAAAAACACGCTCCCCTGCCTTGTTTGTGTGTTGAAATGCTGATATCTGGTGGCTATAGGAGGGAAATAAATCCAACCTGTGAATACCGACAAGTTTCAAAATAAAACACTCTGACAAAAAGTTTCTTCTCATGCACAAGATTTTACTTGAGTAATACTGTACAACAGATTAGTTTAATTCATCACAAAATATGTTTTCATTCATTAACATAGACTTAATAAATCAACGTTTGTCTTTTATGAATGAAGAGGAAGACCAAGTGCAGGACAATGTCCACTAGTTAAAACTATCTGTAAACCTGTTAAGAAACCCTTTCAATTATTGCAGATTTTAATTTTTTTTTTTTTTATTTAAGTTGCAGTGTCCTTGAGTAAAAATGTTCTAATTTACTAAACAATTATTGATATTTTTAGGTTGAGATGGCACATGGTTATTTACAGATACAGACCCTGACCTGCTGTAAAATGGTTGGTTGACAAAGATTCTTATGACGTTTTTTTATAAAAGTAAAAAAAATACTTTGTCCATATCAACGTCTTTATAGATTATCTGGCATCGATTATACCCACACTCAAATAATGTACAACTCAAATAAGTAAGATCTTAAAGGCAAACTGAAATATACAGAACAATTGCATCCCTAGTCCAGCAATAAATCAATGTTAATTATCACTACATTGTTCGGCATAATAAAAACCACTGATCAAATACTCTTTCTCTTCAAGAAGCCTTAAAATGATGACAAGTCAAACAAAAGCAACTTTTTTTTCGTTAATTTTCTAACCAAAGTATGAAACACAAAATATGTAAGTTTAGAACACAAATGAGAAATGATAAATCAAATATAAGAATGAATAAGCACTTTTTTTTTCTTTATCTATAACACATTGGCATACCAGTATTGACCGCTATGCCTATTTTAGTATGAACATTTTGTTTGGCATGTTTATGTGTAAATATATATACATGTATACACTGTATGTACACATATTGTTGGCAATGCTTTATTTGCATTGCCCAACATGCTGATCTCAAAAATCAAGCGGTTTGATTGACAGTACGTCTGACGATGATCAGAGGGGCAGCATTATTGCCTCCATCATTATTACAGGGACTTAATATTGGGTAGATTTTCCCGTTGAAGCAGCAGCCAGTAAAGGAGTAGATCAGAGCGGCAGTATATACGTCATAAAAGGAGACCAGACCCTTCTCATAATCCACAAACACCCCCACTTTCTGAGGCCGAGACTTCAGAGAGAGACTGACTGACGGAGAATCAAGAGCTTTGTACTCATTTCCATTTCTCAAACATATAGTCCAGTAACCGTCCTGAGGCCTCATGTTGAACTCTCCCTTCCTGTTGATCGACTCTCTGGCCACTCCTATATTCCATTTAGGCTTCCCTTGAACATGAACCTCGTAGTAAAATCTGCCTGAAGAGAAACTCTGCCCTCCCAAAACAAAATTATAATGAGAAAATCTCTCTGGGTTGTCTGGGAGATTCTTCTTTACATTACCAAGACTCACTTGTTTCCTATCAAGAGACAGGATGAGTTCAGGGTGTGCTGTATCAGGATCAAGAGTCACATCCACTGCGTACTTCTGGACCCTCTTCAGCTCAGCCTCACCGAGCAGCTTCTTCATCTCTTTATTAAGGGTCTCCTCCAGCTGGATCAAGGCCCCCTCCACAGCTTTCTCATATGAAGGTACATGGACGTTGACCTTTGTCCAGTACTTTGTGGGTGGAAAAGCTTTCAGTAACGGGAAGCTTCGGAGAACATGGAGGTGGTCTTCTGAGCGTGTGACCTGCCCCACGTCAGTGTTTCTCTTCTTCAGATCAGATATTTCCTGTTCCAGCTCTTTGATGAGGCCTTCAGCCTGTTTCTGTGTTGTTGTCACCTTCTCTCCTATTGTTTTGTAGAGCTCATTCAGGCCTCTCTCAATAAACTTGTTCAGAGAAGTGAAGACCTGAACACCTTCTGATAGCTCCATTTGCGCATTTTCTGTACTACACTTTACTGAGTGTCTGAACTCCTCAATCTTTACTCGTCTCTTCTGGATCATCTCCTGAATGTTAGCCTCTGTCTTCACCAGTTCAACCTTCTTGTCTTCATATTCATCTTTCAGAGGAACAAACTCATGCATCTTGTGGTCTAAAGCAGAGCAGTGCAGACAGACAAATGTCTGGTCGGTCTTACAGAACAGCTCCAGAGGTTTATCGTGCTTCGGACACATCCTGTCTTCCAGGTTCTCCACAGGGTCGATCAGCTGATGTCTTTTCAGACCGGACACATTGAAATGAGGCTCCAGGTGAGTCTCACAGTAGGAGGCCAGACACGCCAGGCAGGACTTCAGGGCCTTCAGTTTAGTTCCAGTGCAAAAGTCACAGGGAACATTTACTGGTTTGAACGATTGTTGCTGTGACTGTTTGCGGTTGGCTTTCTGTTGAGCCGACTGTCTGAACTCACCAACCATCTCAGATAACAAAGTGTTGACCCTCAACAAAGGTATTTTTTTAAAACCCTCATTACACAAGGGACATCTGTAATTAATTTTCCAGTGTGCAGTGATGCAGGTTTTGCAGAAGTTGTGTCCACATGGTGTGCTGACTGGATCCCTGAACACATCCATACAGATGGCGCACCGAAACTGCTCTTCGGATAGCAGGCAGCTGACAGAAGACATGTCTGAGAACACAATTCAAAGTATTATTAAAGAAGACATATTATGCGAATTTAACGATTTATAATTGTATTTAGTGTCTCTACTGTGACATGTCTCCATGCTTTAATGTTCAAAAAGCTCTTTATCTTTCTCATACTGCCGTGCTGCAGCACCTCTTTTCACCCTCTGTCGGAAACCAGAGCTCAGTCTGCTCTGATTGGTTAGCTGGCCAACTCTGTTGTGATTAGTCAACCGATTAGAGATGTCCCGCCCCTTAGCCAATGTGTTGGAGCTCTAGCCAATAGAGGCGCAAGTCTTACATGGTGATGTCACTATGTTCAGGAATTAAACAAATAAGTCCAATGGAGGCGTTTCAGGCAGTGGGGGAGTGTGTGGGAGAGAAACTCCCTCTGGAGGGAACACAGGGACTTTAACCTTAGCAGACCATTTACATGCACACAAACCGATATGACACACTACAGGAAAGGAAAAAAAACCCAAAGCATATTATAGGGCCTCATTTAAATATTTTGTTACACACATATTTCAAGTCAAAGTCAAATCTGTATAACGAATAAAGTATGATTACTACATTAAAGAAAACTTTGTAGGTATTTTTAACACAACTGAAAAGTTACTTCAACTGATGTAACTTCCTGTTTGTTTATAGCTGTACATTTTGTGTTAATCCTGGTTGTTTAAACTCAGTAAATATGATCAGCTGTACTCACCCATATTTGAGTAAAGTGCTGAGAAAGAACTAACAAACTCAGTTTAATCTTCCTTCAGACAGAAAATCCAGAGACGTGTCTCCACTGCAGCTCTGACAAACGATAAGTTTCATTTATGGAAAGTGACGTTACAGCTCTCCTCCCTCCAGTGTTGCTCCTCCTCTTAGAGCAGCTCTGTGTTTCTCCTTCAGGGTTAGTCAGGATTAAAGTTACAGACATCTGGCACAAGATAGGTTTAACATTTTGAAATACTTTTTACATATTTTCTTAAAGCCACTAGGACGGTTGTCTCAAAACAATATATATCTTAGATTCAGAAAAAACCCACAGTGTTCTTCAGATCAGTGCAAAGTCGAGCTCACTGTTTTCCCTGCAATGTTTAACCGTTTCGTCTCATTCTTATGTTTGCCTTTTTCTGTAGTTGTTGCTCAATCATACCAGGAAGTAGTCTTCTGTGCAGTCTGTAAACGCCTTTCACAAACTCTTCTCTCTATGTGTGATGTAATGCTGATAGTGGCCAAAGCAAGGTAAACTAAAAACAAATCCACAGTTTTAACAGTAAGACAAAACCTAACTTTTTATGACACACAGTTTAAATAGAAAGCTCATAAAACAAATGATAAATAACTTTTCATAAAACATCAAAAATATAAAAAGAAAAACTCCCATTATCCCGTCAGGAGAGAGGTTTAAGCAGAGGGCCGGTGTTACAAAAAGAGGCAGCAGGATATTAGAGATGGCAGTGGGAAAGCCATAAAGAAAAGTAGCGTCATGCTACTATGATGCTGAATATGTTACAAAAGTTATCACTCAATGCTGTGACAAAAGAGTTCAGCTTTACATTCAAAAGTTTGGATTTAAAAGAGCTGAAGTTTATAAAGATCAGACGGTCAGAGTTTAGAGACGGCCTCCCCTGCAGCAGCGAGTAGAGACAGGGACTTTGTTATATTGCAATCAGCCTCGATAACAAGCTTCCTAATCACTCGCTCTCATCTCGCCAGACACGTCACCGGCTGAGATAAAAGATTTAGAGAAAACCTCAAAATGATCATGAATGACTTTGTATTCACCTCCGATTCAAAACTTGATTTTCATCACAAGCTCTAATGGCGCGTTTCCACTACAGCGCGGAGCGCGGTTTAAGAGGGCTGTGACGTCGTTTTTGGTTGCGTTTCCACTTGGCCTAGTACCGGCCGGCGGGTCCTAATTCACAGTTTTTCTGGCCTCATAAAATCGTGGTTCTAGGGCCAGAGACAACGAGGCTGAGTCGGGCTGAGTATGCTAAACTAGAGAGAGAATCGCTGGCAAGGGGGCTACAACTACAACAAGATGGACATATTTGACCGTGATTTAATTGTAATACACGTTTCAAAATGATGCCGAAGTAACAACATACTGATACCGGTTAGTAAAAACCATGAATTAATGCTTTGACAAGTCTGCAGACAGACGGCAGGCGAAAAACCTTTTAAAATGCGTGTTTTCTAAATGGAGATTGGCTAAGCTAACGCAGTATATGCTCCGACCGTCCACACTCACAACAACGGCCTATACAGACATAAATAAAGCAGCGACTGTATTCGCCATGACACAGGCAGTCTGTGGTTTGTACTTGTTTAACTTTTGTCTAGTTTCTGAACATATATGAGGAGCTGTGAGCTCTGAGTGCTAACAGCTAACGGCTGTGTTGTTTTTCTGGGGTTCTCATTGAAGATGACGTCACGGCTCCGCCTACACTGCGTTACTATAGATACTACCCCAGTTCCTAAACTGTAATGGAAATGCGCCATAAAGTGAGCCAGTCCTAACGAGGCCTAGCCATACCAAGTGAGGCCGTGTAGTGGAAATGCGCCATAAGTGTGTGTGTGTGTGTGTGTGTGTGTGTGTGTGTGTGTGTGTGTGTGTGTGTGTGTGTGTGTGTGTGTGTGTGTGTGGGTGTGGGTGTGGGTGTGGATGTGTGTGTGTGTGTTTTATCTGATCCGGATGGTCTATTGCAGCGGTTTTCAAAGTGTGAGGCGCGCCTCCCCTGGGGGGCGCCAGAGAGCTTCAGGGGAGGCGCAGCGTGAGAAAAAAATAAAGGGAAACAGTGAAATCTAGCTCGTTAACTTCAGCTAACTTTATGCGAGCGGCAACATGGATCGATTTTTAGTGAAGTTACCTAAAGTGAGAGAGGAGACAGCGTCTGGCCACCCCAGTTGGCAGCTTTGTTTTGAAATAAAAGTTGTGGCTCATCGGACATTTATCAGAGAAAATCCCTGATGTCCGAGTGCAAGTGAATGCAGCACAAGACGCGAGCCTTGTAACCCTGGCGCGAGCGAGGAAATGTGATTGGCGGCGATTTCAATTGAACGGGCGGCAGAAAACGAGAAGCATTCGGACCCAAGTACACGGAAGGAATGAGGTATTTGCGGTCTACAATGACAGAGAAGAGACTGTCACGTTTGGCTGTACTCAGCATTGAATCAAAACGCACTAAAGCTTTGGATCTTAATACGTTTGTGAGGCGTTTTGCTGAACAAGATGGTAATCGCCGCATTCAGCTGTAATAGGCATGCCAACTTGATGCTCTGCTCACCGATGACTCGAGCATAAAAAACTGTTAAGATGATGACCTTACGTGTGTACATATATTTTTTTCTTTGTGGGGGTCTGCCCTGAGAAAGTCAAATAAGATGGTGTGTAAAACTACACTGCCCAGACAAAAATAAGTAACCACTTTGATTTAACTAGGCCAGTCCCTTATGAAACAAAAATATATTGTAATATATTGGTAAATATAATACAATATATTGGATCATACATTTCCATATATGGGAAAGTAGTCCTTATATTTTTAAATATATTGCAATATATGCATGGACCATGTATGGCTATATATTGATACATATAAAAAAAATATATTGCAATGAAAACAAAACTGCACTATACATTTATATGTAATAGTTTTATTGAAACACTCATTTATCTTTCATGAGTTTACATAAAATTGAACAGATATTCATAAACAGTTATCTCACTTCGTTTTGTATAGTTACCCACTTTATATATGAACATATGTTTGATGGTAGCCTACATATAAAAAAAGTACAAATTGTCCATTGAATGATGGAAAATAATATACAGTTTATAAATATATATAGACACACACATATATGCACGCATATATATATGCACGCATATATATATTCATATATATATATATATATATAAATATATATATATGCATATATGCACGCATATATATATGAATATATGCACGCATATATATCTATGCATATATTACGGCCGACCGGCTATTTGGAGTGGAACGCAGCCCATCCACGGCAGACAGCCCAAACAGTATTCGAATGCGCCACTTCCGGCTGATTTCGGGGAGCCCCCCCCCCCTCTCCAGCAATAGATTGATCTGATTGGCAGATTCAAATCTGCGTTGCTGCCTCTGTCTGTTGATTCTGTCGCTGAGTGTCAAAGAGAAAGCATTCATCAGGTGCTTCGAAACGGAAAATTAAAAAGAAACGAGAGGAAAATACAGCACCAGAGTCAGGTATGTGTGTGAGCATTTAAAACTATTTTAAATTGAAATAATTCTGCATGTACACTATAAGTAGTCTAGTTGCTTAATCCGTATGTCCCGTCTCTCGGCACTACACCAGTTACACCAGCTAACGTTAGTTAAATTAGCTATGTTAGTTCCCTCGTGTATGAGTGTATAACCGGTCCGCAGCTTTGTGAACATTCAATTTCGAAGATTTTCGATTTTACAGTCAACTGAAGTCGACCCAAAACAGCCAAAAATAGCGGACCTTTAGATCGCTAACATTTTAGCATAAGTCAATGAAGTTTAACATAGCGAAAACTAGCCCCACGGCTAACGGACATTTTCTGACTGGTGACGACGATGAGCTAGTTAAGTAATGTAACCACAGTTAGTCTATGTCTTGTAAATTCCCCTTGTTCTCCTTGATCTGCATTATATCGTTCGTGTTTTAGTCAGGCACATTTAGGGACAGCTAAAGTAGTTCAGCTACGGGTCTTCGAGCTGGTTACACATGTGCGTTCAGGACATTATTGCGCATCATCACATGCATAATTACCATCGTCACAGAGAGAATGCGTTCGTGAAGAATGTGAGCATATATGCAGATCTTTAGTGTTGGTAATGTTATAAGATTGTATGCACAGTGTCCTGCTCAGTCAGTGTGTTAATGAGTCTTGATGTCCCGTTTTTAGTTTCTATGTTGTTCAGGAATTGAGCTAATGCTAGCTAGTTAGCTAAGTTAAGCTATGATAGTGTGTGGATGAGATGCTAACTTAGCTTTTATTAGCCGTGTGTTTGCAACGTGTCTAATGTGTTTTAGCAACAATTAGTATTGCTGTTGCTTATTATTAATAACCATCGTCTGGTTAGTTATTGTAATTTGAACCTTATTTCTATTTCTGTGTATTTTGCAGAAACCATTCATTCATTCTCTACTCTACGTTAGGCTATGTGTTGTGGACTAATGCATTCAAGTTAGTTCACATTTTAGTTGTTATTGCCCCTGCTGACAATTGTGTGGATAATATGTAGCCTACAGTCAATGGCATTTCACATTTTGCTCTCCAGTGTATGTTATTTTAATGTTGACCCATAATACTATATATCTATATATTTTACAGGAGCATTGTTGAAATTCATAGGTCGAACTAAGCCTGCAGAACCACAAGTCAAGAGGACAGAGGAGCCAGATAGCAGTGGTGACTGAGACAGAATAAATAAGGAGAGAGGGCCCATGCAGAGGCAGACATCAGTAGTGAGGAATCAGACCCAAAATATACGAGGACAGAGGAGCCAGATCGCAGTGGTAAGGAACGCACTGTCATTTAATTTCACTGTCATTTTACTTTTCACATATCACTTTATTCACTATTCAGCTTAGTTATCCTTGCCATGAAGGATTGAATGGATGAATGTTCTATATTATTTTAATGACAGATTGAACCACAGCAATATTGTTTTAGAGATTTTATATGTTTAACTGCTATGCCTGTCATCTCTGCTCTGTGTCATTGTGTTGTCTCCTGGGTTCTGTAGTGCCCGGAGTCTGTCTTTTTATTTTTTTCCTCCCAAACCCCATCCCCTCAGGACGCCTTTTGCCTCCTGTCAGGTCATCATTGTAATAAGAATTTGTTCTTAATTGATTTTCCTGGCTAAATAAAGGTTCTACTACTATTTATTCAGTTATTTTATTACTGGTACTGCTAATTGCATTATGCGTATTGTTGTATATTGTATATACGTATGTATTTACTACTACTACTTACAAAATCGAGGGTTGTAGCTTTGTGTCAGTACATATTTCAGGGTTTTTCTATGCCTTTGTTCATCTAAATTCTAATACTCATAGGCGACTACCACTCCTGCCGATGCCGAGGCGCAGTTCTCCCTTCCCACCACCCCAGGCTCATTGTGCTAGGTAAAACTCTCATTCAATAAAAGTAGTCTTTTAAAGGTGGGGTAGGTAATTTTGGAGAAACCAGCTCGAGTGCGCTAGAATTTGAAAATACACAGCCGGAAAAAATCTGCCACTTCCTCACAGAGCCCCTCCTCCAACACACACGAACGCGCACATGACCAATGAGGGCACGAGATAAGTTTGTGCACAGATGGAAGGCTGACAGGCAGGTAGGCCATCCAGTCATTTCAGCCGGGCCGGCTAAAATGATTGGATGTGCTTTTTACAGTACCATGGCTTCCACAGATGATATTTTTTTATGGATTTTTTGTCAAAGCACTTCAGATATTCATTGCTATCGGGATGTTAAGAGCATTCCATGGAATATAACACAAAGTGTATCTCGAGCCGGTTTCTCAAACTTACCTACCCCACCTTTAAAGATGAATGCAATTACATTTAAAAAAGTTTTAAACAGAACTGTTACAGATGCAGATGCTTGGTCCAAATTCCATAAAATATACCAACCAGTAGCGCCACACTCAGACGAAAATGTACAAAGCCTATTCTTCCACTATTTGTATTCCCACATTATTCACCAAGCCAGCCCATGCTTTAATATAGATATTATGGATATTGTTATAATTCCTGCTGTCTTTTGTGAACTTCTAATTATTTGTAATTGTTCTGTTCCACAGATGCTGTAGTAAACCACCATCCAGGGACCAAGACATCAGATATAAGAACATCCATTAACACAAGAATTTGTGAGTAAAGGCACGAAAAAAACAAGATTGACGATCAAATAGGGTACAAGACTGTTTTTTTGGCCCTGTTCCGGACATTGTTTTAATGAGTGATCAGCTCATGTTTAAAGTTGTCACCAGATGAAACAAAAAACAAGATTGTTAAATAGGATAACAGACTGCTCTTTTTGGCCCTGTATGAAATAACAATGCATCATTTATTAACTATACCTATACAAAATGTAATACATTTTCCCTTCATTATGTAATAACACCTCCTTTTGTAATAATTTGCCCATTATGTAGTAAACAAGTTCAATGCAAATATGTAATACATGTCGCCACATTTTGAAATATATTATTACATATTGCTGTGGTTATTACAAAATGAGTTGCAAACAATAACATTACAACTGTTTATTTATTTATTCAACCATGAATCATCCTTACTCATAATTTAAAAATACTTCAGTAGAATATCTTTCATTGGCCAAAACTAGATCAAGTGTTACCATATTCATTAGCCAACATGTATATCAACATCAATTTTGGGATATATTTACAGTTTGGTTATGGTTACATAATGAATATTACAGTTTTTTAAAAGGGCAACTCACGCATTTTGTAATAACCATTGCAAAATGTAATAATTTATTACAAAATGCAGGGACATTTATTTTATATTGCGTTCAGGCTGTTACAGAATGCAGCAGATTATTACAAAATGTGGGTTTTATTACATAATTACATAAAAATGTTCTTGAGTCATGACATAATGTGTTGTTTATAGGCCTTTTCTTTTATTCGTTCCTTGTCCTTCTTTTAATGAGTATTTTGATAACTGTTACACATTGATAGAAAAAAACAAATTAAGCTTCTCATTATTCAGACTCAGCTCTCAGCGCTTAAGCTTCTTTTAAATGTTGATAAAACCAAGGTAATGCTCTTTTCAAAAGCTAAAAAGACACCAGAGCCTGTTTTAGATATTTTAATTACACAAGGAATAAAACTTGAAGTGGTTACCTGTTACAAATACCTTGGTATCTGGCTTGATGATTGTCTCACTTTTAAACTTCATGTCAATAACCTGCTTAAAAAACTGAGGGTTAGGCTAGGTTTCTTTTCCAGGAACAAGTCCTGTTTCTCACTTGAGGCCAGGAAAAGGCTAGTCACTGTGACCTTTTTACCTGTACTGGACTATGGTGATCTGATCTATATGAATGCACCTGCCAATTGCCTGGTCAAGTTAGATGCCGCCTATCACAGTGCACTGAGATTTGTGACAAACTAAAGTATTAACCCATCACTGTACCCTGTATGCAAGGGCAGGTTTGCCTTCACTAACTGTACGGAGGCTCAGTCACTGGTACATTTTTATATACAAAGCCATGTTAGGGAAACTTCCTTCCTACATCTGCTCCCTGATCTCACGGCGAATTGTAAGTGGCTACTGCCTGAGATCGAATGCTGTGGTTTTATTAAATGTGCCAACTGCTAGGACTGTCTTAGGGAAGATAGCATTTAGATGCGCAGCTCCGCTAACTTGGAACAGTCTGAGCAATTTGGTTCCGCTAAATGTTTTTAAAGCAAGGATAGATACTATCCAATCGGAAACTGTTGGAACCTGTAAATGTTACTAGCTATGTAAACTGTAGTCACTGTAAATATGCTGTATGATGTCCTTTTTTGTTTTTCTGTTATGTTTATATGTATTCATGTGGAACCTACTTGCAGTAGGTCACCCTTGAAAAAGAGATCAATGATCTCAATGGGATTCACCTGCATAAATAAAGGTTTGAAATGAAATGAAAGATTTTTTTTATCAGAACATGCATTTCTCCTCATTGTGAACATATATTGCACTCATGTTCAGAATATATGGTACGTACATGGTCTTTTATAAATCTGAATATATATAGTGCATACATGTCCCCATATAATTGTGAATATATAGCGCATACATATCCCCATATAATTGTGAATATATATAGTACATGTCCCCATATAATTGTGAATATATTCTGCATACATGTCCCCATATAAATCTGAATATATAGAGCATACATGTCCCCATATATTTGTGAATATATATATAGTACATGTCCCCATATAATTGTGAATATATTCTACATACATGTCCCCATATAAATCTGAATATATAGTACATACATGTCCCCATATATTTGTGCATATATATATATAGTACATGTCCCCATATAATTGTGAATATATTCTGCATACATGTCCCCATATAAATCTGAATATATAGAGCATACATGTCCCCATATATTTGTGAATATATATAGTACATGTCCCCATATAAATGTTAATATATAGTAAAATGTATGTTCACATATATACACAACCAATATATTATATATATTTACATATATTACTCAATATATGGAAAGCGGCAATTACTGATGTATTATCCCATATATTACAATATATTATCACAATATATTATTCAATATATATATATTGTAATATATTAACACAATATATTATTCTATATATCTTCAATATATTTTCAATATATTTTGTAGATATGAATAAATATGTTTTTCATGTTGATTATTAATCAGTATCACTTGGTGTAGCCAACAGCAAGATTTCCTTTATTAAATCTTTTCAATTAACCAGTAAATCAGAAAACAAAATAATGCAATATATTGACAGTTAATATATGGGGAAATATATTTTCTTTGCGTAAGGGGTAGGTAAGGGCATTCCACTGGATAATAATACCCCTGCATTATAGCAACAACAATAATATGGTGCGGCTGTTCTTATGTTCTCTGAGGGGAGGCTCACCTTCCCACACTTTGAAAACCCCTGGTCTATTGGCAGCTGCTGATATAACATCCATCATTATGGTTTACTAATTGTTATCTTTTTGTCCTCTAGGTTGCTCTGCCATGCTCTGCCAATAGCGCAGAATGGACAGAGAAAACATGATTGGGCCTCAAGTTTTTTGCAGCCAATATACATTCTCCTACAAACTTGGGATAGGAGGGTGAGTGAACAAGTTATCCATTGGTTGGAACTTACATCCCCATTGTTAGACACACTAAATCCTGCACACTGCTCCTTCAAATTGACAACATGAACATATGTCGCCATTTTGTAATTTCTGTTATTTTCAGTTGAGAATGTTTCAAAGTAATCTTAAAAAAATAAACTTACTTTCTGTTTCTACTGTTTATAAGTATGATGTTTAAATATGAAATGCTGTATTCATTAGGTGTACTATAATTCTACAAATATTTGTATATTTTAAGTTTTCAGAGTAATTGTTTCCTACAGAACATTTTGTGCTGTCATTTTATTGAATGTGTTTGATTGGAAAATGTTAGAGAAAAGTTGTAAAATAATAGTATTCTCCCTGTAGAACTTTAGATTCTGTATTTATTTTAGTGTTTGATCATACAAATCAAAAAAAAAAAAAATGTAAAAAAAACAGTTTTTCTCATCAGAACTTTATTTAAGGTATTTGAATGTAACATTTTAAGACAATGGATTTTGAAAAGAGAGGAAACATCTGTAACATTACAGTTTTTTCCTGTAAAATCTTTAAAGACAATTCCTGTTTATTAATTGCTTTTGCACTTTATTTCAGTTAAAGTATTTTACTTTAATTCTATGGTTTTTGTTTGGCAGCCGCTGCCTTTTTTTTACGATCTTGTTTACACTGTACTCGCTTCCATCCGTATACTATCTCCTCCTCCATTGTACTCCTCAGCTCATCCTCGGTAAGGGAAGTGGTGCCTTCGCTGTTGTCTGCACACACACAATGAAGACATGTTTAAAAGCCTGAGATGAAATCCATTTATGAGCGAGTGAAGTGGATGAATATGACCACTTACCTTGAAAAGTGTACAGAGCTGTGCACTGGCCATCAGGAGTTTCTACGTCATCAAACTCTAAGATATTCTGAGGCTGTTGAGCTGCTGCACCCCTGGAAATGTCCAAGAACAAAAATCAAGGAATTGTATTCGGTATATCTAAACATTGACATTAAAAAATTGTTTTCAATATCTTGAGAAATTATTTGATTTGCTTTCCTGCTTAGAGTTAGATGAAAAGACTGATACCGCTCTCCAATATCTGTTAAGTAAATATAAAGCTACATCCAGCAGCTGGGCTAGCTTAGCTTAGCATAACGATTGGAAACATGGGGGAACAGCAGGGTCATTACCAGTGCTCTATGTTATTTATATAAAATGGTAAGAGTTATCATTCTCAATTCAAAATGCAAATGAATGAAGTGAGATGTATGTTTTCAATGCAGTTTGAATGGCAAATATTAGTTTAGCCACTGTAGCGATAGCAGCCTCTAAGGGAAGAACTTGTCCTGCATGCATATTTTGATTGTGTTTTAAGAACATCAGTTATTAGAACATGTTATTAGAACGTGTTAGAGTAACATTTTCTTCAGATCCTCACTGAGGGCAAAATGCGGAAGAAAAGTGTTATTATTTTGGAAATGTGAACACTCATTAAAAAAGTTTCTCTCCTGTGTAGCATACATTATGAAAAAACAGGAGGGATGCATTTTTTAAAGCTAGGAGACTTGCTGAAGGGAGACTTTGTACAGCTCTATGATAGAAGTGAGGTGAGGTACTGATGATGGGCGACAAGGCCTGGTTCGCAATTATAATGAATACCAAATATGTTGGAGGTCAAGGCTTTACGTGGACCAGTTAAGTTCTCCCACACCAAACTGGGAAAACCATTTGTTTATGGACCTGGCTTTGTCATACAGGGGAAGAGGAAAGGGTGTTTCCAAATTAGGAGCACACTTTTGTCCACAAAATACATCACTGTTTTCTGTATTTCAGCCTTTGCAGACCATTTACATGCAAAAAAAAACTATAACACACTAAAGGAAAGAGACAACCCCCAAAGACCTAATAGCCCCCCCCCCCCCTTTAAAGTAAATCCAAAAGCTTCAAACTAACTAACTGAGGTGACCACTAAAGAAAGTATTTAAATGTTTGCTTAAAGATGAAAAACTCAAACAAAATAAGGGCAAATTAAAACTAATGAATTGTGATTCATCAACAAACTATGCTGCCCCAAACAATATCATCTGATCACAGTAAACAACATGCAGTGGATGATAGTGATGTTGTCACCATTGGTCCTGCGCCTTTTGCAGCTCTTTAGCGATGTCGTCAATCTTTGACTGCAGCTCCTTCTTCCTCTGCTTCAGGCGAAGGTCATAGAAACCTTCTGCAGGAGGCGGCTACACACACACACACACACACACACACACACACACACACACACACACACACACACACACACACACACACACACACACACACACACACACACACACACACAGTTATTATCCAAGCATCATGTAAACAGCAACCTTTATAAATGATCACCACCAGATGTCACTCCTTTCTGTTTCAATTTCTCTTCATACCCGAGCAACATAATTATTATTTTAGAAGGAAACACACATTGTTACAGACAAAGACATTGAGGAGAAAGACCATTAGTAACCGTATAACATCCCCTGAGAACACCACTGAATAGAGAGGCGAAGTCCCTCCCCTTCTGGTGGACCTCCATGGGACCTTATGGCGAGAGAAAGATTATCTTTCGATTCCGTTTTAATTGTGCCACGAATTACACATATGATGTTTGTCAATTTAAAAGATAATTTTGCAAGTCAAAAAAATAAAAATGTGTCGTAAAACTGTGAAGTAACACATTTTTATGGCCGTCACGTTGGCACGTTGCACTTCTTTCTTTCAGAATGAGGCGGAAAAATCACTTCAAGTCTGGGCATGTTGAGAGCTGTACATACACACAAGGGGAGGTTTCGACACGAGTGTAATGTGTAACGTTAATGACATCACTTACGCGACTCTGGGATTTGTAGTCTTTCTAGTTGCGTATTTTTCATAGTCTTATATTTGAACAGTTTTACGACAAACTGTAATTTTTTTTGGAAAATATTTTTTAAGACTGACAAACATCATATGTGTAATTCGTGGCACAATTCAAAACGGGATCGAAAGATAATCTTTCTCTCCCCATTGACTTCAATACATAATTTTTCCGAAATAAGGTCCCATGGGGTGGAAGTAGAAGGGCGGGACTTCGCCTCTCTATATTAAATGTGAGATTTTTTTTTTATTGACTGATGCAATAAGTAAAACTGTTTTTCCTGTGATGCCATACCAATGTACAATTTAAGTAAGAGCAAGAATCCTAATTATTCCACAAAATCAAACTGATTTAAATTCCCTAAGATTTTGAGACAGGAGTGACACAGCACTATTAACTTTTGAACCGGTAAAAAAATGTGGTTGGGTTTAAGCTTAGTGGTAGACTCCTGCTGGACTTTGAGCTGAGATATTGTTAAAATTAGGCTCATAAACAAGGTTTGTTGTAAAAATCCTGTATTATTTTCTCCAAATATTAAGACTAAAGAAATGGGCCTTTATTTTTTTACCTCCATAGAGACAAAGGTCAATAATAAGTGAGGTAAAATATTTAAAACGAGATGCCCAGAATATAAATAGGTACAATCTCTTCTGGATGAAGACGAGACTTTTTCTTTTACAAGGTTGTTTGTTTGGATAATTCAAACTAGAAATCACACTTTTTTTGAAAGGAAATGTTGCTATTTTTTAAACAGTCCAGTGAACTCTCCCTTCCTGTTGATCGACTCTCTGCCACTCCTATATTCCATGTAGGCCTCCCTTGAACATGAACCTCGGAGTAAAATCTGCCTGAAGAGAAACTCTGCCCTCCCAAAACAAAATTATAATGAGAAAATCTCTCTGGGTTGTCTGGGAGATTCTTCATTACATTACCAAGACTCACTTGTTTCCTATTAGGAGACAGGATGAGTTCAGGGTGTGCTGTATAAGGATCAAGAGTCACATCCACTGCGTACTTCTGGACCCTCTTCAGCTCAGCCTCACCGAGCAGCTTCTTCATCTCTTTATTAAGGGTCTCCTCCAGCTGGATCAAGGCCCCCTCCACAGTTTTCTCATATGAAGATACATGGACGTTGATCTTTGTCCAGTCCTTTGTGGGTGGAACAGCTTTCAGTAACGGGAAGCTTCGGAGAACATGGAGGTGGTCTTCTGAGCGTGTGACCTGCCCCACGTCAGTGTTTCTCTTCTTCAGATCAGATATTTCCTGTTCCAGCTCTTTGATGAGGCCTTCAGCCTGTTTCTGTGTTGTTGTCATCTTCTCTCCTATTGTTTTGTAGAGCTCATTCAGGCCTCTCTCAAGAAACTTGATCAGAGAAGTGAAGACCTGAACACCTTCTGATAGCTCCATGTGCGCATTTTCTGTACTACACTTTACTGAGTGTCTGATCGCCTCAATCTTTACTCGTCTCTTCTGGATCATCTCCTGAATTTTAGCTTCTGTCTTCACCAGCTCAACTTTCTTGTCTTCACATTCATATTTCAGAGGAACAAACTCATGCATCTTGTGGTCTAAAGCAGAACAGTGCAGACAGACAAATGTCTGGTCGGTCTTACAGAACAGCTCCAGAGGTTTATCGTGCTTCGGACACATCCTGTCTTCCAGGTTCTCCACAGGGTCGATCAGCTGATGTCTTTTCAGACCTGACACATTGAAATGAGGCTCCAGGTGAGTCTCACAGTAGGAGGCCAGACACACCAGGCAGGACTTCAGGGCCTTCAGTTTGGTTCCAGTGCAAAAGTCACAGGAAACATTTACTGGTGTGAACGATTGTTGCTGTGACTGTTTGCGGTTGGCTTTCTGTTGAGCCGACTGTCTGAACTCCCCAACCATCTCAGATAACAAAGTGTTAACCCTCAACAAAGGTATTTTTTTAAAACCCTCATTACACAAGGGACATCTGTAATTAATTTTCCAGTGTTCAGTGATGCAGGTTTTGCAGAAGTTGTGTCCACATGGTGTGCTGACTGGATCCCTGAACAAATCCAGACAGATGGAGCACTGAAACTGCTCTTCGGATAGCAGACAGCTGACAGAAGACATGTCTGAGAAAGTCAAAGTATTATTAAAGAAGACATATTATGCACATTTTATAATAGTTTTATAATTGTATTTTATGCCTCTACTTTGACATGTTTACATGCTTTAATGTTCAAAAAGCTCTTTATTTTTCTCATACTGCCCTCTGTCTGAAACCAGAGCCCAGTCTGCTCTGATTGGTTAGGTGGCCGGCTCTGTTGTGATTGGTCAACCGCTTAGAGATGTAATAGAGGCAATAGAGGTGCGAGTCTTACATTGTGATGTCACTACTGTATGTTCAGGAATTAAACAAATAAGTCCAATGGAGGAGTTACAGGCAGGGGGAGGGGGGTAGTGTGTGGCCCACAGCAACACATTCTCACTCCCAACTCCTCCTATAGTGACGTTATGTCAGGATCCCTTGGCGACGTAACTATCAAATGCAGTGGGGTGCCCTATAGCGTAGATTTTCAACTATCAGGGAGTCCCATTTGTTGGGGAAATATTTTCCAAGGCCCATAACTTTGACCCAGTTGATCAGTTCATACTGTCCTGACTGAGCACAGGCACCTCTAGCCTTGACTGCTGTGCTCTCAGTGTTTTGTCTCCCTGTTCCTGCCTGTTGGCGTCAGCTGATAGAGGTGTTATGATTCCATCTTGTTATGCACAATGTTGATTATTCTCTCTGAACTAGCTAAATACACGGGTCTCTGGGGTAGAGTTCTTCAGAATTGACGTGGCAACTCTACCGTGAAGTCAGAACCTCTGGCTCTTTGACTTGTTTTATGAATTCTCCGGCCGAAGCTCCAAATAATAAACCCATCAGTGTTTGACATCAAAGCTCCAGGTCTCCCCGTGTCTCCTTTTGAGTCGGTGACTCCTCCTGCATTGCTACACAGAAGTTTCCCCCCACACCATTGACTTGCATAGAGCTTCCTGAACGTTGGTAATTAACGAGTTAGGATCGCGGAGAAATTCTCTCCGCAGACCCATTCTCACAGCGTTTATCAACCTTTTTCTTACTCAATATCAAGCCACACTTATTGTTTTTACGTCAGTTACGTCAGAATACTGAAATCTGTATTGTTTCAATTTTTCTTTCCTTCTAATTTTGTATTCTTTTCTACACCACACACTGTTAATTACTCAACAATAAGACACAATTATCCTTGTGTTTATTTATATGTTTGATTGTATAATGTCGGACTTTTGGAGTCTGTCATGACTCATGACCGAGGGTCGGAGCAGCTTATAGTAGCTTCTTTAGAGAATTTTTCACCCGGAATTAAGTATTCTCTCCGCTTTGCTTGACAAACCCACAAACCCCGTGATTAGTCCTCAAGCTCTGTGATTGGATGTTGGAGTGGCAGTGCGCCAAGGTTACGCCGAGCGTCAAACAGCTCTTTGAAATGGAATGAAACCCAGCCACGGCACACTATCCAAAACAGCATTTGAGCGAGTCTATATACCCACATGACAGCTAAGGTCAGAAGAGCTTTATTTAACAGCTGGTCTTATGTCTGTGACCCCTCCTGTTGTTAATTGATAAGCCTGAAACATGCACTTGTCAAGGTTCAGAGGCACATTTTGCAAATATGGCAGTAGCCAACAAATTATGCAATATATTAAACGTTAAAGTGGACCTATCATGCTATATTTTAATAATATAGTGTAGGACCATACCTATATAAGGCATATTTATACTTTTTTTTTTTCAAAATACCAAACAGATCATGCATTTTAGCCATGCCTCATTTCGCTCAGTTTACACTTTTTTATCCCTGTTTTTGCAAGGGCTGATTCTGTGAGAACAGCACCACCTACAGGCCTGGCATATGTACTACAGCGTCTCCAGCGCTTTCGAACGGCAATGGCCGTGGCTGTCTCCTCCTGATTGGTGGAGTTGGCCCAATAGCCGTAGCGCCACCGTCCTGACGTCAGGACAGTGTTCAAATCTGGATCAGTTTTTATCAGATCCGTTGCAGCCCCTTTTTTAGAGATTTGGGTATGGAGGAAAATAGAGAGGGTTGTGTTTTCTGACACTTGGTGAGTTCCCTGGAACACCGGGGACACATATTCATGTATAAAAGACGTACAAAAGTGCATTTTGCATGATAGGTCCCCTTTAAGTACTTTGTCAGGCTTAATATTTATCTGTTGATACCCCCAATGCTTTTTTCTTATTTAAAAGAAGACCTTAACCAAAAGTATTCTTTAATGTATAATAATGAATAAAGCCTAATTAGTTTGTCTGTTTTGCACATCCTCCTATTAATTTCTTTGGACATCCGGCACTAAACTGTTTTATTGTAGAGATCACTTACAGTATCTTCTTGATATTTTCTATTCTATATTTCATTGACCTTCTACTTTCCCCCTAATTTGTATGTACTCTTCATTTGTTATGTTTTCATCTAATATAACATATTCAACACAAAAACGCAATAACGTGCTTTAACCACTAGGCGGTGCGGGTTAAAAAACTCAAGTCAAGTTTACAGTGTTAACACAATCAAATATACTGCTGTTTCCAGTTTAGTTTATGATGGATGTATTTTGTTATCCACACATATATTCTTCTGATATTTATAACACCAAACCGACAGAAAAGATGGTCTTAACATGACCCAGTGGTCTAGTTAATAAAGAATATATTATCAAATATAATATTAAAATGAACTCTTATTTTGAAAATACAGCTTCCTGTGTTCGAATGAGCTGCTCCGACCCTTCTGACGGACTCCAAAAGTCCGACATTATACAATCAAACAAATAAATAAACACAAGTATAATTGTGTCTTATTGTTGAGTAAATAACAGTGTGTGGTTTAGAAAAGAATACAAAATTAGAAGGAAAAAACGATGAAACAATACAGATTTCAGTTTTCTGAGCCCCTACTTTCCCCCTAACTGATGGCAACAAAAGTCCGGCATTATACAATTACAATAAAGAAGTAAAAACAATAAGTGTGGCAGTGGCTTGATATTGAGTAAGAAAAAGGTTGATAAATGCTGTGAGAATGGGTCTGCGGAGAGCATTTCTCCGCGATCCCGACTCGTCAATTACCAACTTTCAGGGAGCTCTATGCAAGTCAATAGGCGTGTTCACACCGGAGTACTTTTACCCCGTACTTTTCCCCCGTACTTTTCCCGTTTAGTTCCGTTAGTACCCCTTATGTCGCGTTCACACCAAAAAGAGTACTTAGTGCCGGGAACTTTTACCCCCATTTGTAGTGCCTGCTAGAGAGGTGGTATACCAAAAAAGTACCAAAAAAGTACCAATTTCTATTGGCTGGGCGAATTGCAAACCACGCCCCGTAAAACTCTGAAAAGTTTTTTGAAGCCGCCATTGTATTTGCTGGCATTAGCATTATTAGCATTAGCATTAGCCCCGCGCACCAACGGAGAGAGAATAACTTATGGCAACACAAAAAAAAACATGGGAGTGATGAGGAGGTGTCGGCGTTCTGGCGATTTACTCGGAAGGCTTCAGTAGAAGCTGCTGGGAGTCCCAGCTGCTTCTACTGAAGCCAGTCCCCAACTCTGGGGACTTCCGGCCGGGGACTCCGGGTGGCAGTATACGCCGTGAAGTGGTTTGCGGCCTGCCAGTAAACCCAAAGCAGAAGAAGACGAAGTGACATCAGCGGCTCATTTGAGTAATCTTCCCTCAGGGAACTTATTCCGGTGTGAACGCGATTGGTAATTAGTGCCCTGGGGTACTAAATGCCGGGGCACTAAGTGCCGGCACTAAGTACGGCAAAGTACTTTGTGTGAAAGCGGCTAATGGGACTCCCTGGTAGTTGAAAATCGACGCTATAGGGCACTCCACTGCATTTGATAGTAACGCCAAGGGATCCTGACATAACGTCACTATAGTACGGGTTGGGAGTGAGAATGTGTTGCCCACACAGTGTGGGAGAGAAACTCCCTCTGGAGGGAACACAGGGACTTTAACCTTAGCAGACCATTTACATGCACACACACCTATATGACACACTACAGGAAAGGAAAAACACCAAAACCATATTAGGGCCTGATTTAAATATTTTGTTACACACATATTTCAATTCAAAGTCAAATCTGTATAACGAATAAAGTATGATTACTGAATTAAAAATAACTTTGTAGGTATTTTTAACTCAACTGAAAAGTTACTTCAACTGATGTAACTTCCTGTTTGTTTATAGCTGTACGTTTTGTGTTAATCCTGGTTGTTTAAACTCAGTAAATATGATCAGCTGTACTCACCAGTATTTGAGTAAAGTGCTGAGAAAGAACTGACAAACTCAGTTTAATCTTCCTTCAGACAGAAAATCCAGAGACGTGTCTCCACTGCAGCTCTGACAAACGATAAGTTTCATTTATGGAAAGTGACGTTACAGCTCTCCTCCCTCCAGTGTTGCTCCTCCTCTTAGAGCAGCTCTGTGTTTCTCCTTCAGGGTTAGTCAGGATTAAAGTTACAGACATCTGGCACAAGATAGGTTTAACATTGAGAAATACTTTTAACATATTTTCTTAAAGCCACTAGGACGGTTGTCTCAAAAAAATATATATCTTAGATTCAGAAAAAACCCACAGTGTTCTTCAGATCAGTGCAAAGTCAAGCTCATTGTTTTCCCTGCAATGTTTAGCCGTTTCGTCTCATTCTTATGTTTGCCTTTTTCTGTAGTTGTTGCTCAATCATACCAGGAAGTAGTCTTGTGTGCAGTCTGTAAACGCCTTTCACAAACTCTTCTCTCTATACTCTAAAAAGTAATTCACGGGACCTTTTACCACCACTTAATTAAATGCATGGTTGCAAGATACACATTTGAATTAATTGATTTAGATAAACATTTTAAGTTGCAAACATTAATTTATAAGTTGTGTTGACATAATAATGTTGGTAATTACATCAACTTAATATTGTGTGTAATTTAAACTCGGATTTCTGCGTTAATTGACTTAAAGGGCCCATGTCATGCTTTTCCGGTTATTACCCGTCCCCTTGTGTGTTATGAAGGTTTTTATGCATGTAAACGGTATGCAGAGTCACAAACCCTCAAAGTACACCCTGTAGCGAGTAAAACTCTAACACAGAAAATACCTCCCCAAAACGCCTCGTTGGAGATACGTCATTGTCCATTTGATTCTTCCATTTCGTTCCGGGTACGGCATGATGTCAAGCTGATTTCTCCTCCCTGGCTGCAGGCTGATAACAGACAGTTGGGATCGCGGCGAAATTCTCTCTGCAGACCCATTCTCACAGCGTTTATCAACCTTTTTCTTACTCAATATCAAGCCACACTTATTGTTTTTAATCCGGCTGTGAGTTTGTGTGTGCTCAGGATGAGTTTGGCTGTGTATCGCTAACAAGGAAACAACACCTCCACGGAGCTCAGCGCAATTCACAACGTCCCGACCAATCAGAGCACACTGTGCTCACAGGGAGGGTGGGGGCTGGAGCTATTGGAGCTACAACGAGCCGTTAAAGGCAGAGAGTGAAATTCAGTGAATACACGTAGTTTACAGAGATGCTGTATGAGAAACCAATGTGAGTTTGGAAAATTGCACAATATAAATCTATTCTAGTATACCTCAACAATGGAATTATGATCAGTGGAAATGGCCATGACATGGGCCCTTTAAAACTAAATTCAAGTTGTAGTAAGTAATGCAATTGGCGTGATAACTTAATTGTTCTACACCTTGAGGTAAGGGTTAAGGATTTCAAGTCCACTCCCACTTAACATGCCTGGACAAGTTCCGACAGTTAAGACAAATAGAAATACTATGACTACTACGACAAAAGATGACACTCAGCTTAAAAATGTCCTTTGTATATATACAAAGGACATTTTTAAGCTGAGTGTCATCTTTTGTCATTCAAACAGATAGCCTTGTAGTAGCACTGTATAGGCAAATTGCTGTTTGACCAAAATTAGCAGCCTTTGAACTGTGAATAGTTCTGTGAGAGGGTACAAAGTACTAGAGGCTGCTGTGAGTGTAAAAATACTTTGGTTACTATTGTGATATAACTTTTTATTAAAAAAAAAACTTGGTGAAGCAGATCAATATGGGCTCAGAACAGTCTCATAATACACACATGCACACAGAAGGATTCACACTTGTATTTCCGGATCCACACTTGTGTTTTTCAATGCACACACAAATGTGTTCCGTTTCATATACATGTAAATAAAATCCAAATACAGAAAAAAGTTTTACATATGTATTTTTGATCCTCACATATTTGTTTTCCGTTTAAAACCGCTGCACCTGCAAACACAAACCGCTTTCTGTGCATGGATCGCTGTGCATTCGTGTGTGGGTTTTTTGAGACTCCCCTGACGGTCACCCGATTTGTACTTGTAATTTGTTCTATCTATAGCCAATCAGATGTCTCCTCAATTCTAAGCCAATCACATGAGCGCGCCCCCACGAGGGTATGATTTATTGCGTTCATGACGTAGCGCTTCATGTACGCATTTTGCGCTGTCCATGGAGCCTGCCTACAGGTGCTAATCTCAGGACACCTCCACTCTCAGTACATTGCCACTTTCCGAACAAGAAATGCACGCAAACACAAGCTTTTATATATATTATTAAGGTACAGCGCCACTTCCCGTGGGTGCTAGACAGTGAACTGTCAACGGGGGGAGCCTCGCTGCGGGGAAACGGTGGACCTCTGTTGCCTGTCAAAGCAACTTCAGATGGTCAGTCCACCCCTGCCGGTACCGAGGTGGGCAGATCGGAGCGGCCCGACCGGCCCACTTCGGTACGTCTCGATGGCCAGTCCGCCACTGCTTCGGCATACAGTATATGTGTTGCACGGCCAGATACGGCTCGAGAAGCTGACTCAGATGAATGAGGCGAGTAAACAGCTGACAGCCGGCAAGAAACTCGAGCGATTATTCGCATCGCGTCCGGTGTGAACGCACCATTATTACAAGTATTATATAATTACAAAATAAAATCGCCACTCTCAGTACAGCGCCACTCTCCGAACAGGTAGTGCACGCAAATAAAATATTTTATATTATTATTATTATTATTATTATTATTATTAATAATAATATATATATAAATAAAAACATCTTGTATTTTAGTTACACCCGCTATTGATTAATTTAGTCAACATTGGACCTTGACACCGTCCACATAGCTATAGTGAAATAATATAATCGAAAACATTAAGCCTCTTTGATTTAATAATTGGAGCTGAAACCTCTCTGCCGTCTCATACAACACACACTTCCTTATTTATCTTTGAATAATAATACCGTAAAAATAAAGACGACTATGCTACGGTCCTTCGGTCCTGAGATTAGCGCCTGAAGGCTCCATGGACCGGTCAGCTACGGACAGCGCAAAATGCGTATATGAAGTGCTACATCATGAACGCAAGAAATCATACCCTCATGTGATTGGCTTTGAATGAAGGAGACATCTGATTGGCTATAGATAGAACAAATTACAAGTACGAATCGGGTAACCATCAGGGGAGTCTCAAAAAACCCACACACGAATGCACAGCGATCCATGCACAGAAAGCGGGTTGTGTTCGCAGGTTCAGAGGTTTTAAACGGAAAACAAATATGTGAGGATCAAAAATACATATGTAAAACCTTTTTCTGTATTTGGATTTTATTTACATGTATATGAAACGGAACACATTTGTGTGGATCCGGAAATACAAGTGTGAATCCTTCTGTGTGCATGTGTGTATTATGAGACTGTTCTGAGCCCATATATCAAGGACATGCTTCTTGAGTATAGGATCGTTATTTAGAGTTGTCATTGAAATGCAAGTTGTTGGCAGTCACCCATTCAGAATATATTAATTTAGGTAATTTCTCTTTTTTTCCTTTTTCAAAAATAGCACAATACAATTGAAGTACGCAGAGAACTATAGCCATCCGCTGCCTTGTCGTGTACCTTGGAGAAAAGGAAGAGGACCTTTTCAAGGAGTTTAGCGAAGTAATTAAAAATCTTGAAATAAAATAAAATCCATGGGCACAGTGTAAAAACAGTGTCAGTTACATTTTGAAGCATATTGCACTTTTGGCCACACCCCAATCAATAATATCTTAGCAACGTTCAGCATGGATAGGTGTTGACAGCAATGGCATGGGAAAAGGATTGTGTACAATTTGAAAAGTGGCTTCTGCTCTTCACTTAACCAGTTCAAATATTGCATGGAACCTGCAAAAAAGATGAGAAGGTACTGTACACTAAAACTTGCACGGTTGTGATTGAAAGAATCTGTCCACATGCATTTAAACACTAGGCAAAGTACTCGAAACCACCTCTGTGTGTCTTCAGGACCACATTGCCATGATGACACACACATGCAGAATCAATAGGTGAAAACAAGACCAGTGTTGCTTTAGCAGCTGGTAATAATGGCTCTGAATTCACTAAGAGGGACAGTTTAAAAAGTATGCAATTACCTAATTCATTATCTCTTATGCGCTAACCTATTATTTAATGTGCTTCAAAAGGACATGAATATCGCCATCATCAGTGACCGGTCCACCCCAGCATCTGACCATACGATGGCAACCATCGTGGTCGAGGGAAACAAATGAATGGGCAAGCATTCTGCGTTAAATTTGTTTATACTGTTTAAAATAATGACTCTCGGCAGTGTAAACATCTTTGTTACATCTTTTGTAAAATTGATGTGTGTGATCTGCAGATTGGTGGCCATTGAGAGTTTGTTACTGTAGTTTTACAAAAACTTTACAGATTTTACATATTTGGCACTGGTTTTAAATATGCAAAGGCCTCTAACTTCGAAGTGATGGCAGCATTTATTTGCTGTGTCCCCATTTCCCATGGTAATATGGCTGATGTGTTTATTTATTATTTGTGGGGCAATTTAAATTTGTGTTATTTATCTTTTTTTTCTCAAAATGTAAATGAAGCTCAGCGCAAGTTCTTTCAGGAAGACTGGTATACATTCACTCCGCAGCTGCATATAATCAGCTCATCACAGGCGTTGTCTTTAACCTATTACATTTCACCTCATTCTCCAGCAGCCAATCACTGTGCTGCAGACAAACTTTAAAATGGTTCTCCTCTCTCCTGCAGTCAGCTGTGATTTCAGGTGTTCGTGCTGCCGCCCGCCTCCTCCCCATCCACCTCCTTTCATCACATCCAGTGCCAGGAGAGTTAATCCAAAAACCTCATCCCACCTCCTCTTCATCCCATCTGCTCATCAAATCCAGATCTTCAGCATCATCACCAGTGTCTAGACCCCGGGGGGGTTCCCTATGCTCACGGCTGCATTTCCCCTTTAGATATACGATTTCAGGATCGGGGTCTAATCACCAAAGACTTAACATTTATCATATGACATGTGTCAATAAATGTTCAAACTAAATGAAGTCTCTCCTGATTGAAATATCATGTGTTGAAATAAACACTGTAGTTTAAAATAAAAAATTGAATTGCCTAACATTTTTGTTGTGGAATTAATTAATTTCTTTCTTTAAAGGCAAAAACATGAAAAAGCTAAAAAAAACAACTATTGAATACAATATATTTGGAGCAACTTAATTTATAAATGGTTGTCAACTTAAAAACTTGTGTTCACAATGATGGTAATTAAGTATACAACTTAAAATTCCTTTTAAATAATGTGGTAAAACTAGTTGGAACAACTTGATCTTTGGAGTAATCAACTTGTGTTTATGCTACCAATTATTAAGTAAGTGGTAATTAAAAACAGCTCTGATTGTAGAGGAAAAGCCTTCTCCCCTAACTCAAATAAGTTTGTTGGTTTAAAACAAGTTCATTAGAAGTTGTCATAACTCAATAAACATTGATGCACACTGTTGCGTTGATTTTCTTTGTTGAGCCAAAGCATTTGTTTTTAGAGTGTATGTGTGATGTAAGGCTGATATCTAGTGGCCAAATAGGGTAAACACATCTACACTGAGAACACTTCTGTGGCATAGAGACCAGGAGTTCAATTTCAAAAAGACAGTAAAACAATTCCACAAATGATTTATTAGAGTAGATTTTAATGATCACAAAGTCTGTTATATTTTAATTCATAGCATTGGTTATAGTCACTAACACAACAGCATGAAAGAGGTTGATGACTAAGTGACTTCTTTAAAAACATATATCATGGACGTTAGGAAACCATTAAAAATAAATGTTATCTGGTACATATGTTATTCAAGCAAAGACTGAACAATCATCCATAATGCTTCATATAAAACATTTAATAAAAAGACAAAAACAGATACAAAACTAGAAACATAGTATAAAGGATCTTATTCATATTGTTTTAATTAGTAGCTCGTCGTCATTTTCAGTTGAGTATGATATTCTCCCTCATATACTCAATACTTATCTGTATTGTTGTTGTGAAGGCACGTGGTTGTTTACCAATACCAACACTGTTCATGGTTTTGTGACAAGGCTTGCATGTTATCAAATGTTTCATATAAAAGTTGAATAAAGACATGGTTTGTATCAACATCCAAAGAGATTAACAGAATAGTTCCCAGAGCTAAATAACATTCATACCAATAACTAAGATCTAACTAAAATAACTGCATATCAGTGCATCCAGTACAGTTTTTCACAAAGTAAACCATTCATATGTATCACTACATTGTTGAGCAAAACAGAAACCACTCCAAGAAGTCTTATAACAAGTCAAACAAAAGCACCTTTTTTAAAAGTAACCTTTTTTTGGTTAATTTTCTAACCAAAGTATGAAATACAAATAGAACACAAATGATAAATCAAATTCAGATAACATTTCAACTGAATATGTAATTTGATTTTGATTAATGACTTCTAAATCTTGTCATTTAAGAATGATTAAGCACTTTTTTCTTTTTCTATAATACATTGGTATACTAGTATTGCCCGCTATGCCTATTTTAGTATGAACATTTTGTCTGGCATGTGTATATATATATAAATATTGTTGGCAATGCTTTATTTGCATTGCTCAACATGCTGATCTCAAAGATCAGGCCGTTTGATTGACAGTAGGTCTGACGATGATCAGAGGGGCAGCATTATTGCCTCCATCATTATTACAGGGACTTAATATTGGGTAGAGATTCTCAGTGAAGGAGTAGCCAGTAAAGGAGTAGATAAGAGCTGCAGCATCTACGTCATAAAAGGAGACCAGACCCTCCTCATAATCCACAAACACCCCCACCTTCTGAGGCTGAGACTTCAGAGAGAGAAGGACTGACGGAGCATCAAGAGCTTTGTACTCATTTCCATTTCTCAAACATATAGTCCAGTAACCGTCCTGAGGCCTCATGTTGAACTCTCCCTTCCTGTTGATCGACTCTCTGACCACTCCTATATTCCATTTAGGCTTCCCTTGAACATGAACCTCGTAGTAAAATCTGCCTGAAGAGAAACTCTGCCCTCCCAAAACAAAATTATAATGAGAAAATCTCTGTAGGTTGTCTGGGAGATTCTTCTTTACATTACCAAGACTCACTTGTTTCCTATCAGGAGACAGGATGAGTTCAGGGTGTGCTGTATAAGGATCAAGAGTCACATCCACTGCGTACTTCTGGACCCTCTTCAGCTCAGCCTCACCGAGCAGCTTCTTCATCTCTTTATTAAGGGTCTCCTCCAGCTGGATCAAGGCCCCCTCCACAGTTTTCTCATATGAAGATACATGGACGTTGATCTTTGTCCAGTCCTTTGTGGGTGGAACAGCTTTCAGTAACGGGAAGCTTCGGAGAACATGGAGGTGGTCTTCTGAGCGTGTGACCTGCCCCACATCAGTGTTTCTCTTCTTCAGATCAGATATTTCCTGTTCCAGCTCTTTGATGAGGCCTTCAGCCTGTTTCTGTGTTGTTGTCATCTTCTCTCCTATTGTTTTGTAAAGCTCATTCAGGCCTCTCTCGAGCAAATTGTTCAGAGAATTGAAGACCTGAACACCTTCTGATAGCTCCATTTTCGCATTTTCTGTACTGCACTTTACTGAGTGTCTGATCGCCTCAATCTTTACTCGTCTCTTCTGGATCATCTCCTGAATGTTAGCCTCTGTCTTCACCAGCTCAACTTTCTTGTCTTCATATTCATCTTTCAGAGGAACAAACTCATGCATCTTGTGGTCTAAAGCAGAGCAGTGCAGACAGACAAATGTCTGGTCGGTCTTACAGAACAGCTCCAGAGGTTTATCGTGCTTCGGACACATCCTGTCTTCCAGGTTCTCCACAGGGTCGATCAGCTGATGTCTTTTCAGACCTGACACATTTAAATGAGGCTCCAGGTGAGTCTCACAGTAGGAGGCCAGACACACCAGGCAGGACTTCAGGGCCTTCAGTTTGGTTCCAGTGCAAAAGTCACAGGGAACATTTACTGGTGTGAACGATTGTTGCTGTGACCGTTTGCGGTTGGCTTTCTGTTGAGCCGACTGTCTGAACTCACCAACCATCTCAGAGAACAAAGTGTTGACCCTCAAAAAAGGTCTTTTTTCAAAACCCTCATTACACAAGGGACAAATGTATCTGTTATTTGTATCCCAGTGTGCAGTGATGCAGGTATTACAGAAGTTGTGTCCACATGGTGTGCTGACTGGATCCCTGAACACATCCAGACAGATGGCGCACCGAAACTGCTCTTCCGATAGCAGACAGCTGACAGAAGACATGTCTGAGAACACAATTCAAAGTATTATTAAAGAACACATATTATGCAAATGTTAACGTTTTATAATTGTATTTTATGCCTCTACTGTGACATGTCTCCATGCTTTAATGTTCAAAAAGCTCTTTATTTTTCTTATAATGCCTGTGCTGCAGCACCTCTTTTCACCCTCTGTCTGAAACCAGAGTCCAGTCTGCTCTGATTGGTTAGCTAGCCGGCTCTGTTGTGATTGGTCAATCACTTAGAGATGTCCCGCCCCTTAGCCTATCACGTACAATGTGTTGGAGCTCTAGCCAATAGAGATGCGAATGTTACATGTGATGTCACTATGTTCAGGAATCAAACAAATAAGTCCAATGGAGGCGTTTCAGGCAGTGGGGGAGTGTGTGGGAGAGAAACTCCCTCTGGAGGGAACACAGGGATTTTAACCTTAGCAGACCATTTACATGCACACAAACCGATATGACACACTACAGGAAAGGAAAAAACCCCAAAAGCATATTAGGGCCTCATTTAAATATTTTGTTACACACATATTTCAATTCAAAGTCAAATCTGTATAACGAATAAAGTATGATTACTGCATTAAAAATAACTTTGTAGGTATTTTTAACACAACTGAAAAATTACTTCAACTGATGTAACTTCCTGTTTGTTTATAGCTGTACGTTTTGTGTTAATCCTGGTTGTTTAAACTCAGTAAATATGATCAGCTGTACTCACCCATATTTGAGTAAAGTGCTGAGAAAGAACTGACAAACTCAGTGTAATCTTCCTTCAGACAGAAAATCCAGAGACGTGTCTCCACTGCAGCTCTGACAAACGATAAGTTTCATTTATGGAAAGTGACGTTACAGCTCTCCTCCCTCCAGTGTTGCTCCTCCTCTTAGAGCAGCTCTGTGTTTCTCCTTCAGGGTTAGTCAGGATTAAAGTTACAGACATCTGGCACAAGATAGGTTTAACATTGAGAAATACGTTTTACATATTTTCTTAAAGCCACTAGGACGGTTGTCTCAAAAAAATATATATCTTAGATTCAGAAAAAAACAACAGTGCAAAGTCGAGCTCACTGTTTTCCCTGCAATGTTTAGCCGTTTCGTCTCATTCTTATGTTTGCCTTTTTCTGTAGTTGTTGCTCAATCATACCAGGAAGTAGTCTTGTGAGCAGTCTGTGAAAGCCTTTAACAAACTCTTCTCTCGATGCGTGATGTAAGGCTGATATCTAGTGGCCAAAGCAAGGTAAACACATCCACACTGAGAAAACCTCTGTGGTTCAGTTTCAAAGTAAAACACTTACACAAATAATTTATTTGTACTTCACCAGAGTAGATTTTAATGATCACAAAGTCAATTGATAGCATCTGTTATAGTCACTAACACAACAGCATAAAAGAGGTTTAAAAATATATATCATGGACGTTAGGAAACCATTAAAAATCAATGTTATCTGGTACATATGTTATTCAAGCAAAGACTGAACAATCATCCATAATGCTTCATATTAAACATTTTATTAAAAAAAGACAAAAATAGATACAAACTAGAAATATAGTAGAAATGATTCCTATTCATTACATTGTATATTGTTTGAATTAGTAGCTCTTTGTCATTTTCAGTTGAGTATGATATTCTCCCTCATATACTCAATACTTATCTGTATTGTTGTTGTGAAGGCACGTGGTTGTTTACCAATACCAACACTGTTCATGGTTTTGTGACAAGGCTTGCATGTTATCAACGTTTTTCTATAAAAGTTGAAGAAAGACATGGTTTGTATCAACATCCAAAGAGATTAACAGAATAATTCCCAGAGCTAAATAACATTCATACCAATAACTAAGATCTAACTAAAATAACTGCATATCAGTGCATCCCCAGTCCAGTGATTCACAAAGTAAACCATTCGTAATTATCACTACATTGTGGAGCAAAACAGAAACCACACAAAAAAAGATGTTTAAAAACAAAATCAGTTTTAACAGTAAAAAAAACGTAACTTTTATGACACACAGTAAAAATAGAAAGCTCATAAAAAAAAATGATAAAGAACAGTGCATTAATACTAATTATTCCACAGTTTAGGTGAATACTCAATTCTGATTGGTCCAGCTGGACATTCTAGCGGTCTGTTAATTTACGCTAATAGTCCGCAAATTGACCAATCTTTTTTAATCAATAAAAAATGTCAAATGAATATTCTGAATCAAGTTGTAGGTTTATTTAGTATGCAGCCGTGTATAGGGGGTGTTCTTTTTTCATTATTGACCACATCACTGCACATTACCTCACAAACATTAGCATTTCTTACCAAAAATTAACAACACATACTTTCATTTAAAAATGGATCAGCCAGGCGTGTGTTTTTGGTATGTCTGTAACCCATTGGCATCCTATTTTCTGCTGCTTTTGTGCTATGAAATGTTTTCTGGTACACATTTACAATGTGGATATGAAAGGTTAAAGACACATTTAATGAGTATATGTACTGTTGTCAATGCTTTTATTATTCTATAAAGTAGTCATGATAAGGTCAGGCCTTGACAGGACAGATGATCAGAGGTGCAGAGTTTTTACCACCATCATTATTACAGGGACTGAAGAACGGCAACAGTTTCCTGTTGAAGGAGCAGCCAGTGAAGGAGTAGATAAGAGCTGCAGCATCTACGTCATAAAAGGAGACCAGACCCTCCTCATAATCCACAAACACCCCCACCTTCTGAGGCTCAGACTTCAGAGAGAGGCTGACTGGAGGGTCCGCATGAGCATTGTACCTATGTCCATTTCTCAAACATATCGCCCAATAGCCACACTGAGGGCTCATTGAGATCCCTCCCTTCCTGTTGATCGACTCTCTGACCACTCCTAAATCCCAGTTTATCTTCCCCTTAACTTGAACTTCATAGCAGAATTTGCCTGCAGAGAAACCCTGCTTTCCTAAAACAAAAGTACGATTAGTAAATCTCTCTGGATTGTCCGGGAGATTCTTCTTCTTCCCACCACAATGACTCACTTCTTTCCCATCATCAGACAGTCTGAGTTCAGCTTGTGCTGTATCAGGATCAAGAGTCACGTCCACTGCGTACTGCTGGACCCTCTTCAGCTCAGCCACAGGAAGCAGCTTCTTCATCTCTTTACTGATTGTCTCCTCCAGCTGGCGCACATTTCTTACTACAGTCCCCTCGTATGATTGACAGACACTGACCTCTGTCCAGTCCTTTGTATGGGGAGCAGATTTAAAGGACTGGAAGCTTCGGAGAAGATGGAGGTAGTCTTTAGAGCGTAAGAGATGCTCAACCTCAGAGCTTCTCTTCTTCAGCTCAGAGATTTCCTGTTCCAGCTCTTTGATTAAACCCTCAGCCTGTTTCTGTGCCATTTCCTGACTCACTTCTATTTTTTTAATGAGCTCGTTTAGTCCTCTCTCAACAGAATCCTTCAGAGCAGTGAAGACCCGAACACCTTCTGCTACCTCTCTGTCTGCATCTTCTTTACCAAGGTCGACTGACCGTGTGATCTCCTGAATCTTCAGTTGTCTTTTCTGGATGATCTGCTCAATTTCCGCCTCTGTCTTCCACAGTTTGACCTTCTTTTCTCCATATTCTTTTTCCAGAGGAACCACATCATGCATCTTGTGGTCTGAAACATGGCAGAGCAGACACACAAATGTCTGGTCGGTCTTACAGAACAACTCCAGAGGTTTATCGTGCTTCGGACACATCCTGTCTTCCAGGTTCTCCACAGGGTCGGTCAGCTGATGTCTTTTCAGGCTTGAAGCTGTCAGATGAGGCTCCAGGTGAGTCTCACAGTAGGAGGTCAGACACACCAGGCAGGACTTCAGGGCCTTCAGTTTGGTTTCAGTGCAGACGTCACAGGGAACTTCTCCTGGTTTGAAGACTTGTTGCTCTGAGCTGCTGCTGCGGCTGCTTCTGGCTTTCTGTTGAGCCGACTGTCTGAACTGAGCGACCATCTCAGAGAGTAAAGTATTCACTTTCAAATCTGGTCTTGTGGCAAAAGCCTCTTTACACATAGGACACTGGTATTTGTCATTACTATTCCAGTGGTCAATGATGCAGGTATTACAGAAGTTGTGTCCACATGGTGTGCTGACTGGATCCCTGAACACATCCAGACAGATGGAGCAGAGGAACTGATCTTCATATAGCAGGCAGCTGACAGAAGACATGTCTGAGAACAGAAGTCAAAGTATTATAAAGTGAAAAGTTAACACCTATCATTTGTTTAAAAAAATATATCACAGCATGATTATTGCAACATTGTGAAACCATGTCATTCTGAAATTGAAAGAAAGTTACTTCCTGCTTTTATAGAGCTGTTAGTTTTGTGTTAAGGCGGGTTGAAAACAGTTAATATAAGTTGCACTCACCAGTATTAGAGTAAGTTGTTGAGAAGACCTGACGAACTTAGTATAATATTTCTTCAGACAGAAAACCCAGAGTCTTGACTGACTGCAGCTCCGAACAACAATAAGTTGTACTTCAGGAATGCGACGCTGAAGCTACCTGTGTTGCCCCTCCTCTTGCAGCACCTCTGTATGCGAGTAGTGTTCCCTTCTTCAGTAAATCTTAACTCTGGTGGCCACACGAGGGAAACACATGAGCCTCAACTAGAGGACAAGACTCCATTTTCAAAATAAAACGCTTTCACAATCAATTTGCTCAATACTAATCAAACGTCAGCATAACATCCTTATAATGACCAACCAAGATATATTGTCAGATTCAATGTCAGCTTTATTGCCAGAGTATGTGTAGACAATACAACATTTAACTCTCAGTTCTTGTTACCCTCAATGCACACATACACTTAGCCTATATAAAAAATATATATGCTGATTATTGTCTCAATAATGTGTCTATTAGACATCTTACAACAGTGAGTGAACAACGTCCTTTACAATGCCTCTAAATTAAGATCTTTGTGATTTCTTGTTTTGTTCAACCAGTAGTAAAAAAAACACAAAGATGACATACATTTTTTTTGTGTAAAAGTTCAACATTTCATTGAAATCTCTGATCTTTTATGGTGTTTTGGATGATTTTATTATTTTCCAAAAGTATTGTATGTGTGTTTAACTTTGTACTTTAGTTTATGTTGAAGTGAATATGAAAACTTCATGTAGTACCGTCTACATAACTATCACAGGTATTTTATTTGGAAAATGTTTAACCGGAAGTAAAGCCACTGTGTTGTTTTGCTAACTTGATGCTAAGGGGGGAAGCTGGTACACATAAACTTCTCCAGTTATGTATCATCTTAAATAAATGTCTCCGATTCTATCAGGGCAATTGGACCTCTAAATGTCCGTCTGAGGCTCTTCAAACACCGGGCTGCTCAGTTCGCTCAACCGCTCTTATTTTCAGAGCCACTGTTAGCATGCGGATGCTAACTTCAGCTAGCGACCGTTGGTACTAAAGTCGCCACACAGACAGGACAACTGACAGAAGTCATACTTGTTTTTTCTTTATTTTCCCACCGCCAGCACAGTGAATGATGTGGAAAGCAACTTTACTAGCGTTTGGTGTTTTGCTGCTGGCCTTGTTATTCGGGAACTTTGTTTGTTTGGGTTGGTTTCAACAAGACAGCAGCGTAAAACCCAAAACGCAGCAAAGCGAGCAACCGAGCAAAGCTTCTCCTTCTCCAGACAGCCAGGACCAGAGCTGCTTCTGCCATGTAAGTAACATTAAAACAGTGTTTGTGTGGCATTAGAGTCAAACGATGTTATAACGGTTGTATATTTGGTTTCTAAAGCTTTAAACGTGGCAATACGACACAGCCTCTCCATTCAGGAAATATTCTAGCATTTTCTGCTGTCATCTTAATTTGACGTCACAGTGTGTGTGATGCAAGCTAGCAGCAACAATCTCCTTCTCTTTTCGTGTGTGAAAGTCACTCTATTTTTGTATATATTTTAGCAGTAATAAAATACAAACGTAGCTTCACAAAACATCAAAAACACATTGAATGGAGATGCAGGAAATGCCATTTTGTAAATATAAAAGAGACTAAAGATAGTAAAGCAGCAACAATATCCATCCTGGAATAAAACCGCAGGAAGAAAAGGTGTAGGATTTGTTTAGGTTTTATTTATTAACATTACTGGTCTCAATTCTTTAATTGTGCATGTATGACAGATCAAATCACTCTTGTTCTGTTTTCAAAAGAACAGCGGGGTCTTCTGTTTTCTGACTGTAATATTAAATACATGAAAAAAAGAAGCACAAATCTCCATATCTTTTCGTGTGTGAAAGTGACATTAAAGCTCTCTTTTTTTATATATTCTAGCAGTAATCAAATACAAACGCAGTCTTTATTTATTCCGGAAACTACAGACATGGTTGGCAAATAGCAACGACGTTTCTCTTTTTTCTTTTAATGTTTTTATCGATTTCCTAAATGAGTATTACTAGCGAACGATTGTGTTTTCTTCACGTCCCATTGAAACACATTAAGCGACTGTCACATTATGTAATAATTGATATGTATTTACTGCGTTACTCCTGGTTTACCTAACTTCCGTATGAAGACTATTTCGAGGATTTAAACAAAATTAAAATAGGATAATTATTGAAAGCAATACATACAAATAGAAGTGTTATAATCAAATTGTTATGTTGTGGATTTTCTGCTGAACTGATGTTATTTCTATTAGCAAGTAGAAAAGCGTGGTGTAACGTGATTGGCTGAGGCATAGCTCCCGTCTTCTGTCCTCTCATGGGAGTTGTAGTCTTTTGCCCCGCTACCAACAAGCGGTGTATACCGCTTCTGACCCGGAAATGGACTACACAATAGTAGGGCGCTTGTGGAGAAGGCGGGATTTACTGTTGACAGCTGGTTGTTTGGAGGCGGGGCCATTTGGGGGGGTTGGCATTGGCACTGAAAGGTTTGTAATGACAGCTCAGTCCACAGACAGAGCTGCTGCTGCTGCTGTGACATATGGGCTGAAAGTTTACATAGAGGAAGTTTTGATTTGAAGCTAAAACACAGAAAACAGAAGTAGAGATATTACAACAGCATGCTGAGAGGGATTTGCCTCTTCCTGCCTCTCGTGGCTCTCAGTGGACTGCTCGGTGGACAACTTCACACAGAGGTTTGGTTAATGTGGCTATACTTTACTGAGATTTCCCAGATGTGTCTGTATAATACAATACTAGATATAAGATTTCAATAAGTAGATGATAAGATCATAGCAGTATTATTCGTGTTGTATTAAATAACAGAAAAGTGGCTCCATATGCTTGGTCATACTCTGATATTTAATTTGGTCTAATACATTAATTTCACATTTGTTTATTTAAAACATTGGTCATTTAAGACTAGAAGAAAGAGTGATTTAATTTACAGCTCAATCATTTTCTTCGAATTTCCTTGGTAGTTGTATTCAATATAAAACCAAGCCTAATTATAATGTATTACATATTGAATTGGGCACTTAAAATAAAACACATCTAGCCATAGTTATTATACAGAGATTTAGATTTTGGATTTACCTTCCCTCCAGGCATACATATTTGTCAGTGATGTGACCTGGGGGAACAACACATGGGGAAACACTGATATGGTCATTTTAGGAAATGTATCTGTTTATGCAAATAACTAAACCGAGAGAGACATTAACAAAGCTCTGAATCGACTACCTCGTGTATCACTTCTCCACAATATAGGAGGTATAGTCACAGTATGTTGGTGTATCTTTTGTAATATTAGTACCTTGAACAAGCTGTGCCCACTATTGTTGTAAATAGTAAAAAAAAAAAAAGATCGCCGGATTCAAAAAAATATAATAAAAATAATAATCATGTGAGAAAGAGGAAATTCACACAATGTTGATATTTTAATTTATTTAGTCTTCCTTTATTTATGCAAGGGGACGTATGATTACATAATTTAGTATTTATTTTAGTGTTTTTAGTACCTTTTTAAGAATTTTGGTCTGGATCCCATTTTGATGTCAACTTGGGCTGTCGGTTATTTTTCACTATTTTCTTACATTTAATGGACAGATTATCAGTCTGTTTTCAAGAAAAGAATCATCAGTTTAATACGACAAAGGTTTCTAAATTGCGTCTTGTTTATTGTGATAATACCAAACCTACCAAAAACATGACGGTGTTAAAAAATGCCCTCTCAACAGTGTTTGTGTTCAGGGCAGGTTAGCTGTTTTTTAGCCCCCTAAACCAGGTTTGTGTGCTCTGGATTAAAACTACAGGTGGTGGTTGGTTACTACTAACTTTAAATTATAAGACAATCCAAAGCCTCTTTACTGCAACAGGGTGGTGTTAACGCCCCCACCTTTAATACCTCCCTCTGTTTACCGAACTCTCCTCAGATTTCAAACTCTGGTTGTTTAGTTGCTCCTCGGGTCAAACACATTTATCTGGAGATTGAGGTGTATCCTTTGTGATGATCAGAGGGAGGTCTGAATTTTGTATGACCTGTTTGGGATCAGGTAACACAGCACTGTGCGCCCTCACACAGCAGGGGGTGGATGTATTATGTATGGCAGTGCAGGTAGACAACAGCCTGTGTGTCTGCGGGCCTCCTGCTGTGAAAAGGGGAAAGTGGTTTCCCAGTGGAGTTGTTAGTGTTTAGCAGAAGGAGAGCCTAATACATCTTTTACACAATTATACAAATATCCTTAATGTTCAGAATCAGAATACCTTTGTTCGTCCCACAGAGGGGGCATCTACATTGTAACAGCAGAAAAGAGCCAAAGACAGCTTAATGTTACCTAAGAAGCATGCATTCAAAAGAATTACAAAACACACATCCTGTTGTAACACTTCTGAGGATTTAGCAGCCAGGTATATATTATTAACGGCATATATATATTGCACATATTGCACATAGTTGGTTGGTATTTAACAACAAGGGGTGTTATAGTCTGTGTTGTTGTGTGTGTAATGTTGTTTCATCGATTGATTGAATCCTTCAGAGTTGACTTCGATGTCATGTTTGGAAATATTTTCTGTTTTATAAAACTGTGGCACCTTTTATTGTAATAATTATGTATTTTTGATATCTACAGGAAAGCTAAAAATGCACATATTATTCAACCTCATCTTGATTAATGGAAAAAGTAACTCTATAGAATACAGGTGATTTAGATTCCAGTCCATGTAGAATTGAGTTTGATATCTGATAATAAAAATGTCCTCTTGGCTTTATCTGTACTTATATCTAGCGTGTGCACTTCAGGCTAATTGAACTTTGTCATTGGCTTTCCCTCTGACAGCTTTCAGCTATTTGTAATTAATTAACGGAGACACATTAGTGAGTAAGACAGTGAAGCAGATGCAGAAAAGTGTAGTAGAGGACAAATTGAAAACTTGCTAAGGATCTAAAATCTTTTTTGGGGTTATTGTTCTGTCTTTTTTCTGTGTTTTTGAGAAAATATTCTTCATGTGTGATTTCCCTGTTTCTCTTTGCTCTGCTCCAGCTGACGGGAGTCCTGGACGACTGCTTCTGTGACGTTGAAAGCATCGACGTCTTCAACAACTTCAAGATCTACCCTCGAATCAAGAGGCTGACGGAGAAAGACTACTTCAGATACTACAGAGTAAGAGCTGCCACTTCTCTGTAAAAACAATAAGACGCTTCTTGCACTCGGGAATACAAGCGTAAAAGAAGGCAGTAGTTCTCAAATACGACTCAACGTCTCACGTCATGTCTGAACTTCTGCACTTTATATTATAAAAAGGGGTGAGCATCAGATTTAAGAAGTCGTAAATATGAAAATTCATGCAAAGTTAACAGTTTTCAATTTTAAAATCTAATTCTTATTTAAGTTGTTTGTTTTTGTTTACTTTAAGGGACACTAGCTCATGAGACGCTCATTTTCCATTTCTCATCCTTTTCTCGTCACTTGTGTTTTCTGTGCATGTAGTTGTTTACTGTAAAGTCCAGTGATCAGCTTCTTCTTGTAAAAAGAAGAAAAACTATACAATTTGGATGTGTGAGGACATATAAGCGTTGAAAATCAGTTCAAATCAATCATCTACAGTACTACAGAAAATCTGTGTAAATGATGTCCCTTCACTTTCAAGTTTTGCGCTGTCCTTAAAGACTCCAGAGACGTTAAATTCTCACATTATTGCATGAGAACATTTCTCAAGTAGTGACAGTGTCTGCTGGTGTAAACAGCCGAGGACACGCCCTGATATTCAGGTTGGTGCAGGTCTGTCAAAAAAAGGCGTCACGTTAAACAACAACAGCAGTTTTATTATTAATTCACATAAAGCTGTTTTTATGATCCTGTTACAGAACAGGAAGGATGACTGAAATATTGTGAAATACTCAAACTATTGCAACAGTGAGCAGTTACAGCAAGAGACAATGTGTTTTAGTGAACACTGTAACTACAGTTTTAAACCTCCATTGTATCCTCTGGTGACGTTTATAGCTTTATTTTTACACTTCTGCTCCGTCTACCGTTGATAACACCTTCTGCTCTGATGAAATAATCTGCCACATGAACATATCGTCAGAAACAAAGCATCAATCCAGGTACATCCTTTGGAAAAGCATATTTAAAATGCTTTGTTTGTGTCAGTCTGTTGGTGCCACAGGAGGAAAAGAGGGCTGAATGCTCTGAGGAAGTTGCCTAATTTAGTGTGTGTGTGTGTCTGGTTTAGCACTTATTAGAATGAATGGGAAAGAAGTCAACATCTAGGGCCTAGGCTATGCACATTGTCCTAGTTTTTAATAGAACATATGGCAAATTGACCTTAGATTAAATGAGAGGTTACATTAGTGGTGTACTAAACGTTATTCCTTAATATTTAAGTGTAATCATAGCATTCAAAAGTAAAATCATGTTCTGATACAACTGCTGCCAAGTTGCTGAGTTAGGTTAAGAATGTCCCTCTGCTGGCACGTCATGTCTGATGCGACATAATGAGTGTAGCTGCTCGAGCTAACGTTATGTTGGCATTCGCTGAAGAGGACACGCTGTTGTAGGAGGAGCACAATCGGAGATATTACTGTGAGAAGGATACACTGATAGTATCATGAGATAGAGAGTAGAGATTCAGGATTTAGTGTTTTGTTTGACTTGAATCTGACTTCTTGACATGTATTTTAATATAAAAAAAAGCTATTTCTCGCTTAAGTAAGTATGTTGGATGTATAACCTGGCCTTAGAGACTTATTGCTTAGAAAATAAATATGATTAAGGTGACACAAACAACGAGGAGTACAGACGTTTGTTTAGTAGAACCTGCTTTTTAAATAATAATGGATTTAAATGTAATCTTATCTGTGTCACATTGCAAAACTTCTCTGATATGAAGCACCATGAACTCATGTGGATGTTTTTCTGTCTCTTTTTTCAGGTGAACTTGAAGCGACCGTGTCCTTTCTGGCCGAACGACGGACATTGTGCCATCAAAGACTGCCATGTGGAGCCCTGTCCAGAGGTCAGTACACAGACACACACACACACACACAGACACACACACACACACACACAGACACAGACACAGACACAGACACACACACACACACACACACACACACACACGAATTAACACAACTTTTTAAGCAATAGTTTGGATTTATTTTAGATCCCTTAAGTTATCGTCATGTTTTTTTTTCTACCTGTACTTTCATGTTAAGTTGTTTACTGCATATTACTTTAGTTTCACAACATATATGCTTTTTAAAACACTGATTTACTCACTCAGATAATTGTAATAATGTTAAAGCTGTTTCCTATTGATTGTGTATGTTTATTTGTTGTTCTCTGTGTTGTTCTACAGAGCCAGATCCCAGTGGGCATCAAGTCTGGGAACTACAACAAGGTGAGACTGAGAAGATAAATGATGGGTTTGAAACTTCAAAAGGTTATCTCTGTTCTCTCAGCGTGAAACAAACGGGATCAAACAGAATGAGAAATCCTTTATTTGTCCAACAGCGAGGAAATAAACACAGCGAATAACAACATTGAGCTGTCAAAAATCTATATATTGCACAGAAGAAGTGTACCTCCACCACAATGTAGTCACAGAATATTCTTGATGGTAGATAAACTCAGCGTTGGTTTGAAAATGCAATGCAGTGAATCTAACTCTGTAACTATCTTTATCTGTGGACTGAAAACCAAATGGAGTTTAGCACCAGCTGCGTTTTTTTCCACCACTTTCTGTCTCATTAGCTGATTCTGTAGACACACACACACACACACACACACACACACACACACACACACACTCTCTTTACTCTCCTAGCACTCAGCTTATCTGCTCTGCTAGTTTCCACGCACAGACTGAGTGTTCGTTGGCTCGCGGCCTGGTGTTTGTCTTGTAATGACCCAGAAGTGTTCTGACATCTGTAACAGTCGAGGTCGAATGTTTTTCACTGACCGTCGGCTGGGAAACTGTTAGTCAGCGAGAAGAGATGAAAGAAAACACGACTCCTCTGCCACCTCAGCAGTATGTGAGGAGCATGCAGTTTGGAAGTGGGGAGGTTCATCATGAGGCTTAAAGTGATACCTGAAATATATATTTTGAGCATCAAACTCAATCTTTAAAAGTGGCTGTTACTGGTTTGTAATGTTCTTACTGACGGAAGCTTCAGTTAGCTTAGATTGCAGGGTTAACAGTGGATTTTAAGATATTTTAAATATGAAATTGTACATAGGAAATAGCTGTGAAGCACTATATAAAGGTTCTCTGGTGATCTCTGAAAATGTGGCTATATACACTGTCTCCATGTAAAACCTCACACATGACTCAGTTGAGTTTATGACCTAATTATAGAGCTCTTCGATCTGCTTTAAAATAATAATACATTGAATTTTTATAGTGCTTTTCCTGGTGCTCAAAGACGCTTTACATCAAATCAGAAACAGAAACAGTGCAAAGAAAAACATCACTTGTTGACTTGCATGACCGTACAATGTTTTATAAATTGTAGTAAAGCGTGGTCTAAATGTTAAACCTCAGTTTCTTTTTTTATTCATTATTTCCCTGTTTCCATTTATTTAAAATATGTCAATTCTGAACTGTATTTTATTCAGAAAAACATCTTTTTGGACAGCTAACAAAAGTATTTCTATATTTTTTATATTGTTTTGGACATTTTACTAAATTAATTATGTTTATCAAATTGTATTTGTGTTGCCCAATATCACAACATGCATTTATCTTAGGGGGCTTTACATAGATAAAATACATTTTTTATTTATTTAATTTCACTCTATTCTGATTCTGATTTACAGACATCGGCTTATTTTTAATGTCAGTTTCAGATCCACATTTTCTTATTATAAACATGGCATTGACAGCTGTAGTGTTTTTTGTCTCAGTACTCCCAGCCAGCGGATACGGTCTCCGACGTGACGGAGTGTGAACAGGCCAAAAATCTGGGCGCCATCAACAGCACCCTGAGGTGACACACACACACCCACCATGTATACATCACTTCAGGGGACATTACATTGACTGACATGCATTTCCTGGAGACTTATCCTAACCATAACCAACCCTTACCCTTACCCTTACCCTTACCCTTACCCTTAACCTTACCCTAACCCTAAACCTAACCAAGTCTTCACCCTAAAATTAATGATTCCTCTCATGGGGACCTCCATTTTGTCCCCATAAGGGAGGCGAGTCCCCACACGTGACTGTGTAAACAGATTTAGGTCCCCACAAGTATAGTAATGCTCGGACACACACACACACACACACACACACACACACACACACACACAACCCTTCTGTCTGCTTTATCTCCCACTGCACACACACACACACACACACACACACTATTTTTACACGGTCAGCTGCAGCAGCTCATTTACCCAAAATGCAAAGCGGCTTCACAGCTGATAGTGAATGTTTGACTTGGTTACTAACATCTGATGTGCAGCTGCTGGAGGTTTCTCAGCTGACTGACCTGAGTCGAGGGATATTTAAACCATAGATACATTCGTGCTGAAACGACAAAGATAAAACAATGTGTTTTAAAGACTTGCTCAACCAAAAAGTCTAAAAATATAATGGTGAGAATAACAGGAAGAGAGAAAATACTTTCCTCCTCTGTGCACCGTCACATAAAGTAACATCAGGGCTGTGTTTATATAACAATGGACGTATTTGAAGCCCATTTCCTTCTATCGTTCACTATTTCTTAACATCTATCTCAAGCTGCTGGTGGATTTGTTTTTTTATGTGGAATTGATTATTCAAAAAGAGGGACGCTGTGGATCCCTGAAGTTTCCTCTGAAGTGGTTTTTGGGATTGCTCAGGCACAAATCTGTAAAATAAACTATTTTTTTAATATATATTTAATTGTATTTTATGAAAAAACAGTTCTTCCATGTTCCCAAATAATAAATATAGTATGGTAAGAAATGCCTATCGCATTAATTATTATTATTAAGGAGAACAATTGATTATTCTGACTTGTATTATTGATAAAAGGGTGATTTTTCTTGAGTTTTACAAAGTAATCGTTCATAGTTATACTGTTAGATACTTTCATGCTTGTACTAGATTTCAGTTGTTTGGCATTTTTCTGTATCATACTTAATAAAGTCTAAATGCACAAATGTGTAAATATATGCAATAGATCAGATCTCAGTCATGAGTCATTATTCAAACAGTCTTCAAAAAATGAATGTCTGAAAATCTCAGATATTAATAACAGAAAGTTACTTTTAAAGTTGTTTTGGATTCTTAAAATGTTGTGATAGTTTCTCCTCTGTGATTAATATAAATGTCTATGACTTCCTGTTTCAGTAACCAGAGCAAAGAGGCGTTCGCTAACTGGGAGAAACACGACGATGCTCAGGATCACTTCTGTGAGCTCGATGGTGAGCATTCACTCCCTCAGACCTATCTGAACTACTGGAACGTTTTCCATGAAATGTTCTGGATATTCCTGTTTTTTTACCACCCTCTTGACCTTTCATCTAACACCAACCCTCACAACAAATCTTCCACTTGTTCACAGAAACATGTAATGGTAAAGAAGACATAAATAAGGATGGGGTTGTTTCTGTTCAACACTTTGTATGTGTGTGGAGCCAGAGACTCTGACCATGTTTACACAACAAGCTCGCTTACATGTCATCATGCTCTCCGTAGTTTGAAGTCTAATATGTTTTGTGTGTGTGTGTGTGTGTGTGTGTGTGTGTGTGTGTGTGTGTGTGTGTGTGGTGTGTGTGTGTGGTGTGTGTGTGGTGTGTGTGTGTGTGTGTGTGTGTGGTGTGTGTGTGTGTGTGTGTGTGTGTGTGTGTGTGTGTGTGTGTGTGTGTGTGTGTGTGTGTGTGTGTGTGTGTGTGGTGTGTGGTTGTGTGTGTGTGTGTGTGTGTGTGGTGTGTGTGTGTGTGTGTGTGTGGTGTGTGTGTGTGGTGTGTGTGTGGTGTGTGTGTGTGTGTGTGTGTGTGTGTGTGTGATGTGTGGTGTGTGTGTGGTTATGTGTGTGTGTGTGTGTGGTGTGTGTGTGTGTGTGTGTGTGTGTGTGTGTGTGTGTGTGTGTGTGTGTGTGTGTGTGTGTGTGTGTGTGTGTGTTAGATGAAACCGCTCCAGACTCTGAGTATGTGGATCTGCTGCTGAATCCGGAGCGATACACCGGATACAAAGGACCTTCAGCCTGGAGAGTCTGGAACAGCATCTACGAGGAAAACTGCTTCAAGTGAGACGCACGCGCACACACACACACACACTCTCTCTCACTCTACAGTAAGAATGAATTGGTTATGTACGGACTGAAACTAAAATACATTTTTATAGAGCGTCTAAGAAAAAGTGATTTCTGTTCTCTCTCTTTTTTTCTTTTGTTTAGAAATGTCCACATTTAAAGCTGTTGGAAATCGTCCTCTGTGATGATTATTGATGGTTAATAAAAGTGTGTGTTCTGTCTTCAGACCCAGATCGGTGTACCGACCTCTGAACCCTCTGGCTCCGAGCAGAGGTGAGTCAGAGACAAATCAATATCTGTTTCATCAGCTGCTGTTTCAACAAACTAAAACTCAGGCTTTTGCTTAAATAGAAAATCTTGTTATCATGTGTGCAATCACTGAACTCTAGAATCAAATGTCATATTCAATATTATGCACTTATTTAATTGTTTATGCGTTCAGGTTTTTCATTATATTTCATTACGTTTAAGGTTCATTTTTGCTCAGCTGCATTTTTAAACAATATTTGACAGAAAGTTGGCTTCTCTTGTAAATAAAACTCATTCAATGATAGGCCTCAAATTAGGATATTGCAAAGTTATTGTTCTCTTTACTCAAGGCTGTTATTTGTTTTATGTATTATAATCCTGATTATAATAACCCTTATTATAGTAAGTCAAAAGTGTTTTTTAAAAGGGTTAAGTGTCAACATGGTGTGGTTGATAACACATCCATATGAGTGTCTAAAAGCTTTGAAGGATGTTCAATGTGACGAAGTGAAAATGGAAACCTCAGCTTGTTATCTGAGATATGAGAGAGAAGTGGTTTATAGATATCTATAATCCACATCTTTACCCATAATGCCTCACGTGAGACGGCACATTTTACCCATTACATTAAACATAATGTCCCAATAGGTCTTAGAGGTCTTTGTAAATGATTGTCTTTTATTGTGATTGTAGTAATGTGTTTTTATTACATGTACAGCACTTTGGCTCGACCAAAAATCGCTTTTAAATGTGCTTTATAAATAAAACTTAATTTGATTCACCAAAATTAAAATAGCTTATCTTTTGGAATCTATGTTTGTAAGTCAAATGGGGCATCCAGTTATATTCCTGATTGTACAAATACAACATAATGACATGTTTATTCCTAAAAGACGACATAATAATATTGCAAATGGTGCTAAATAATAAATTACTTGCAAAACAATGAAAAACTTCCAAGTAAATGCAATCAATTCACTTATTTTTGATCACTTTTGCAATCAGTTAAACAGCCATTACATTACATCCAGTATTATATTATTTAATATATATTACGGGGTGTCCGCGGGGTCTTAAAAAGTATTAAAAGTTGATAAATCAATTTAGCGAAAATTAAGGCTATTAAAAAGTATTAAACTGCATTTCCCAAGGTATTACATTTTGTAGCTTGTTTTCAATAAGTATATCAATTGTCCAAAGAGGTTGTATTCTACAGTTTGCCTGAATGTAATCATTGCGTAGATGTGTAGTGTGATTCTGTGTAGTTTATTTATGGCATCCCGTTGGATTTGACGTCATCTGAACAGGACATCTCACGCTCACTGCTTGATAGCGCACGAAGGTCCGTTTACGCCGGTTGTTAAACAACATCGTTATGGGGAAATGCAAGTCTGCGTCCAAAGGGTTGGAAGATAAGGAGGAAGGACAATCAATACTGTATATAGTAAATGTGAGGTAAAGTGTGTCGCCAAGGTAACCGGTTAAAACTCGAAGTGGCGATGAGGTCTTAAAATGTATGGAAAGGGTCTTAAAAAAGGTCTTAAAATGTATTACATTTGACTTCAGGATTCCTGCATGTACCCTGTATTAATACCCCTAGCACAAGTCTAATGACAAACCGCCCTTACTATATGGATGATACTGTATTTAAATCTGCCTCTGATCAGCATAAACAAGTCAAATAATCATTGACATGTTTAGATTTGTATTTTTTTTCATTCCTAAAAGACATTTCTGTAGAAACCTCACCTTGAGCCTGCAGCTGAGACTTCTCACGCACACTTTAATGTGTGCATCTTTTCCTGAGATCGCCTGTTTATCTGTTTGTAATGTAGCAGAGGTGTTTATTAATAGAAGATATCTTACACAGCTTTGTTCTCTCCTTTTCTTCTTCTCTTTCTTTGTTCAGGAGACGACGATGGTGAGTAAAACTGAACTGTCGTCATGTGAATCTATTTTTAGTTTTTTTTATAAAAGCAACTGATGAAGTTTTTCTTTTATGTTGCTCACATTGCAGGAGAGGGTTTCTACACGTGGCTCGAAGGTGAGAACTTCCTCTTGTTTTATCTTTTTCTTCCCCAAATGAAATGTTCTGTGACATCTCCCTTTATGTTTGAGTTCACAAACAACCTCATACTTCCTTTTAAAACTTTGCCTCCTGCAGCTCTTGACCTAGAACAATCTCACGGGATGTAAGGATTTGACACGTGAAGCATTTTTACATTTCGTTTGAATGAACTTCAATTAATAGTGATTTGTCATATTGTGATAAGTATGCTGTCGCCTCCAGCAGCCTCTTAGCTCCTCTCTCCTTTCTGCAGTCTGCTGAAACATCAGTGTGTTTTGGAACAAAGAGGGCAACAAAAAAGCTTTTACAAAGAGATGTCAATCATCTGCGGTGCAGCTCGATTAAAATCAGGTCTAAAGCAAATTCAGCTTCAGATCAATCAGACTCCACAAAGAAGTCAGAGCAGCGTTTCCGCCAGGGGGGGCGTCTTACCGTCATTTGAACTTGAGCCGAGGGCGTCCAAAAAAAATTATAATTCGAGAGAAGATCGAGAGTTTTTGTCGCTTAAAATGACGAAAAGGAAAAAGGACAAGGACATCCCTCTGTTGGAGGGGCAAAGGAGTCTGGTGGGCTTATTTTCGCCGCCAGCAAAGCGTGTTCCTGTGACGGAAAGTGTACTGCCGGCGAGCCTTGACGGGCGGGTGCTAGTGGAGCACGCGCGTGAACTGCGAGCGCCGGAGCCTCGCAGCGGCGAAACTGAGGCTCTGGTAAACTGTGGTAACATGAAGAGCCGCTTGGGAGCCGAAAGAGCCGGCTCTTCTTAGTGAGCCGAGACAAATGATCCGACTCACTAAAAAGAGCCGGAATTCCCATCACTAATACGTAAAGAGATAGTATCTATAAGGGACGGCTCAATTCAAAATTCAAGTCACGTGACACGACGTGACACGACGTGACGTCACACCCCCCCCCCCTCTCGGGGTGGACGCCCTCTCAGCCCTGGTCTGGCGGAAACACTGAGTCAGAGTGTTGGATTAGTTGGATGTCAAATGTGAATCAACACTGATCAACTGAAAAATATGTGGAAGCATTTATGGATTAAGGAATTTTTCATCCCAAAATTACAGAACATTTGTTTTATTTTGTATCTTAAATATTTTAATTTCCTTGCTTTTTTTCTCGTCCGTTTCATGTTAAAACAAATATATAGTGTTTGGAATGAAGATGCATTTTAATAATATTCATTTCACCTCCATTACAATAGTAGCAGAGGAAGAAATGTCAAATTCAAAAACAGAAGTCTATAAATATGGACAAATCACATCTGCATAGGTAGATAAGTTCCTCTTAATTATTCAAAGCAAACTATTATACTAAGAAATCAACACATGTCCTCCTTTCTTCTTTCTCTCCCTCTCGTTTTCAGGGTTGTGTTTAGAGAAGAGAGTTTTCTACCGGCTGATCTCGGGCCTCCACAGCAGCATCAACATCCACCTGTGTGCCGAGTACCTGCTGGACGGTACGACTGATCTCACTACAGCTTTAAGCTTTATTTTCATTTGTCCCCTGTGACACCAAAGCTAATTCAGTCTTAATTCAACCTAACGTAAAACCAGAACTGAGGTCGGCAGGATTTCATTACGACTACAGGCTGCACCAGACTAACCGGTATCAGTATGTTGTTACTTCGGCATCATTTAGTGATGTGATTATTATTTTAAAGGAAAAAATAAAGCTTATAGTTAGGTTTTTGTTAAGTGTTTATACATTTCCTTATATGATACTTGAATTTCTACCTACAAAATCATATTGATACCTTACTTTAAGGCATATCGAGAACATCTTCTGTAAATGAATTACCATGTCCTAAATACTTGGGTATTCTACTCTTACTCTTGCACTTTTCTTGCATTTTATATATTTGTACTGCTATGTTTGTAATTTTCGTTTTCTTAAAGGTCCCATGTCATGCTTTTCCGGTCATTACCCGTCCCCTTGTGTGTCATGTAGCTTTTTCTGCATGTAAACGGTCTGCAGAGTCACAAACCCTCAAAGTACACCCTGTAGGGAGTAAAACTCTAACACAGAAAAGACCTGTCTATGCTGCCCCAGAACGCCTCGTTGGAGATTTCTCATTTTCCATTGTTTACTTCTGGGGTATAGTGACGTATTTCTGGTATAGTGACGTAACGTAACGGCTCCGCAGATTGGTCCAGATTTACCAATCCGCGTAGCCGTTACGTTACGTCCGCGGAGCCGTTACGTTTGGACCAATCCGCAGACTTCCTCACACACACACACACACACACACGGCGGGACGTTGCGAGGCTCGCTGCTGCGAGGAGCAGGACACTGTGAGCTGGCTCACTGGTGTGGGGTCGGCGAGACAGCGAGACACCGCGGAACTCAGCCTGAGCACAAACACAAACTCCCAGCCAGGCTGCGTGTGTGTGTGTGTTTCGGGCTGGGTTTCGCTGTGTCTCGCTGTCTCGCAGACGGCTCACAGGGAGGGGGGGGGGGGGGGGCAGGAGCTCCAACAAGGCGTTTAGGACAGAGAGTGAATACACATACTTTACAGAGATGCTGTATGAGAAACCAATGTGAGTTTAGAACATTGCACAATGTAAATCTATTCTAGTAGACCTCAACAATGGAATCATGATCAGTAGAAATGGCCATGACATGGGACCTTTAATGTTTTATGTGAGGGACTGCGGATGGAAAGTAGCTCAAAGCTAAATCCGGCATATTTACACTTGGCCTATTTCATGTTTTAAGTGTTTATTAATGTGCAATGTCCCTGCCAGAGAAACAAATAAATAAAGAAATAAAGGATTTTCTCAATGTTAAATGTTGTCCAAACGGCTGCAGTGGGCCTGACTCGGTTTCAAGGTTTTTCTTCTGCAGTTTTAAGATAAAATGTCAATGTCAAAAGGGCTGAATAACTTAAAGGGGACCTTACAGAAGCAACAAATTAAACAACATGTCCAACAACATCATTTTCACAGTAACAAATGTTCAAGAATGCTGAAATAAAGTTAATATTTGTCAGAAAAGAGCCGCTAGATAAAGATAAAATGCCCGACTTATACCTTTTTTAATTAATCTGATTACAGTTTAACATATTTTCACTTGTGTTTCTGGGCTTCAGTGTTTTAAACAGTGTGTTAAATCTCTAAAACAAAGTGTTGCGTGTTGTATCGTGTAGTAAAAGTTGTGTTTGTGTGTTTGGTTCCTCAGAGGGTTGGGGCCGGTCGATTTGGGGTCCCAACGTTCAGGAGTTCCGTCAGCGCTTCGACACGGCGGAGACGAAGGGCGAGGGCACGCGGCGGCTGAAGAACCTCTACTTCCTGTACCTCATCGAGCTGCGCGCGCTCTCTAAGGTTTCTCCGTACTTCGAGAGAGCGTTCGTCAACCTCTACACCGGGAACCGGCAGGAGGACGGAAACACCAAGGAGCTGCTGCTGCAGTTCTTCGATGAGATCAAGTAAGAGGGAATGTTAGGTTTACTAAAATTCACTTTGATCAATCAGAATCAGAAACAGGTTTATCACCAGGTAGGTTTACACAGTATGAGGAATTTGACTTGATGGCGCTGGCTCTCTGCACTGTCCAATCAAATACATGCAAGTGCACATCTGTGGTTAAATAGTTTTAATTTTGAAATGTGTAATCCAAGTGTTCACCTCTTGATTTACCTGAAAACATCACATCCTCAACACCTTTTTTACCAAAGTGCAATTCTCATTGTGTTAGTTCCTTTCAGCCTCAGCTCTGCAGCTTCACTTATCAATGAGTTGATTGACAGAAAATGAAATAGCAGCTATTTTAATGAGCAGTTATTCAGTTTAAGTACATTTCTAAAGCAAAGGGGACAAAACATTCTTCTTAAATGTAAATAATTCCTGCTATTTTCAGACTTTAAACATAGTTGGAAATAACAAATTAATTGAAATAATCATTTTAGTAGTTAAAGCGCTATTATAAATATGAGCATAACTTCCTAACTGTAAGCAGGTATCAATGTATCTGTCCTCTGATCCCTTACAGAGGATAAACAACCTCTCTCTCTTTGTTAAAACTAAATTCCCGACTTAAACTTTGGCTAAAATGTAAAAGTATATCTTAACAGAATAAAATAATATATTTATTAAACATTAACTCTGGTTCTGGTTATTTATTTGTACCCGTATTTGGTTTGCAGTTAAAAGACAAGGGATCCATTATGACACACGCTATGCAGGTTACTTATAATCTTAGTCGATGTTATAAGACTAACGGTTTATTTTGTTTTCCAGAACTTTCCCAATGCACTTTGATGAGAAGTCCATGTTCGCCGGACAAAAAATTGAAGCCAAAATATTAAAGGTAGGTGAATCCAAAATCTAAACCAATATCTCATCACCCAACACACAGACGGAAGAGTCTCTCTCTTTGGCCCTTTCTCATTTCACTAATTCCCCTCCTCGACTCCCCTCCTCGACTCCCTATCCTCGACTCCTATCCTCGTGTCTTAGTCCCGCCCACAGGAGATGCGAGCGGAGGAATCGAGGAGGGGAGCCGAGGAGAGAGGAGGGGAAGCAGCAGGCGGTTAGAGAAATGAGAACTCCTCTCCTCTGAGCGGTCATTTTAAAGAGACGTCCATTAATGATGACAGGAGGCACAGCAGCCCTCTGTCTGATGGACAGATGTGTTCATGACGACTTATAAATTTACTTTGAATTCATTCACAGTGCGGTATAATGAGACAATAACAGGCTATGCGGACACACATGTATATTTCTATATATATTTCTATAAATATATACAATTTCAGATTCAAACAAGTATGAGAGCACTCGCAGCATAATAACGTAACACTATCAGAGACTGGATATATCCCCCCCCCCCCTCTCCCCTCTCTGGTCGCTACAAGGAGGAAAATAAATGACGGGCCAAAAGTTTTATTTACAAGTATTAAAAGTAAGCAGAGGACACCAAACCAACTGAGACCTGTCTGTCCGCCGCAGCTGCGCGCGCACACACGCACACACACACTGTTAAACACGCACCTACAGCTCCTAAAGCATATAATCAGGCTACAGCCGTTGTGTATTTTATTATGTGAAGCACTAAATGGTCTTAGAAAAATATCGACTCTTTGTTTGTAGATATTTACTAAACTAAAGCAAATAAAGAGAGTAGGCCTGTTATACTGAGTGATATATATTATACACACTGCTCTGCTTTCTGCACGGACCTCACAGCTGTTCTCACTGGAAACATCGCGTCGCGATGAAAGCAGTAAATCAAATAATATCCAGGGGATGCATGCAGAGCTGTCATTGGCTGAGATAAGTCCGGCTCTTTAAACATCTCTGTTGCCGGAAATGCATCCGCGGACTAGCGCGGAGGAACCATCAGTGTCTCCTCGATTAGAGCTCCTCCAGAGAGCCTCCTCGATGCTCGGTCCTCGATGTGCATGTAGAGAAATGAGATGTCCTTCAACATGGCGCGCTGAAATCCATTTCCGGGTCACTACCGGAGGACCGAGGAGTCGAGGAGGGGAAATTTGTGAAATGAGAAAGGGCCTTTGTGTGTTTGTGTGTGTGTGTGTGTGTGTGTGTGTGATGTCCACCATTGTTTGACAGGGCAGGTGCCTTTTTGTTGTGATGTGTGTTTGCTCTTGGTATAATTAGCAGTCAAAGCCAGAAGTCCAACTGTTTATTTTATTTATTTGTGGAATCATTTATTTTAAATATCTGTAATATACTGTAATTCAGCTCATCAGTAACACCAGGTTTAACTAACATGTCCTGAATGTTCTTTACCATTTCTTTAAAATCATAAATCTATGCGTCCTAAATCGACTCTAACCCTCTCCTCTCTTCCATCCTTCAGGAGGAGTTTCGCCTCCACTTTAAAAACATCTCCCGGATCATGGACTGCGTCGGCTGCAGTAAATGTCGCCTTTGGGGAAAACTGCAGGTGAGTTCGCTTTAATGTCTGCTTTTAGATCCCCATGTTTACTCTCACAGATCTCACAGATAAAAAATGTTGAGATCCTATTATTGTATTTCTATTACCATCGATCAAAAACAAATCCCACTTTCCCAAAAGAGATGAGTAAAACTGTCTCCAGATCTCTGAATTAAATCACACATCTCAATGAGGTTTTTTAAGTACATGATGCGTACTATAAAAGAAAACAAATTATTTCAATAACAAAAAAGCTACAATAAGAAAACCACAATTCAGCTCAAATTGTATCGTTGACAAAATGTATCTGGTTTATTAAGTTAGAGTTAACTGAAAAAGCATCTTAGTTTTCTCTTTTTATGGAAACACAAGAATAAAAATACATACTATTCCAAACGCAAGTCCCTACCACGTCTCCTTTGAACTAGAGGAGCTCATTGTCAACCTCTAAAACATCTCTTTCAGACTTGTTATAAGTTATTATTACATGGCTTGAATACTTGATTTTGATTGGTCAATTCAGAACACGTGACACGTTGTTAATCCAGTAGTACAGACCGCTGTCAAGGACTTATTGACCGTTGTTAAGGACGCTCACGTCTGCAGAAAGAAAACTGGAACAAGAAAAAAGAAAACAGCGGAGAAGTAACGGGGCAGAAACCCTCAACACGGAGCTGCGGTCCTTTTTTTACTCAACGGTCCAAACATAGACATCAAACGGCAAAACATATTCAGTTGCCAGTTCCTTTGGCATTAGGGCAGGGATATCTAGATACTTTCCAAGCTTTGACATAATGAATTGTGCTACTTTTAAAGCAAGCAACAATGTTTTCAAATCTGTAATCAAAAACCTCCTCAAAAACGCTATCGAAGCAGTTCTTGCCGTTGCTAAGGAGGATCAAGAAAGAGAAAGTAAAAGAGGGTAAAAGACGGAGCGCTGGACGTCAGATAAATCACCAGAAGAAGGCAGAGAGGAAGTAAACACTAATGGCGCGTTTCCACTACACGGCCTCGCTCGGCCTCGCTCGGTATGGCTAGGCCTCGTTAGGACTGGCTCACTTTATGGCGCATTTCCATTACAGTTTAGGAACTGGGGTAGTATCTATGGTAACGCAGTGTAGGCGGAGCCGTGACGTCATCTTCAATGAGAACCCCAGAAAAACAACACAGCCGTTAGCTGTTAGCACTCAGAGCTCACAGCTCCTCATATATGTTCAGAAACTAGACAAAAGTTAAACAAGTACAAACCACAGACTGCCTGTGTCATGGCGAATACAGTCGCTGGTTTATTTATGTCTATATAGGCCGTTGTTGTGAGTGTGGACGGTCGGAGCATATACTGCGTTAGCTTAGCCAATCTCCATTTAGAAAACACGCATTTTAAAAGGTTTTTCCCCTGCCGTCTGTCTGCAGACTTGACAAAGCATTAATTCATGGTTTTTACTAACCGGTATCAGTATGTTGTTACTTCGGCATCATTTTGAAACGTGTATTACAATTAAATCACGGTCAAATATGTCCATCTTGTTGTAGTTGTAGCCCCCTTGCCAGCGATTCTCTCACTAGTTTAGCATACTCAGCCCGACACAGCCTCGTTGTCTCTGGCCCTAGACCCACGATTTTATGAGGCCAGAAAAACTGTGAATTAGGACCCGCCGGCCGGTACTAGGCCAAGTGGAAACGCAACCAAAGACGGGCCGCTGACGTCACAGCTCTCTTAAACGGGGCTCCGCGCTGTAGTGGAGACGCGCCATAACAGGAACACGGTATGAGCTCTGTAGAGTTTAGGGACTTGTTAGTGGATCAGAAACTGTGAACAGAGTTGGACAGTGCTGCCGTAAAGTTGTTGTTGTCGCAGTTCCAGCCGTTGGTGCGCCGTGGAACGGAATTATTTTTTCTTAGCGGAAGAAATACGATTATTTTTAAGTCAATAAAATCATTTCAATTAATATTGGGAGTCGAGTCGTTAGTTTGTGTATGGCCGTGTAATAAGCGGGATAATGTGCAGCGACTTGGTCATTATGGGGAAAAGAATAATGGGGTGTTCTTTTCCCCATAATGACCGCCTCGCTGCACATTATCCCTTACATAGCTCTCTGAACCTTTTTCATATATTTGACTTCATGAGGACACAAGACCGAACTAGCCAGTTCAGTTTGGGTTCAGGCACATTAGAGCCAAATCATTCTGCTGTATCGATGATTTGACTGAAGCAGAACCAGAGCTTTCTCACAGTTTCCCCTTGTGTTGTTTGGTGTGCAGACGCAGGGTCTGGGCACCGCTCTGAAGATCCTGTTCTCTGAGAAGGAGATCCAGAACCTCCCGGAGCACAGCCCGTCTAAAGGCTTCCAGCTGACCCGGCAGGAGATCGTGGCCTTACTCAACGGGTTCGGCAGGTAACATGAAGGCTAATTGGTCCTTAGATTGCAACAGAACCGACATTTTGGACTGAAGGCAACTAGCTTATTATCTCTAAAACGTCCTGTAAAACATATGATGAACATATTGTTGAATGTTTGAGAACATTCAACAAACATTGTCAAAAAAGTCTCTGTGTCGATGAGTTAAAACATTTAATTTGAATGAAGTTGCTTTCGCAGCATGACATCTGATACGGTTCATGCTGTTTCTAAAGGTCTCGTGCTGCTGTCCCATCGCTCTGTTCAGTGCAAAATGGCAGCTGCACTAGTTGTGTCACTTTTCTCTCACCACCTCTCTCTCTCTCTCTCTCTCTCTCTCTCTCTCACCACCTCTCTCTCTCTCACCCTCACCACCTCTCTCTCTCTCTCTCTCTCTCTCTCTCTCTCTCTCTCTCTCTCTCTCTCTCTCACCACCTCTCTCTCACCCTCACCACCTCTCTCTCTCTCTCTCTCTCTCTCTCGATTCGATTCGATTCGATTCGATTCAATTCAATTCAATTCAATTCAATTCAAAGGGGCTTTATTGGGATGAAAGTTAACAACATTAACATATCTCTCTCTCTCTCTCTCTCTCAGGTTGTCCACCAGCATTCAGCAGCTGCACAGTTTCCGCCTGCTGTTGAAGGACAACAGGTAACAGCAGGTGATCTCACCTGGCCAATAGGAGGCTCCGCCCCCAGAGACCTGCAGGAGTCTAATCCAGCCAAGAAAAAGGCCTTTTTCATGGACATCAGGATCAGCAGTGAACCATTAACACCTTCTTCTTCTCCTTTCTATACCTCCTCCTCTTCCTCCTCCTCCTCCTCCTCCTCCGTCTGGCAGGTCTTGAATGTTAACTCTCGCCCCCTCTTGCCTACGTCAAAACTCCCAACGTTTTTTTTCTTCTTCTTGTTCTTTCTGCTGTAAATCTTGTCGGCCATTGACAAACCTTTTTCATTGTTTTGTTCTCCTTTGAGACGTTGACCTGTAAAATCAGCAGGTGGTCTGTGGTGTTGGACAAACCCCGAGGAAATGATCCAAAGTTTGGAAGGAAGTGACGAAACTGACCAAATTTGACACGACAGACTTGGAACGCCGGGACCAGGAAGTGTGTCCAACAGGAAGTGAATTTAATGTTTTCTTTCCTGCTGACCCCGCCCTCTGCCGACATCACATCCTGTTGGATTTGCACTCATGTGAACCCGAGTCAAACCTTTTACTGTAAGGATATAGAAATACTTTCTCCTGAGAGAGGACTCAGCCAAAACGGTTTTCCAGATAAAAGTGAGTCTGAGGATTATGCTGCCTGTTTTTTTTTTTCCGTTTCCTTTTCCTCTCCTCATCTTCTCCGGCGTTTGACGTTTGTTGCTCGAAGCCTGAGGATTTGGACCAATCTGCTTGAGTTTACCATCTCAGGCTTTACACATGTCAGCTCGCTAGAACACTGTGTGCGTGCGTGTGTGTGTGTGTGTGTGTGTGTGGATCAACAGTTGCAGCTATAAGATAATGGACTATGACTTGATTCCATTGCTCACCTTGATACTGTAGCAGATTTTTGCTCTCTTTCGATAATAGCTAATAATTCTAAGCTTAGTTTTTTGATGAGTCATGTTTCTGTCTGTCTAGTCGCTGCCGTGTGTTTTGCAAAGCTGACGCCTCCTTTTCTTCGGCATTTATTTTTGCTTCGGCCATGTTGTCTTAAAGCACACCTTGAATCAAGATAGATTTATTTAAATAGGACAAATAGAGTTATTAGGTGTTCTTGAGATGCTTTAGAGTTTATTTCACGCTGGTTATTTCCACATGAGAGACCCAGGAGGTGTGATTGCACAGGAGAGGATTGGGTTTAAAGGAGCGGCTGCAGATCAGCAGGAGGCTGGAGGTGACTCACAATGTTTCAGGAGCCTCTAGGAGTGAGAGAAAAACAACTTTAATGTCCAGCGCTCTGCAGAAACATTCTCCTGAAAGCATGAGTCTGGAGTTATTCTTTATCTAAATTCTTACAGATTGTCTCGTATAATGTTATGACTTCCTGTCTTTGGCGTCTACAGCTCTAACCCAATTGGATCATGAGGACGTAAATCTTTAAAAAACACAAACGAGTGATTTTCTCAAACAGGAGGAAATGGTGCATTATGTTTGAATAGTTTTGGATGTAAAAGGATCTCTGTGGCACAGAGGAAGAAGATGAATCATGATTTGATGCAAACACACAATACATGTTGGTAGATACATCCATTTCTAAGTTGTTGTTTTTTTGGATTTGTTGGAAAAATATAGAATATCACCAAACTTCTAGGTGTTTAACCTTGAGAGAGATGTATCTTTGAAACAACATAGAATAACTTGACACGGTGAACAAGCTGATTAAATAGTTACAGTTGGTAAGCAACGTCAAACAAGCAAAGGACTATTTGCTGACGTACGCCATGTTTTACGGAGTGTGCAGTAGATTTTGGAATAATGGGTAAAGCTGCAACAACCACAGCTGAATATCATAGGCTGACACACCTGTCAATCAAACAAAAACAGCTGTTTCTCATGCTTAACTAAATATATGAAGTCTACTATTTTTACACCTTACTCGGGACCTATCATGCTGTTTGGGGTTTTCCCTTTTCCTGTATTGTGTTATACGTTTTTGTGCGTGTAAATGGTCTTCTAAGCTTAAAATCCAAAATGTCTAAGGGGCGGGACATCTCCTAGCTGTTGACCAATCACAACAGAGTCGGCCAGCTAACCAATCAGAGCAGACTGGGCTCTGGTTTCAGACAGAGGGGGAAAAGAGGTGCTGCAGCACAGGCAGTATGAGACAAATAAAGAGCTTTTTGAACATTAAAGCACGGAGACATGTCCCAGTAGAGACACTAAATACAAATGAGGACAATAGGGCCCCTTTTTAAATAAAATGTGACTTTGTATTTTAAGAAACAGGTGCTTTCGAAATTGAGTTCAATAGATACATCTTATATAATAGACTTCATTTAGTGGCTGTTTTCTTTGCCGTCACTCTCCAGCTGTGGTGGTTGCGGCTTTGTGGTCTGCTAATAAAGTTTTATACAAAGGCTACGATGGATTTACGAGGCGATTTTACAGATTATTCAGATTCCTGTCGATATAGTTTTGTTTCGCTCAGCAGTGAAAGCATAACGTGGACCAAAGAGTTTTAAGTTGCCTACTTTATTTATGTGTTTTTGTTTGTTTGTGATGCCCAGAAAGTGTTTTATGTTTTAGTTTATTAATTATTATATTGATAAAAAAGAGACGTGATGTTACACGTTATCAGATATATTTAAGGTTTTTTTTCCTGGTCATATAGTTTAAGAGGATTAGTCTAAAGTACTTTATATGTAATTGTTGAAAAAATTACAATTTAAAGATTCATAATAATCGTTAAGTCCCATCTTCTGCTTTAATGCAATTTATATTTATTGTTGATTGAGGGGGCAAACATGTTAAACTAAATGATGGAAGTGACCACTTTTATTTTCTGTCATATAATCCAAGATTTTTGAAATAAATTTTTTGAATTACTTAGTTTTCTTTCTACCAGAAAGTCACACGTCATAGATCGAGAAAAGATGGGTTTTCAAAATAAATACACATCTGATTTAATTAATAGTATTACATTTCACAAGCAGGCATTCAGTTTTTTATCAAATAAAAATGATTTCCCATTTTCTTTGCTTCGATAAAAGTACTCTTATATTAAATAATTTAGTCTGATTTATTTGTTTCTGTGTGGGATTGAGACAGGAATGATATGATGCTCAAAGTGTGTGTGTGTGAGACAGTGTGAGACGTGTGTGTGAGAGAGAGACGTGTGTGTGTGAGAGAGACATGTGTATGTCCTCCTCTGAGCCTTGCATGCCCTCCAGCAGCAGGACGTCCCGTACACTCGTCAGCCTTAAAACTAAATTGCGATTTAGGAAAGAGACAAACCTTCTTCAGACCTTCCGGCTCTTCGTGTTGGGATCCAAACCTGTAGAGTTTTTTTTGTAAAAGGCAGCAGTTTTCTTTTGTTTTGCTTACAGATCTTTAAGAATATATATAGTTGCACCATGTTGATGTGTGTACCTGTTGAGTATATTTATTTGAAAAGAGGAATAAATATTTCTGGACATCACTGAATTCTTTTTGGTTATTTATTATTGTTGCTTTTAAAGGGGACCTATCATGCAAAATGCACTTTTTGATGTCTTTTCTACATAAATATATGTCCCTGGTGTGTCAGGGAACTCACGCAGCGTCAGAAAATAAAACCCTCTCTCTTTTCCTCCGTACTCAATCTCTAAAAACGGGGCTACAACGGAGCTGATCCAGATTTTCGTCCGATATGACGTAATATCTGAAATGTGGACCCACGGCCCAATCAGAAACGTTGCTATCAGAAACAATGCCCGACTGTTTTGGACGTAATATGGTCGGTGTTTACATTAGCATCGCTAACACTCAGAGCTAACCTGTACTGGAGAGCATGTGTGTGAAGAAGCAGGAAATAAAAAGGAACTCACCTTGTGGTATAACCGGCAAGAGAGAAAGCCTTTGAGCTCCATACTGTTTCAGAAAGAATCCTTGATAATCCATGATATGGCGTTTCATCACGGCAGTATTTAGTTTAGACAGTAGCTGCAGGGTCCCGCATGAGCTCAGCCCCCTCCTTTTTTTTAATCAATTTTTTTATTTATTTTTTTAAAAGCTTTATACCCCAAATCAGCACTTTTGAGAAAAATAAAAATAGCATGAAAGGTGCACTTTAAGGAAATGACCTTACTTCTCAAATAATTAGTGAATCAATACCCGAACTCTTCCTGATGAGTTTAGGGTCTTTCAATTCTTCCAAACAGGATATTTTTATATTTATAGTGGTGCATGAATCTAAAACAAGAAATTAGCTTCTTGTCTTTTTGGTTCGATGACTGAAATATATATATTTGTCATCACTGCACCACTCTCTGTCTCTTGGTCCCTTTTAACTTAAAATAGATGATAAACCAGGGTAACCAGGATTAAGGGCGGCGCTACTTTTTATTGACATGTTGCTACCGCTGTGTTATTCATGTGTTCGGGGCTATTCATGTTCTCGTCTTACAACTTAATTATTTTCACGGTCTGTTTCAGAAAATAAAATGTAACTGTAATGTTTTTTTCCCCTAAAAATGTTCCTTTTTCAGCATTTGGTTGTACTTCGCTTTATCCTCTGGTTCACTTCTGGTTAGCAAACAAACAAGATGGCGGCAGCAAAATGCCAAACTTGAAGCTCCAAACTCAAAAGTTAAAAACCCAAAGTATATCTAAGAGATGAAATGAAGTCACGAGGTAAGAATGAAATGTGCATGTCAGTTGAAATGGCAATTTTATTGTAGTGTCACAAACACGATAACCACAGTCACACAAACAAAGAGCTCCACAACAAAATGCACAATCTCTTTACAAATAACTTAGAAAAATGTTCGTCTTTTAGAAATATAGACTTTTTTTCTGAACATTGTTACAGAAATGTGAACAACCACAAAACAAAACTCATATTAACAAAAATGTAATGATGGGTTGAACCTCAAAATCATGTTTTTCCACATTATTATTACATTTACATGGGTTACAAGTCAAACCCAACATTACATAATTTGTTAATATTTGGATATTTTGAGGTGACCATAAATACAACACAGGTGTTCAGCTGTCTGGTTATATATATGTACAGGATACTGATTATGTTGAATCATTGAACAGTTCAGGTGTGTGTTGAGTGTGTGTATGTTATAATATATATCGTTTTACTTTGATCTATCTTTTTACACTCAAGAACTTAAAACATATAAAATGACCCGGGGAGTTTTCAGGGATTATTCAGATAAGGAAATTTAATTATTTCTCTGTCAACCTCCAGATATAAATTCAAACTTAAAGGTAGGTAGGTAAGAATGGAGAAACCAGCTCGAGTACGCAGCCGAAAAAAAATCTGCCCCTTCCTTCAGACTTCCTTACAGAGCCCCTCCTCCAACACACACGAACGTGCACATGACCAATGAGGGCACGAGATAAGTTTGTGCACAGATGGAAGGCTGACAGGCAGGTAGGCCATCCAGTTATTTTAGCCGGGCCGGCTCAGATGATTGGTCGTGCTTTTTACAGTACTACGGCTTCCACAGATGACATTTTTTATGTATTTATTGTCAAAGCATTTAAGATATTCATTGCTATCGGGATGTTAAGAGCATTCCATGGAATATAACAAAAAGTGTTTCTGAAGTGAATTACCTACCCCACCTTTAAAGGAAGAGTTTAATATTAAAAACCAAACTGAATTCACTTGTATTACCCTGTCAGATTGTCTCAGATATTTGTGCAATTGCTAATTTTCAAAGTGCCTTGAGTACATGATCGAAAAACTGCAAGAAATTGAACATTTGGAGAATTGGTTTCAGTTAAGTCAGGATAATTGTTAATTAAACAAATTAAAGGTAGATTTATTTGGCTTACTTGCTGAAAAACTCCCCAAAAGATCAAGAAACATTCTCTAAAACATTCATCACGACACCGTCTACAAACTGTCAGTCTATAACACATGGACTCTCTGAAGCAGGGCTCCTACACAGAGTTCAGGCTTTTACACAAGCAACTCATTTGCATATCCTTTATAACGGTTTTATGTCTCATGAATTACTTTTTTGAGATTAATACTTTCACAAAGAAAGCAAATATGTGGAAAAAATGCAGAGGCAAGACAAGGTTCATTTAAGTATTGCCTGTTCTGCAAAACCCTCCAAATAATGTTGTACATGTGTACACAAGCTACCTCTCATCCTCTTCCATAACAATACTGAACATAGTTGATGTATTTCATTATTCCAAGTACTTTGTATAATAGTATCAATTGTTTTTATTTAATTTGTTGGTTGGTTTTCTTACTTTTGATGAAACATGTACACCAAGACGAATTCCTCATAAGAGTTAACTTACTTGGCAATAAACCTGTTTCTGATTCTGAATCCGATGTGAGGAAAAGAGAGGAAAAAATGCATTTCTTTTATGCATGATTGTGTAATGGCTGGTGTGTAAAGGCCTTGACTGACTCTGGATCATTTCTGATCAAACCTCATGAACCGATTTGAATGATTAAAAACAATGTGAAGCTGCAGTACTGGATGAAATTCGACCTTTAGGATGCACTAAACTACATATATCACTAGATACGGTCGACATTAAGGTGACATTTTAATCAGCAGCATTTGGGTTTTCTTTAAACCACTAGGTCTCATTCTGTCACTTAAAATATCTAAACAACTTATAACTTGATCTATTAAAGGTGGGGTAGGTAATTTTGGAGAAACCAGCTCGAGATCGCTAGAATTTGAAAATACACAGCGGGAGAAAATCTGCCACTTCCTTATAGAGCCCCTCCTCCAACACACACGAACGTGCACATGACCAATGAGGGCACGAGATGGAAGGCTGACAGGCAGGTAGGCCATCCAGTTATTTTAGTCGGCTCAGATGATTGGTCGTGCTTTTTACAGCACTACGGCTTCCACAGATGACATTTTTTTTATGGATTTTTTGTCAAAGCACTTAAGATATTCATTGCTATCGGGATGTTAAGAGCATTCCATGGAATATAACAAAAAGTGTATCTCGAGCCGGTTTCTCAAACTTACCTACCCCACCTTTAATGTGTTTGATATGAACATCACGGTAGCATCAGAATTTTCGACATACTGTAAATGTATGCAAAATAGCCAGATGCATTGTGGCAAGTGTTAGCAGCGAAACACTAATGGTGTGTTATGGTGTATTATTGTATTATGTTATTGTAACTGTTATTGTGCTGCAGTATTAATATATTGTAATTAAAGCAAAAACCTGATTCGTCTCTGTGTAGGAACCCTGCTGAACATTCAGGTATTTTCTCTAAATTCTCTACAAACCTCTACATCAGTTATGATAAGAAACACAATAACTGATCGGTGTGAAAGTGCGGAGTGGTGCTGTACAGTGAAGAGGGGCATTATGGGTAAGGGTGCAGCTCCCCCCCCCCGGCGGTGAGGCGCTGCTCGTCTCCGTTGGTGTGAACCGTGAAGCTGCTGTGGCGACTGCCCCAGTCGTAGCAGTCGGAGGAAAGACTGTTGGAGAGAAGAGGAACAGGTCAGAGGGTTCATTCATTCATCTACTTTTTATTATTATTATTAATCATTATTATCAATTTGTTTAATTCTATAAATTGTTCTGTTATTTTGTATATATATTTATTTGTATTGCTTTTATTATTATTATTATTATATTTATTATATTATTATTTATTTTATCTTATCTTATTTTATATATTATTATTAGTATTATTATTATTATATTATTATCTTTTATTTTATGTGTATTATTATTTATTTTATATTATTTTACATATTATTATTAGTATTATTTATCCATGCATAATGGATAATGGACATCATTTAAATTGAGAAATGTTATAACAGCATGGACATGGTGACGTCAGTGATGGTGCTCGTACCTTGCTGATGCATTCTGGGGAGGGATGCTCCACGCCAGGTCATCGTCACTGTCGTACCGTCGAGGATTGTCAAAGAAATATCCTCGAGAGGAGAGAACGTGGTTCGGTATCCCAGCTGTGCTCTGAAGGGAGAAAGATACTCATCGTGATGAAGAAATAAAAAAGACAAAGGCTCTGCTGATATAACCCGTTATCTAACATCAGGTGATCCTCTCATCCTGCAGCCAGAGAGGGCAAAGTACACACATCCTTTACTCAAGTAGAAATACAGATACTCGTGTTTAAAAATACTCTGGTGAAAGTAGAAGTACTGACTAAACTTCTTTACTCAAGTAAAAGTAAAGAAGTATGGGCTTTGAAATGTACTTAAGTAAAAAGTACCCATAACTAGCAGCTGTTTTAAAGAGTACCTGACCTCCCTTTATATTAATAGAACAATAATGTCATTGTTAGCTAATGAATGTTTCCATGCTGAACAACGGCAACATGACAACGTTTTCATTGATCCCTCTTCTTTAGAGAAGACCAGGAAATGATGGATACACGGATCGTGTTCAAATCAATAGGCACGCAATGACTCTAAATAATAATGATCAGGCCACCAAACACACATTCAAACTAAAGGAACCAGCCTGTTTGGAAAATGTAAGAAGTAGAAAGTACAGGTATTTGTGTTCAAAATGTAAGAAGTAGAAAGTAAAAAGTCGTCAGAAAAACAAGTAGTGGAGTAAAGTACTGATACCAGAAAAATGTTCTTAGGTACAGTAACAAAGTATTTGTACTCCACTACTTCCCACCTCTGCCGGCAGCCAAACAACAACCAGGTATAAGTGTTGCAGAGGTCAGAGGTCACATGACCCCGATAGGAAGACTGACCCGTTCCTGCGGCGGCCGTCGGACCCTGAAGAAGAAGACGACCAGCGAGGTGGGCAGCAGCTCCCAGACGAACAGGATCACCCCGAACACGATGTAGCCGGCGTCTCCCAGAGACGAGCGCAGGTCCGCCTGGAGACACACACATTTATGTTTAGTGTTTAATTTTATTTTTTGTTCTGTTATAACGCCTTGTGCGGAATGCTTTGGCAAGTTTAAAATGTGGTCATGCCAATAAAGCCCCTTCGTATTGTATTGAGTTGTATTGAGTTGTATTGAGTTGTATTGTATTGAGTTGTATTGTATTGAGTTGTATTGTATTGAGTTGTATTGTATTGAGTTGTATTGTATTGAGTTGTATTGTATTGAGTTGATTAACCCACGTACAAACTTGAGGTACTTGTACTTTATTTATACATTTTTTATAATTAGTACTAGAACTATAATAAAAATTACTAATACTAAAAACTTTGATATGATTGCTTACATAGTTGGAAGTACATTTTTTTTAAAAAAGTCTATATTAGTTTAAATTTAAATACAATGATCTAAATTCTAAACAAATAATTCATGGAGTAAGTTATTTTGTTGAAATAACTTAAACATGTCTAGTTGCAGTCCTATACAAAACAGTTCAAATGCTCTGCCTCATTATCCTTTTTTTGGAACCTGGATACTGATTGCTCCCAATATAACAATATAGAGTTTTTTAATTAGATTGGAATTAGAATTAGATTATTTTTTATCAAATTGAGGTATTTACAATCCAGTGTGCAATATAATGCAACAGAAGAAGAGGTAGCGTATATGTCAAATAAACGTCATCGAGCTCATGACGTTGGTCCACACAAGCAAAATGCTTGAAAATTCTAGGTTGAGCTTATTTGGTTTAATTGAATGCTCTGTGTGAATTTCAGAAACTGTCCTCATGGAGATAGAAAACTCAGAAAAGTGTGTGAAAGTGTGTGTGCTCTTGGGCCCCCTATAGGGCATTCCAGGAAAAACAGGTGGACTGGCAGGTGGAATTTTCTGATTGGCTAAGGCAGCTGAATTTTCTGATTGGCTAATTTCAGTCATGTGAGACCATGACAGTAAGGCTGCAGAGGAACAAACTAGAGACATGCAGTACATTTAAACTAGAACACAACTGAAAATATATATTTGAATGCAAATCTAAAATTACATATGTTTGACAGCTTGTGTTGCTTTCCTGTTTTTCATCCCCTTCTGATATTCTCCTTGTTTTTTAACTCTTAATCTTTGTTTTATTTTTATGTATGACAACACCTAGTCAAATTCCTCGTATGTGTCAACCTACCTGGTAATAAACCTGTTTCTGATTCTGATTTAGCTAAAACATCAATCAATTGGAGAAAAACAAACATAGAGCCTCACCTGGTCTGAGACGTTGTACCAGTCGTAGTCGAAGGAGTTGATGGTCTCGATGTTAGTGAGGGCGAGCACCACCAGGTTGTAGCAGGCGCGCGACGCGTACAGCAGAACCACCATGATGCCGATCAGAGTCACCTGACACACCGACGTCCCCTAAACACACACACATATATCACTCATTGTTATTCATTTGAATTAACATTTTACATGTCATGTTTGTGATGTGATTGTGATGTGCTATATGTGACATGTATGTAGTAACGTGTGTTGTTTGCATTTTATTGTTCTCTTTTATCCTTTTGCCTCCATCTACTTGTCTTTCATCCTTTCTTTATAACTAATGCTGTTGATGTATTGTGATTTTAAAAAGGTGTCCATTACCATCTGGACAACAGCTGGACATTAGCAATGTTGGCTAAAGCTGCCCCATTTACTGTTTTTTGTGACAGTTGATCAATGGGGACTGTCCACGACACTATAAACCAATAAACTAAACTAATGTATGTGATGCGTGATGGAATTAATTTTTTTCTTGCAGTCATGAAAATTGGAATATTCAAGAAGTAAATATCAGGGTCAGTGACGCTGCACAAGATCATGAACTGAGGTTGAAGGCTAAGGAAAGTTATTTGGGATTATTACTTGCTTTAGTTGTTGTTATCTTTAAAGACTATACCTTAGACTTATTACATTTTAAAATGTCATGTATGTGATGCCTGATGGAATTAATTGCAGTCATGAAAACCTGGAATATTATGGAAGGAAATATCAGGGTCAGTGACCTGAGGTTGAAAGCTAAGGGAAGTTATTGAGTGAACATCTTTGGGATTATTACTTGCTTTTTAATTGTTTGACTCTAGAGACTAAACCTTTAGTTGTTTTTATCTTTGAAGACTTTACCTTAGACTCCAGGTAGATGTTGGCCAGCGACATCTTGGCGACCTTGTAGAGGCAGACGGAAAGCGAGATGGCGCAGAGGACGAACAGGCTGTCGTTGATGGTGACCCTCACCAGGACGATGGTCTTCACGTCGGCCGCCGTCATTTTGACCAGCAGGGCACAGACCAGATTAACCACGAGGAAGAGGAGACTGACGCCGAAGAAGACGAGGTACAGAGGAAGTCTGCAGGAGAAACAAGAGATTATAACCGTTAAAAAGGCGCGATTGTGCGCATGTTCAGGTTCATATCAGTATGTAGTGTCTCTGTGACATGTCTCCATGCTTTAATGTTCAAAAAGCTCTTTATTGTTCTCATACTGCCTGTGCTGCAGCACCTCATTTCACCCTCTGTCTGAAACCAGAGCCCAGTCTGCTCTGATTGGTTAGCTGGCCGGCTCTGTTGTGATTGGTCAACAGCTTAGATATGTCCCGCCCCTTGGCTTATCACGTACAATGTGTTGGAGCGCTAGCCAATAGAAGCGTGAGTGTTACAAAGTGATGTCAAAATGTTCTGGACCTTTGGGGATGTTAGCCTTTGCAGACCATTTACATGCACACAACCCTATATAACACACTATGGGAAAGGGAACGCCCAAAAAGCATAATAGGGGCTCTTTAAGTGCATTTTACAGATCTAAATCAGTCGATACGTTGAAAAGAAAACACTGTTTGATAATCGGTGTGATTTTTTGGATACATGTTGGAAGTGTGGGAGTTTCATTGTGGAAACAGACTCCCTTAATTCAGTCAGGGTGAGTTGTTTGAAGAAAAGTTACCTGTACTTGAGCAGTGAAGGTGTGTACTTGGACTTTGCCTTGAAGTAGACCTGTAGAGGGGAGAGAAAAAAAGATTGTTACACACTTTGTTATGATCCTGGGTCATTATGTCACTGTTTTGTGTGTGTGTGTGTGTGTGTGTGTGTGTGTGTGTGTGTGTGTGTGTGTGTGTGTGTGTGTGTGTGTGTGTGTGTGTGTGTGTGTGTGTGTGTGTGTGTGTGTGTGTGTGTGTGTGTGTGTGTGTGTGTGTGTGTGGTACCGTAGGCCTTTTGGCAAGTTACTATATGTGTTGTTAATCTTAGGCCTGTGTGTGGCAAATGTGTTTTTTTGGAATTAGATAAGACAGGAACCTCTGTATTATTGTAATTATTTACTTAATGAACATTTTAGGTTTTGAACTAGCAGTAGTAGGAGTTTGATTACTCAATATTCCCGGTTTTCTCCTGTTTTGATGTTAGGAGCCGTGAGAAGCTTGTCTTTTGTTTGGCTTTGCTTTTTTGGTTAGGTCAGTTTAGAGTACTTTGTGTTTAGAAGTTTTGTTTCTTACGTCGGGAGAAAAATGTTAACTGCTAATTAGATTTTCTCTCTGACGCTTCTTGGGAGCGTGAAGAGTTCTTCAGCCTGGCTGCAGACCTCTGACTCTCACACTTGGTTTGTAATATGATTCAAAGTGATGTGCCACTCCTGATATTTTCCCTATGGTGTCCTGATGGAAGCCATTGAATGAAGATCCTTTACGAGTGTCACTGTGACTTGTTATGTGATGTGCATGGACTAAGACTGATGCTGTTAACATTTCAGTTCCACTTATTTTAACTTAGTAAGTGATCTGAGTACTTCCTCCAGCACTTTGCTCACTTTACTCAGAGCCAGTCTAGAAATCACTTCATCGATTACTGCCTCCTCTCTGACCGAAGGGGAACCTTCATTACAGAAATAAGACACCGTGGTGTTTGGTTGGAAAAATAACCTGCGTCATCTCGGCTCTCATTAACGATTGCTGCTAAAGAGCTTCTATTATGTCTTTATCTTCTGGTCTATTTCTGAACTGCCAGCAGCTGGATGAATGGACGAAGAGGAGAGGCAGCTGCTGATCATCCTCAAAAAAACTTGTAATACGATTCATCCAACCATAGGCTGGTTGACGTAGCAGTTTGTTGTCAGTGATTGCCTGCAGGTATTCAGGTTGTAGAGTAAGTCTCAATTTTTTGTAGGGATGGTGTTTTATTTTCCTTCTGTCCACCAGTAGAAATGTGTTCAAGCAACACACTGATCTCCACGTTCATTTTAAATCTCTTTGTCTTGACAAACTTAAAGTGGGCCTCGAAGTTTTTTGCATATCAGTGCAGAGAAAAATCACCTTTAACCTCGAGTGTGTGTCTCAAAAAGCAAGCATACTATTGACGTGTTCAGTTCAAACAGAATTAGCAGTTGGTGCACACCAAAGTGAAGCTTGTCCAAGATCTTCTTTGTAATTTCCAAATGTGTCAATTTACTGAACATTGAATTTCACTTTGAAAAGAAGTAGCATTTAGGCTAGCAACAAACACGTCAAACTTAAGACTGTTGAATGGAAGATAAAGAGTTATTTCTCCTCTCAGTTAACCTGTACAACTGTCTCGTCCATGCATGTCAGACTTTTGTGGCCTTTTGTATGTTGTTAACTTTCATGGCCGTAGCTACATCGAAGTCGTCTCCATTCTAGTTTTCACCTACCAAGCTCTGACTGGTTAATAGAAATAACACTTTTGAAGATTCCGTATCTCAATCCGTAGGGGCTTGGTTAGGTAAGTGTAGTAGGAAGTTTAGGAAGTGTAGACTGGAAGTAGCTGCTCCTAATACTAAATGCAGAGGCTACATTTCACAGTGTGCTGTGTAGACGTTTGAGGTTTTAAAGGTCCCATGTCATGCTTTTCTGGTTATTACCCGTCCCCTTGTGTGTTATGTAGCTTGTTATGCATGTAAACGGTCTGCAGAGTCAAAAACCCTCAAATTACACCCTGTAGCGAGTAAAACTCTAACACAGAAAAGACCTGTCTATGCTGCCCCAGAACGCCTCGTTGGAGATTTTTCTTTTTCCATTGTTTTCTTCTTATAGTGTAGTAAGTACAGTGACGTATTGGGTATAGTGACGTAACGTCACTATACGTGAAGATTGAGTGTGTGTGTACGAAAAGATTGAGTGTGTGTGTGTGAGGAAGTCCGCGGATTGGTCCAATCCGCGGACTTCCTCACACACACACACACTCAATCTTTTCTCAGCTGCAGCTCCGCGGATTTCTCAGCCTGAACTCAGCCTGAACTCAGCCTGAGACGGCGAGACGCGGCGGGGCTCGGCCTGAGCACACACACAGACTCACAGCCAGGCTGCAGGTGTGTGTGTGGCCAAGTTGCACGTACGAACTGCGCATGCGTGAGTGGCAATAACTCTCCTTACCAGCAGGCGGCGGTAGTGTGTATTCGTCATTCAAAAGAGGCAACAACCGGAAGACAGACTGCGTGATAACCGAGAGAAGAAGAACAGACTGTGTGATATAAACAAACAACAAATAGCGTGTGCGTTCCATTTTCACTCTACAGCGAGAAGCTCATGGGGCTTTCCCGAACCTGTGTCGAGAGCTGGAGTTAAATGAAATCTCAGATTTGCCTTCTTAATAGTTTGTTTGGGTCCCTCACTTCCGTTTCGCTTCTCATGCACTGATTCGCTAGCTGAACAGCCAATCAGAGTGATTTCTTTGGCCGACGGCCTCCCGATTCAACATGTCGAATCGGCGGCGGAAGGTGTCGGCACGGCCGAAAAGACACAACGGTGCAGTACACACCAATCTGAGTAGGGCGACACGGCGCTCATCGACGGCCAGACATCTATCGACGCCGAAAATCGGCTCGGTGTGTAAGGAGCTTTAAAGAGGTTAAAGAGAAACTTAACACCAGTCTGAAAAACTGAGTTTTGCTGCCCTCTCTGGTTGGAGGTTTAAAGTCTGCTGCAGTCTGATGGGTGTGGTCAGAGGAATACCTGTAACCACACCCAGCCGTGATGTAATGATGTCACAGTGTACCAACACACCCTGAAGTACACTTCTACATCACCTGGAGACAAGTTAAAGCACCAGGAGACAAGTTAAAGCACATCGTGGACCCGTTTCCCCTCACCTGAGCGCAGTAGAGGTTCATGAGGCTGAGCGTGAAGAACTGCAGGCAGACGGGGAAGCAGTAGAGCAGCCAGAAGGCGAAGGGTCCGAGAGCGTTGGCGGTCACACAGTCTCTGAAGTAGAAGGAGAAGAGGAGGGCTCTCAGGGCGGCCCACAGCAGACACAGGAACAGGAAGGCCGTCTGGTAGCTGAAGCGCTTGTGTCGGTATCTCAGAACCAACCACAGCTGGGCGTAGACGAAGGCGAAGAGCAGCGAGTAGAAGATGGTGTAGGCGATGGTGAGACCCAGCTTCACGTAGGGAGGGATTGCCGGCGTGATGGTGGGAGGGGGAGGGAGGTGGGAGTCGTTACCGGCATGCTGCTGCTCCAGGATCCCCTCCATCGCCTCCCCATTCATCCCTCCTGTTCCCCACAGAGGAGGGAGGGAAGACAGCGCTGATCTCTGGGTGGAGCAGAAGAAGAAGAAGAAACGTGTCTCAGATCGTTAGACGGATCCTCCACATCCATCCACTCTCCTCCAGACACACGATCTGACTCACAGAGAGCAGCAGGAGGAGGAGAGACACCACCCCTCTTTTTGCCGGTGCCTGGTGCAGAGCGATTGGTGGCTGGGGGTCATGTGATCACACTCCCCAGCAGGCGATTGGCTGAGCAGGAGGAGGATGCTGCAGAGAGGAGAGGAAAGGTGGAGAGATGGAAGGAGAGAGAGGTGGGAGCTGTGGTACCACCCACCACACACACGCACACACACACACACACACACACACACACACACACACACACACACACACACACACACACACACACACACACACACCACACACACACACACACACACACACACACACACACACACACACTAACTGCGTCACAGCAGCGTCATACAGGCAGCTTTGACTGATACTGCTTTCTTCAGACAGATACGGATGGATATAGAAAAACGTGGTTTGTGGCAGCAGTTAAACACGTGGGGGTTTTAATGCTTTTTAAATTATTTTCTTTGTGTAGTGAGTAGATAAACACATGCACAACAATGCTGCAGAATTCATTGTTAAACATTTACATAAAGATAGTCAGAGGAGAGTAATTACTGACTGAAAGAAGGAACAATTAAACCTGAATGTAAATAATTTATAAAGAAATAATGATTAATAATAAAACAAGTGAATAATTATTGACTCATAATAAATTGATGAATAGATTTAATAAACACCTATAAGGGGTTAAAAGGTACAATGCCACACAAATTCAAACTACTCCTTTCCAAAATGTAAAATGCCCACATCAAAATTGTAAACATTGTACTAAAAAAATCACAAAATAATATAAAAAACACTTTCATTTTGGGAGGTTTTATTTAGATTACAGTTTATTCATTAGAGATCATGAGTAATTCAAGAATCGACCCAATGTCTTTTGAATTGACAAAATAAGAAGTGTTTTTTTTTTTTGAAGATTAGCGCCTAGACATTTCGATTTCTAGATAATTTCTTTCAAGCAGACAGTCAGTGCAGTATTGATTGGTTCGGTAGTCAAAATATGTGTAGCATCACATTCATCCGGTTACACTGGAGGATAAGTGAATGGCCAATACTGAAGTTACTATCAGTACAACACTAATTTAAACCTCCTTCTCCTCCTCCTCCTCCTCCTCCTCCTCCTCCTCCTCCTCCTCCTCCTCCTCCTCTACCTCCTTCTCCTCCTCCTCCTCCGCACTTCTTCTTCTCTGCTTTTACATAACAGGCGGTTGTTAGATAATACAGGAAGCAGCTCGTCTCCTCACGCTGACGACAGAGACACACACTCCATTTTTTATCCAACTAATTTGATTCAGTTTACTTTCACGCTAAAAGATGACGTGGATTTGAAGGAGATATGAAATACTTTAGATATTTGGATGAGGTTATCAAAAAAGATTGTCATTTGAAAGTCATTGTACTTCATGTTTAACGCTTTATTATGCACAGTAGTTATGCTTTATAAACCATTGTTAACACCTGTGTGTGTGTGTGTGTGTGTGTGTGTGTGTGTGTGTGTGTGTGTGTGTGTGTGTGTGTGTGTGTGTGTGTGTGTGTGTGTGTGTGTGTGTGTGTGTGTCAGTCATATGAAGGCATTAGGAAATGGCTATTTAGGAGACTTTCTCTTACGTGTTGGTTAGTAACTAAGTACATTTACTCAATTACTTAATTATAAAACATATTTAGAACATTGTAATTATAATAATTATTAAAACATTATACATTCACTCTCTTACTTTTGTTCTGTTTTTTCTTGCACTATTTGTATTGTTTTATTGTTTTTTCTCTTATGTATATATTTATCTTCATAGTTTGAGGATGTGTGCATAAGACAAGAAAGCCTTGAATGTTAACCTATACTTTATTATTTTTTCTGTTAATGTTAATTTATGTTTCCATTACATTTTCAAAGCAAAATATTGTATTTATTACAGCACATAATTAGCCTATAAAATAAAACATACTGTAAATTATTTAGCTAACATTGTGGTTGTTTTTAACCTTTGACTCCTTAAATATGCACTTAGCAAAGCGCTATAAAACTACCATGTATTTATTTATTTATTTTTACATGAATATAAATGACCTTCTCATAATTAAGAAATGTATCATCAGTACCTAGATCTTTAGAGAGTGACTGATTTTAACATGTCATACATTAAGAGACATTTCATGCAGTGATACTAGTAAGTAGTAATAATGAGAAGTCATGTATTTGTACCTCAGTATTGAAATGAAATGTTCCAGAGAGCTGTTCTGCTCTGCTGCCAGGACGAAATGCACCCTGACAGAACATAAATATTGTAAACCTCAGCAAGGAACTTTTTTCAACGCCGCCTGAAAACCCAAAGAACTCCTCGGGTTATTATTGAGCCTGACTCCAAGTTTATACAACACGATAAAGACATAGACATAAGACATGTTACTGCAGAGAACATTTTCATATTTTCTCATTTAAATGCAGTTACACAACGTTAGAAAAATGAACAGTTTAGGATTTTATCCAAAGCAATCTGTGGTCCAATATCTTTCCCAAGGACACTTTGATATGCAGTCTACAGGGGATCGAACCAAAGACCATCGGATTTATAACCCATCTCCTCCTGAGCTACAGCTGCCCCCCCCCCCCCCCCCCCCTCGCACCTCCAAACAGAGCCCCCCCACATATCAAATCCCAATTTATCCCCTGGTAACAACCATTAAACACACAAATATGCCTTAATGGGTAGAAACTTTAAAGGGACCCTGTTGTGCTTGTGGGGGGTGTTTCCTTCATCCTGTAGTGTGTTATATGGGTTTTGTGCATGTAAATGGTCTGCTAAGGTTAAAATCCCTGTGTTCATGGACTCCTTTGTTTACTTCAAGAACATAGTGACATCACTATGTAACACTTGCCTTCTATTGGCTAGCACTCCAACACATTGTATGTGATAGGCTAAGTGGCGGGACATCTCTAATCGGTTAACCAATCACAACAGAGCCGGCCAGCTAACCAATCAGAGCAGACTGGGCTCTGGTTTCAGACAGAGGGTGAAAAGAGGTGCTGCAGCACAGGCAGTATGAGAAAAGTAAAGAGCTTTTTGCACGTTGAAGCATGGAGACATGTCACAGGAGAGACACTACATACTGATATACACCTGAACATCATCAGGAGAGGACTCTTTAAAGTAGAGACACTACATACTGATATGAACCTGAAAATGAGCAGGATATGTCCTCTTTAAGGAGGATGGTGAGGAGAAGAAATGGTAAAAAGGTGTCATTTTGCAGTTAGACTCTGTGTCCACAAGATGGCGACTTTGTCCATCTCTAGATGATCTGATTAAGTGTTAATTAAGCTTTTAGTTTATTTACGACAACCTCAGTGTCTCCAATATTGCAATGACTGTCTGTTTCTGTAGAAGACTTGGGATTTTAAACTGTAAATGAAGTTATATAAACAGTATTTCAAGCTGCTACTTGCATACTTCTACTTTAAACTGCATAGTTATCAGACACCTTTTTATTTATAAAAACACATGCTATGCTTGAATGACATAATACAGTATTGTACTAATCTATTCACCATTTGTTAAAGTATTTAAAATCGTCTCAACATGAAAAACTACACGATTAAAATGAATTTTACTTTTTATTGAGCAGTCCTATTTTCTCATTACTTTTTTACTTTTACTTAACGTGAAAAACCGGAACTACTTTTTCAACACTAAATGAGACATTTATTTTGAAAAACAAAAGTTGACGGAAGTCATTGCATTTGATATTTAAACGCCCCCCCCCCCGGGCTGTTACCCCCGCTGTTCCTCCATCCATCCATTCCTCCCGCCTCTGCTTTCCCATCAGTCTGCCTCTTGTTACCCGCTCATCTCACCTCATCCCCGGCTTACTTCTCCAAGAAACACCGCTCTTTCTAACTTTATCTGTGGAGCATTTGTGGAGAAAATGAGTCCCCGGTACCGGAGCTGGTTGTGGTTCTGGTCGTGCTTGCTGAGCCTGAGTGTTTTGACCCATGCTTTGGAGCTGGAGGAGCTGTTTGAGTTCGGAGAAGAAGCCGGAGACCAGCAGCTGACACCCGGGTCCGACTCCACCGCAGAGCTGCCTCTCAACGGATCTCTGTACTTCTTCGGCGACACCTTCCACAAAGTTTATGTGAGTCCAACACCCCGCAGATTGTGCGTTTAACGAGACTGAGACCGGATTTCATTATGAGGTTCATTCATAAAAGTTGAAGAAGTGTGCAAGAATCAGGGGGAAAGAGCAGGAGAACATAGAGGAAACATCCAAGGTGGTTTAGGCTGTTTTGCATGGGGAAAAGTTGATCAACTCCAGTAAAAACTTAATTAGCAGAGTTTCCAAGTTGTACAGTTAATTAAGACAATAAGTGAATCAGCATTTCAGATCCAACTTTAATGAATGAATTTCTTAGATTTCTGCAGGTTTTTTCCTCTGTTAATCATTTATACCACTTACAGTTAAAATAAAATGCTTTGAAATGTTTTCAGTGCCACAAATTGATCTTATAATGGCACACATATATATTTAAAATCACATTTGGTCTGTTTCCTAGCATGATACACATAATAGCAAGTATTTCGACTTGTTTTACTTGGAAGCAAACATAACAAAGGAAGATAATTTAAACGTTTTTATCCCAGAAATCTCCTTTACTATCTTATATCTGTAATATATGGATTATATAGGTTATGGTGGCATGTGATATGTAACTTTTAGGAGAAAACATTCTACATTTTTAGGTCAAACTGACAGAAATCTTGCCTTAACTCTACACTTGACTCTGATACTTTGATAAATACATTCAAAAGAGCATATTTGAGAGCATTTTGGCTTTAATTTCTGTTTAACATTTGGCTATGTATATTAAGAAAAACACATTTATTTGAACTATTTTTAAGCTTTTAATGCAATATTTTTCTGAGGCTGCCATTCTCACCTTTATTCAGTCCAAATGTAAAGTGATATTATTCACGTATTGATCCAGGTGGCCTGATTGCTCTGTCTGTAAAGCCACCCGATCTTTACTTTTCTTGTCTCTTGTTTGTCTGTTTGTTTGTTGACACCTCATGAGGTCTTCTGTTTAATCAGTGATTGACACCTCGCCTCCTTTTACATTTTTTCACTTCAACTTACACTTCAGGTCCTCTCAGCTCTCACATTTTCCCATTTAGTGAAAACATCTGTTGTCTCTTTTAACTCCCAAGCTTTCACTATTCATACAGTTTCAAATCCTTTTCTTAGAGCTGCACAATACATTGTTTTTTAATCGCTATCATCGTAATCAAACCCAACACGAGAAAGACTGCGATTTTGCAAGCAAGGACTTTTATACGTGGTTAAAAATACCACTTTTAAATGTTACTATTACTCTTTTTATTGGTGCCTTTGGTGTTTAGTTCGTTGGACATCTTTTGGAAATTTAACAAGTTATTTGTTACTTTGAGCAGTAAACTGAATACAGCAGTGAGGCTGAAGTTCATATACTTTAATGTCTGTTTATTTATTGCAAGTAATATCATTATTTGCAATATTCAACCCTGGTGTTGCCCCTTTTTCTCATATTTTGCAGGTTTCATTTGAACTTTTATCCTCTTAGTTATTCAACTTTTAACATATTGTTTTACACTTTAACTGGCATTACAGGACTTCCATACATCTCCAGCTCAGTATGTACTTATCCCACTGCCAATTCTCCATCGTGATCACACGCATGAGTGATTAGTTTGATGAGTGAGTTGTCTCGTCTCTTCAGCCTTTGAGTCTGCTCTCTCTGTTTGTTTGTTTGTTGACACCTGATAAAGTTTTCTATTGGCTCTTAATCACATCCATGCATTTTAAAGCTGGTTACAAAAATGTGTGTGTGTGTGCGTGTGTGTGTGCGTGTGCGTGTGCGTGTGCGTGTGTGTGTTCCCTGCTGTCGTAGCTGCTGCTTTGGTTTTAGACCCACAGACTTGTGGTGATTGCGGAGGTGACACGTTGAAGTGTTGGTGGTGTGAACAGACAGGTGGAGTTTGTGTGTGTGTGTGTGTGAGTGTGTGTGGTTTGCTGTTTGTTCAGTTCTCTGAGAGACGGAGGTGTTGGATTCTCTGAACAGAGGAACAGAGGCTGGAATGCGAGTCAATTAAAAGCCAACACAAATAACCCTTTCATCAAGCCGCCACACACACACACACACACACACACACACACACACACACACACACACACACACACACACACACACACACACACACACACACACACACACACACACACACACACACACACACACACACACACACACACACACACACACACACAATGCATACCTCAGGTCATGTGACAGATAATCCAGATTGTAGCATCTACACACTCGGCGTGGAAAATGTTTCCAGCGTGTTCAACTTCTGTAATCTTGTTTTAATTGAGTTAATTTCTACATAGTTTATATTGCCTTAAGGGGTTAAAGAAATACAAAGTTAAGTGTACATTTTGGCAACTGCCTTGGGGGCCCCACGCCCTGAGGGGCCATGTTTTTCTGTACTTTGATTTAATGCTAATGTTGTAATGGAATTTGTGTACTAAAGAATAATAACAACGTAAATTAGTATCTACGTCAAGCAGCTTATTATTTTCATTATGGTTTGTTTGTTTGTGAGCATTTTACAGCTTTTATGTACTTTATACTCAGTGGAAGGGTGTAGCACGGGCCACAGAAGACCTCATTAACATTTTGAGTAGATACAGATCTTGGGCGAGTACACAAGTTATTTTTTTACTTTTGATAGCATTTTGAGATAAGACAGTTTGCCTTGGTGAAGGTCTGAGCTCTCCTTCATGTTAACTAATGATTTGGCCATGTTTAATATAAATTCCCATTGCCAAATTTAGTTTAAAACCTTGATTATTTAGCGTATAATCACTATTGGGTTGTCGTAATTGCCACATAGAAGTCCTGGGTCTATGTAGTAATGTTTCATGATACATTGGAGTACTGGTTGATTTCTGATTTGGTGATTTGGCTTTCTCTCCAGAAACTAGGGTTGGGCAATCATTTCTTTTTTCATATCTTCCAATTGTGGTAACTTAAAGCCTAAGATAAGCGAACTGGAGTTACGTCACAGAAAGCCAGTTTGTATTTGGTGATACGATGGATTTTAAGATGCCAAATGTGAGCTTAAATATATTAAAGAACAATGACCAGTACCAGTGAAGAACATGCCTACAACACATCTATTTGCACACATTCAAATCACCATCTGTCAAGGCTTTATTACAAAATGTACATATGGCTGAGTCCTTACAGCAGGGTTCGAATCAAAAACAGCAACAACGGGTAAATGAATAAAGCCAAGAAATCTATTTACATTACATTACATTTAGCTGACGCTTTTATCCAAAGCGACTTACAATGACATTCTCCCTGGAGTAACTGAGGGCTAAGTGCCTTACTCAAGGGCACACTAGTGGTGGTGTTCCAGACGGGATTTGAACTCACAACCTTCTAATCTTCAGCCCACCTCACTATCCATTAGACCAACACTGTACTGTCAGTTTATTTAATAGCAATGTCTCCAATATTTAAACAATGACTCTCTTTGAAAAGTCTGTGCTTGTTGTGACAGTATCACAGCATCCATTCAACTTAACCACTTTATCTCCATATGACAGTGAAATCATATAATTAACCCTAACTACTCTAAGGGAAAGTATAGCAGAGTTTTGGTGAGCAGAACAGAGTTGCAGAGTATTTTCCCTTCACTAACTTTTGATTAATTTGCTCAGTAAAGATTTGCTCCAGCAGCTGAACCTCTTCCTCACCCTGAATCATCCACAGAGTGTCTTTCCTCTGAGTTGCATCACATCACCATTTGTTTCTCATCCTCCTGTTAAAACATGCAGACCACACAGATCTCCCCTCTACAGGAAGTCACCGGGACATCTCGAGGGCCGCCTTCATGGTTCTCGTTATTTCAGACGCTGCAGGCAGAATGTGCTTAACTCTGAGCAGACATTTAGATGAAGACAAAGACATAGGTTTGTTGTTGGAGGGTAAAGGAGTTGAACAGTGGTCACCTACAGGACAGGAAGTGAATGGATGCTGCAGTCCTGTTGGCTTTACCCCTCAAGCACTAATAATGAATCTCTTTGGCCAACACTTGGTCCATAAAGTATTTCTGAATACTATTGTCTGAGTGTTACAAGTTGCGTACCAAAGTTGACAATTGTTAAATGTTCTGTTAACACAAGCAGTTCTTCAAGAGCACTCCATAAAAGATTTAGACCACACATACAATGCAGTCTTCCAGTAAGTGACAGGCAACACTGTACTGTCAGATACTGTAACTACAGTGTTTTGTATTTTTGAGACCTTTTGGTGCAGTCTTACAAAGAGTATTAGGGTTTTGCTTATTTTTAATAACAGCTGGTTGTCAAATTCCATAATACCGTACAGTTTTTCATACCTACTTGTAAGAATAGTCATCATTTATGGGCAGATGTCATGAAATCTAATGTCCAAAGTCATACTGAAGAGAGAATGAACCCATTTTATTTTGAAATCTGTAAATAAAATGGATTCATGAAACTGGACCCCACATTTCTCCAATTCGCAACGCTGTTGCTGTTGGTTTGAGGCCAAACATGAGATTTAATGACAACAAGATAAAAAAGGAATGTCGGATTGGTCCTTTAGTTAAGGTAAAAAAAAGGTTTTGTATCGCAGGCTGTAATGAACCACGTCCATATTTTGCGAGGACGATATCACTTGCGATCTTTAAACTAATACTTAAATATACAACGTCAACATCGTTCTTCTTTGGTTCTCTGCCAACATGTGGGCAGAAACTGAAAAAAAGAATGAAATGCATTATTACCATTCCAACAAAAGTGGTTTTATCGTTAATTATTTAACAACCACTTAGAAAGAAAGTCTTAATGCCTTAATTTATCGCATTTCAAGCAGTATTTACGAAATGTTCATATCGCACTTACGAAAAATGTTCTTTATATATGGTAACTTAGCCCCTATAGTTCTGCAGGTTTGAACTCAAAAACAACAAGAGCATTTGTAATAATGGAGCTTTTCAGAATAAAATGCCTCTAAGCCTTGGGATGGTCTCACACTGTGAAGCTCTAATTGGTTGCTGTGAGTCTGCAGTCCATAAAGGACCCGCCCCCCTCTTTAAAGTTTCTCCACCTACCCCCCTAAAAACAGTGACATCCTGTCGGTCCCCAGTAATTATCAGCACTTCAGCGACGCTCCTTTTATTTGTATACACTCAATCTGACGTCAGGTAGGAAAACACTGAAGGGTTGATAATAAAATCACATCTCTTGGCTGGGCTCCAGCTGCTGCTGTTGAGGGTCTATTCCTCCGCAGGAAGTGGAGGGTCCTCCGCAGAGTTGGCACATCTGGAAGGTATAGACGCGAGACATCTGTCCTCCAAAACCAGATGGCAATACTCCGTGTGTTTCCTCCCTCTGCTGTTCTCACACTGATAACGGTGATCTCAGGCGTCCGACATGTGTGTGATGTCAGAGACGTTCTGGCAAGTTTCCACTGAAGGTCCTCAAACACTGCATGTATTATGATTACATGTACACACTGGTGATTTACCGTGGAAAATATGCAGCAGAGAATCCAACATGTAGGCTTCAGGAAACTATTTTCATATGTGTTATTGCATAGATTATTAACTTACAAACTAATGACTAAAGCCATGTACTCATTAGCACAAAAACACCCTTTTAGTTAATATGTATGTGGTGTGATGCAACACACTTATACATATTTCATATACAATGAAAGTGAAAACATTTTCTGTGGGAAGTGTGACCAAAGTAGATGTGTGTTTGCGCTCCATGCAAAGTAAAAAAACATGTGGATAGAAGCGTGTATTCTAATAAAAAATTAGATAAGCGTCTGATTTGACTGAATTTAGGAGAGAACTTTTCTCTTCTAAAGTGTATGTGCTAAGACAAGATAGTAGACTGTATTTAGGTGTGTTTTCTCTAAATGTTTGCCATTTTTTGTACACATTTCCACACAAATAGATTAATTTGTCCAACATGTGTGATGACAGCGACGTTCTGGCAAGTTTCCACTGAGGAGTGCATGCAGGTCCTCAAACACTGCATGTATTATTATTACATGTACAAACTGGTGATTTACTGTGGAAAATATGCAGCAGAGAATCCAACATGTAGACTTCAGGAAACTATTTTCATATGTGTTATTGCATATTTTAACCCTCTGAGGCCCACATGGACATTTCCGTTTTTGTATATGTTTGTGTTTTGCATTATAAATTGTCATTTCTTTGCAGTATAATCAGGTTTTACACATCCCAGAAATCAGCACAACCTCAGCTAATGATATATGTCACTCATTAGAGACGTATATACACTATAATAGGAGATATTTGCCCATAAATAAAAAATGGAGCTTGAATTTTTTACTTATTTCATTAAAAGTAACTGCTAACCATAACATTGAAAAAAACATTCAACACATACAATTGCACACATTTATTATCATTGTATCAGAACTGATTAGAAGATTCTAACTGATTCTGTTCATTAGTTATGCCCATTCTGTTGGGCAGTGTTCTTTTGCCAGGAATTGTAATTTTTTGTCCTGCCAATTTTGAAGACTACACATGATCATGGCAGTTCCTGTCCACAATCACACATGGCATGCTGAGCAGATTCGTCTGAATTTTCATCGACATCGTCACCTTGAAAAATCAGCTCCAAAGCCTCAGTTTTAGTAAACTTCCTTGCCATACTTCAGTCTACTTTTAAGACACTAAAAGAACGTATTCCAACTTTTATTTTGTTTTCGCGCGTGGAATTATACCGGCTCTCGTTAACTGACTCTGAATCAGACTCCGATTGGCTTTGACTGCATCCACTCAGAGTGTCCGATTCAGAAACGTGACTCTTAGCACATTCGTTTCACCAAAATAAGTAAACGCCTCTCAATGAAAAACTTAATAGAGTTGTTTATAGAGTGCCACAGTGACGCGTCCTAAAACCCGGAAGTAAGTTAGCATTTTACCACCTCCGGTTCCTTCGACAAAATACAATGCAATTTCTCCATAGGATTTTGGAAAATAGCTCGAAATAAGGTCTGTGGTTGAGACAAATTGAAGAGACAGATCACGTTTTGTTCAGCCAGATAATATCCACATGTCTACCCTACTTTTATAATTTTCGAATCATAAATATAATCGAATGTGTGTCAACCACAGACCTTATTCCGAGCTATTTTCCAAAATCCTATGGAGAAATTGCATTGGTTTTTGTCAAAGGAACCGGAAGGAGTTTACTTCCGGGTTTTAGGACGTGTCACTGTGGCACTCTATTGCCGTTTCTGTAGTTTAAGAGGAAAAACACGGCATGTCTCTGGCTCAAACAGCTGAGAAGTTATGACGCTTTGAACACAACGTGATATTTGGGATCGTATACGGCCCCGTGGGTCTCAGAGGGTCTGTACAAATGACATCATTGTAATCAGGTTTTGATGGATTCTGTTCCCTTCAGCCATTTGTTTCACTTTCACGTCATTTCTGACTAAATTGGCATGCTGCAGAGAGGTAATCCATCACAGTTAAGGGTTACATTATTGCTGTGTAATGCATTGGAGATTTATTTTCTAAACTAAATTCTAGTGGAGAAAAGTGTTGCATGCGTGTGGAAGAAAAAACCCTTTTATATCTATATTCATGATCAATGGGTACATTATTGCAGATTTATTAATGACCAAGACCAATGATGGCTTTAAACGTCTTTTTATTTTGCCAGAAAAAAATAGTCCAAACTCAAAGATATTCAATAGAAAATGATGTTACTTAGTATTTGAGAAGAACAAAACATTAACACGGTTAACTTTTTACTTCGTCTTCCTCCGCCTGTTCAACCTGTGAACTTATAAAAGCTTTGGGAGTGTCGTTAGCCATTAGCTTGTTTTCCGCTCAGACAAAAGACTTCCTGTGACGAAGCTCCAGAGTCCTCGGCTCTGCAGGCGTCTTCTTCTAAAGTCAGATTCCTGCTGGGAGACGCCGGCCTTTCCCCCACAAGCTGCTGTCATTCATGCGTTCCTCTGAAGGAAGTCTCCTCGGTGAAAAGCTCTCCTGAAGAGCCGTCTCTACGCTGAGCCCCTCGAGGCTTTTCAGGGGCAGCCGAGCAGCACGGCTTTTCCTCTCGGGCTCTTGTTTCATTTCGCAGAATCATCTCAAACGCACATAGCCTTCTTTCATGTTTTCGCAAAGCTCAGGCTCTGACCTTTGACCTCTCTGCTCGTCTGCTTGAAGATTTATGTTACCTGCACTCCACAGGTAGAGTCATTTCCTCCTGTTAGAAGTTAAATCATACATTTAAAAAACTGTAGTCAGCAAAGTCAGTCAGGATTACGCTGCAGGAATAAGTCCTGAAACCTGGAAATGACCCTAACCCTAACTTCCTGTTCCCTCGTCTAGTAGACAACGTTTTTTTTGAACGGATTGTGGTTAGATGACTGAAATAAGATCTCACAAGCTGAAGAGATTTTGACGTCATGTTCTACGACATAAAATATGTCAGTAAATATCCCACTTCTGAATGTCCAAAGCTTCGATATGTCATATAAATGATGGTTGCTAACAAGTGACAATAACATATATGAGAGAGGCTGTGGCTCAGTGGGTAGTGTGCTGAACTTCGAATCAGGGGGTAGCAAGTTCGAGTCCCACTGCAGTCAGCATGCCGTTGTGTCCCTGGGCAAGACACTTCACCCCAAATTGCTCCTGTGGGGAATGTCCACAGTACTGAATGTATGTAAGTCGCTTTGGATAAAAGCGTCTAACAAGTGACATGTAATGTAATGTAATATATTTGTTTATGTCTTCAAATCCTTTGTAAAAGACCGAGATGTTTTCAAACACAGTTGTTAAAATGTTGTTCTTAACCCTAAAGACCCAAAATAATGCCTACCGCAAAACATTGACAACGACCGTCCTGCAACAACCAAGTGTGGAGCATGTTAATGGTTATTGGTGGCACATTTTGCTTTGAGAGGATGCTTGGTTTCGCATTTGTTTGGTGTGTCCTGCATCTTTGTTGTAGCTATATAGCTGTAGTGAGGAAATACTCCCGCTCATTTATCCTCTGACATATCAGTGTTGTCCAGATAGTTTCATACTTATTTAACAGGAGTTTGGGTTTTCTCAAAACTTCTGCAATATGGGTGAACTGTTCCTTCCTTTAAAAGGTTAGGGTTTAAAGGTGGGATGGTTTTTGAGAGCCTATTTTGGGATTGGATTTAAAGGGGAACACTTACCTTAATTATGAATTCCATAATGATATGTCCATTGCCTAGGAAAGTTCAATCAATATTTGCGAAGATGAGCGTCTCTCTCAAAGCCAAAAACCAGCAACTCTCAAGTATAAAGAGCTGCTCCATAGACAATAAATGGGAGGCTAATTTTTGGGACCCGCACATTGACTGTTTTCCCTTATCGAACCCAAATTGGCTTTACTCCATTGTAGTTTGCTCAGTTACGTAACAGAAAATGTTCCCATCGATTCAGAACATTCCCATGGCTGCTCTCAGTATAATCTATAACATATTACATATATATATATAACAGATTTCCATTAGGATTATCTTCCTCTTGCCGCCCGCTGACCCTCATCCTCCCAGTATCAGTGCAACATTTGTTGGAAGAAGTAGCCAGATCTTTTACTTACTCAAAATAAGTACTATATTCACAGAGTAGAAATACTTTGTTACACATACAAGTCATGCATTTAAGATCTTAGTAAAGTATACAGTTGAAACGACTTAGATCTTCAACCCAAATTGGCCTTATTCCATTGTAGTTTCCTCGGTTACGTAACAGAAAACCTTCCCATAGATTCAGAACATTCCCATGACGGCTCAGTGTCATGTGTAACATATTTCCCAATTCATTGTCTATGGAGCTGTTCCAGACATTAAACTTGATGACATTCCAAGTTTGGGTTTTGGCACTCTTGGAAGATACTTGTTCATGTTTGCTTTTACTTATGGATTGACTGAGACCATTGGAACAACATGTATGCCTTTTCAAGAGGGCGTACTTCCTCTTTTGAAGCCAAGAAGAAGAGGAGGTTTGAACAGCTGTGTTCTCTCTCCCAGACTGCCTGACAGACACATGTACATTGAGAGATAAGCTGCAGGAATGTAAGATATACAGTTTATGTCTGGAGCTGCTGATGAGCCAAACATCAGTTCCTCAGAAGGTCCTTTTCCTCCTGTTCTCCACCACTGCAGCCCATATATGTCTCTCTTACTTCTTCCTCAGTACAAACACAGAGGCCTACATCTAAAACAAAGAGGTCCCCCTCAATGACATAATGACGCACACTTTTTAAATGCAACACTTTGAAGATGAACCACCATGAAACTAACACAAAGGCTCTCTAGCATTCACTACAGGCAGATCTGAGATCATTAACTTACAAAGTAATGACTAAAGCCATGTACTCATTAGCACAAAAACACCCTTTTAGTTAATATGTATGGATGTATGTTATTTCAGTGAAAGTGAAAAGATTTTCTGTGGGAAGTGTCACCAAAGTAGATGTGTGTTTGCGCTCCATGCAGTAAAATACATGTGGATAGAAACGTGTATTTTGTTCTTCCAATACAAATTTGATAAGCCTCTGTTTGACTGAATTTAGGTATATGTGCTATGAGAAGATAGTAGACTGTATTTAAGTGTGTCTCCTCTAAATGTTTGCCCTTTTTTTCTACAAATTTCCACACAAATAGATTCATTTATCAGAAGTGTATTTATTTAGCTTTCAAGCATGACAATTTGCTTCTTCTTGGTATTTATGTGGTTCTTTTCGTATGTGTTTTCGCTAAAAGTTTTTCACGTGTTTTTCCTAAACCTGTGCTCACGGCAAATGGCTCTTGTGTACATTTACACAGGTCCTACTAATGGCTTGTTTTCTAACTTGAGAGGCCTCTTACCTACACATTAACCTTTTGAATATGCGAGTCATTCTGGGAAACACAGTCCCTTAATCCTAAGTAACAAGCAGCTTGTGTGCAGCTCCGTGTGAACGAGTGCACTGACTGATGGATATTAATGACAGTCTGTCACACGCGAGGCACATTAAACTCACTCACTTCTGGTTCTTTCTAACTGTGGAGGATATCACAGGTATCATTAACCAGCAGCCATTTTAAGAGCAATTAGCATGTTGCTAACAATGTCGTTTTTCCGACAGACCTGAGAGCAGCCCGAGGGTTTGAGTGCAGCAGCCTTTGTTTTATAGTTCGAACTCTTAAATTAGACCTGTTGAAGAGGCACTTTAGAAAGTAACGAGGTTGTGAGATTGCTGCTTGAGTAAACTTAAATGTTTTTAAATGACAACATCAACCGTAGCTGGAGTTACTTATTAGGATTATTTTCCTCGGGCCGCCCACTGACCCTCATCCTCCCAGTGTCAGTGCAACATCTATGACCAAAGTCACCTTGAAGTGAAACCAGGAACCAGTGTTGGAAGAAGTGGCCAGATCTTTTACTTACTCTAAATAAGTGCGATATTCACAGTGTATAAATACTTTGTTACACTTGTGCTTTTAAATGTGGGTTTTTATCTTACTAGTGTTTATTGTACTGTTTTTACGTCATGTAGGAGAGTTTCTCAGTCTGTGGCTTCTGATCTGGTTTCATTGTCTCGTGTTTTACATTTGTTTCATGTCCCGTCTGTTTTTCATGTATTTATGCTGTTTTTATACAGTTGTTGATGTACAGCACTTTGTTCAACTCTGTTGTTTTTAAATGTGCTATAGAAATAAAATGGATTGGATTGGATTGTTACACAACAAGGAATGCATTTAAAATCTTAGTTAAATAGACAGTTTAAACGACTAAGATCTTCAAAGTGTATCGTAAAAATATGACAATGACAATTTATGACACCATATGTATCGCCATTACAAGAGACCAAATGAAACTTTAGTTAATACAGATTTCTCCATGTTTAAAATGTGTTTGATCGAGTGGTATCATGTCAACTCAACAACATGTGTAAAATACGTCTAGTTTATTATAGAGATTTTAAGGAAGAAATGTTACATCTTATATCGTTGTGTTTTTGGATTACCCAGCTTTGACAGCAAAACACTCAAATGTGAATTAAAAACTGAATTAAAAGTGAATTTATGGCGCATGCACATACGAACAAAACCGACCATTACCGATTAACATTAAACATTTTTCTATACATTTAAAAGAATGTAAGGGCACAACTCGACGGCACATTTTAAATAGGTCCAGTTGTTTTTAGACATTTTCAGGCAGAAATGTTTCATATTATATATCGTTGTGGTAAGGAGCCCCCAGTTAATGGTAATCCAGCCTTAACTTCAAAACACAAAATGAAGGATGTGTCGGCGTCTGCAGCCTCCAGCATCGTGCCTCTGTGTCTCTGTTTGTTGGTTTGTTGTGTGTTGTTTTGTTTGTGTTGTTCCTGAGCTTGTTGGGTGTCAGCGGAGTCTTTCTGCTTCTCATTCAGCCATTCACATTAATGAGATCTCAATCAGGCCAGAGGGGTTTAATTAAACCTGACGAGATAACACACGTCCTTATTACCGCTACAAACCATGAGAACTGGTCTTGCTTATAATTAGGCCTACCTCTGTTTACTGCTTTTACATGCAAACATCTTTACATGGCAACTTCTTAAATGTGAGGATTTGCTGCTTTTTTCTGTTTGTATCATCAAAGTGAAAATCTTTATCTTTGACGTTTAAAAGGGATTTTTTCAATGTGTAATTTCACTGACCAACCAAATGACTTTTCAATAAATACATCAGTACATTATTTTGAAAATAGCTGCAGAAGTGTACATATTTTATACAGTTTTATACGCTTTCATATACAAATTCTCACAACATTTTTATGAAAACACATGCAAAGTTATGATATGATATGTTTATTACTCTTATAACATTTAAATAACTACACCTTTGAACGATTCATGCTTTGTAATGCTAAAATGTGACATCCATGGTTCCCTTTATAATCAACACTGATCATATTTAAAATAATTGCACACCTTTGAATTTGAACTTAAAAGCTGTGGTTGAAATTAAAGTGACATTTAGGATAAAGCAATCCTCCGAGCCGTCGTTACATAAAGTCCGTCTGTTTATCCTCCTTCCTCGGATGGATACGCTTCGTGGTCACAGTTCACGGTGTTCTGCGCTCAAACAGTGACGGTGGCATTCAATGTAAGGCGGATTTAAGTTAATGAGGTTAAAAAGATCCCTTTTATTCCGAGTGAATGGGAAGTTATTGTGAGGAATTCCTGTGGGCTGACAAAGCGAGCCGAGCTGTAGGAGAGTCCAGGATCTGAAGGTTAACTGTACTCTGAGAAACAGCACAAACTCTGTCCCTGCGTACACAAGCAGACTTATTAAACAAATGGATAAATGTTTTCTAAATTCACTTCTTTGTTTCTTCTTTCTTTCACGGTCACGGTCAGATCGCAGACGGCGCTCTAGGAGTCCTTGAAAGCGAGCACAGTTGACATACCTTCTAACGTTTCTGACACTAAAATGGCATTTTCCAGAGGGACAAATAGTACAAAAACATTATTTATTGTGGCCAGTTTGCCTGATTTGTCTAGCGATCTGGCAACACAGAGCGTGTGCGTTTAAACTCTGTCTGTAGGTTTAATTCAACTAACGTTTGCCAACGCCCTAGCTAACCAGAACTCATAATGCTAAATATGTTTGCTAGCTCTGTGAATATCTGGCTTTATAAAAACATAATACATAACGTATATACCTTTTAATGCAATTGATACCAGTTGTAATGTGTTCTCTTTAGTTCGAGAGCATCTTTGGCCAGATCTCATTCCCAAGTCAAATAAATCATCCACCATCTTAGTGTTTTTTTTCGTAATACCCAACATAATCTGAGTTATGAGAAACAGTTTTTACTCAAATAGACCATAAGGAAGACTTTATCAGCTGAAGCTAATTGAAGTCCTTTTAAAAATAGGAGTCTTATTTTTAAATCCTACTTCCAAATGTATGAGCTTTTCTTAGTGAGAGAATTATAAATAACAAGTACAAGATTGTTCATTATTATCAGGTCCTACCTTATAATAAAAGTTAAGAAAATGTCTGATTCCCTTTCTCCATATTTCTTTACGTGAATATTCATGTTTTTTTAAATTATGCGATTTAGACTCTTTTCCTTATCGCCAGTAATCGAGTATGCCTTTCTGTTTTTTTCTGATGCGTCACTGACCTCGCTGACTTCCATTTTATTTAGTATATATTCATTTCAACCTGTGACACACAGCACCACGTCAACAAACATGAGAACGTGCATGTCTACCAGGGTGTCATGTTCCCATTACGGCTATAAAAACAGTGACTATACTTGAACTTAATGAATGCCAATTGTAGTCTTGTTCCCTGGAGACAAAAAACAGATGTTAATGAATGTAGTGGGGTTTTATCCAGTAACAAAAGAAGTGTAGCTAGAAGACACATTATCAGTATGATGTGATATTAATGGACAACACAATTGTTATTTTTTCTTTAAGTGGCCCTAAATGGACTTCCTTACAAACCTATAAAGCAGGGGTGTCCAAACTACGGCCCGGGGGCCAAATGCGCCCCGTGGACCATTTTGAATCGGCCCTCACTCAGCCAATTAAAAAAGTATAATGACTTAAAGGGGACCTATCAAATGCACTTTTGCACGTCTTTTATACATGAATATGTGTCCCCGGTGTGTCAGGGAACTCACTAAGTGTCAGAAAACACAACCCTCTCTCTTTTCCTCCATACCCAAATCTCTAAAAACGGGGCTGCAACGGATCTGATAAAAACTGATCCAGATTTGAAAATTCTCTGACGTCAGGAACGAGGAGCTCCGCCTATATGGCCAACTCTCCACCTATCAGGGGAATGAGAGGTTGCTGTGGCATGGTAACAGCATGGTAACTTGACGCTCGTGCCTCGCCCCCCTCCTTTGCAGGGGGGCGTGGTCAGCTGCAGCTCATGCAAAGACAGGGCTGGAGGAGAGCAAAATGAGGCATGGCTAAAATGCATGATCTGTTTGGTATTTTGAAAAAAAAACTTCACAGACATGTTTTATATAGGTATGGCCCGACAATATATGTTTCAAATATAGCATGCTAGGTCCACTTTAAGTATAATAAACTTCTGCTTGTCTTATATTGTACTTCTTAAATATATATGTTCAAATATATTACACAGTATTCATGTGCTAATGAGCCCAATTTTCAATTAAATTCAGTCAATTAAAGTTGAAAACATCTTCTTGCAAATCTTATGTTGATAAGAAAAAAGCCCAATAACAAATTTATATAACAACCTTGAAATATACCCTTCATATTTCCTCTTATCATAATCAATCTGAAGCTTCTGATTTAAGGAATGAGCTGCCAACACAATAAATGAAACCCTCTGGAGAGCTGTGAGCTGTTTTTTTCTTAAAGCATTTTCCAGTATCAAAAATAATTTACCTACATTGGATTGACTTTTCCAACTTATAACTTAACTTATTATGAGGCAGTATACCTCTAGTGAGCGGCCCAGCCTTTCGTATATATTTTTCTGTATGTGGCCCTCGTGAAAAAGGTTTGGACACCTCTGTTATAAAGGATCCACGGGTATTCAATTGTTCTGTCTTCTGTTCCAGATTAACACGAATGGATTTGTGTCCACGGTGGAGCCCGAGGCCGAGGAGGAGTACCTCGGGAAGATGCCCTCAGATTTCAAAATGATTGCGCCCCTGCTGGGGGACCTGGAGGACAGCGACGGACAGGGGAGGGTCCTCTTCAGGAAGGACAGCAGCCCGGAGGTCCTGAATAAATCTGCAGAGCACATCAGGAGAGCTTTCCCCAGAGACGAGGGAGTGGATCCCATCAACGTCTTCATCGTCACGTGGGAGAACATGGCCGCCCGGGGGACATCTGGACGAGGAGACCGACTAGACACCAAGGTGAGGGGCAGTGGGGGGGTTTTATATTTATTATTAGTCAATTTATTGAACATGTCGGAAACATTTAAAAAAAAAAAATTATAATAATAATAATAATTATAACAAAGAGATGCAAAGCAAAAACAAAAAACATTCAAGGTACAAAAAAATAATAATTCTCAAATAGTCTCTGTCATGTTCAACAGGGGCAAGAAGAAGCTTAAAAACACTGTTCTGGTCCTCCCCCCTCTAGCGTACATTTTTCTGATTTCATCAAGCACACAGCATTTTAATCCTGTAGTTAAGTCTTGGAAAACGAGTGTCATAGATATGCAGAGTTAGAGGAAGTATTCAGATAATTTACTGCAATAAAAGTACTATAACCACAACATGAAAAAAAAAAACACTCCTGCAGTCAAAACCTTTTTTAGCTTAAAGGGGACCTATCATGCAAAATGCACTTTTGTACGTCTTTTATGAATATGTGTCCCCGGTGTTCCAGGGAACTCACCAAGTGTCAGAAAACACAACCCTCTCTATTTTCCTCCATACCCAAATCTCTAAAAAAGGGGCTGCAACGGATCTGATAAAAACTGATCCAGATTTGAACACTGTCCTGACGTCAGGACGGTGGCGCTCCGGCTATTGGGCCAACTCCACCAATCAGGAGGAGACAGCCACGGCCATTGCCGTTCGAAAGCGCTGGAGACGCTGTAGTACATATGCCAGGCCTGTAGATGGTGCTGTTCTCACAGAATCTGCCGTTGCAAAAACAGAGCTAGAAATTGTCAAATTGAGCAAAATGAGGCATGGCTAAAATGCATGATCCGTTTGGTATTTTGAAAAAAAAAAAGTATAAATATGCCTTATATAGGTATGGTCCTATACTATATTATTATAATATAGCATGATAGGTCCACTTCAAGTATTATCAGCTAAATGTACTTGAAATATAAAAAATGTAAATAGTCATTGTGCAGTTAAGTGTTGATAGTAAAACCACTTCTCTCACAATGAAAATACTTTAACTCATGCATCAAAAAACTTAAAGGAACTCTAAAAAAACATGCTGCTATACTAATGCTAGGAATATTGTAAGTCATTTATAAAAAAATACTTAAAGTATGAATAGTAAAATGTAGCTTATCAGTGTTTTACTATTATATGATCTTTCCAAATTACTATGACTGCAGTTTTAGTGTGTATGTTGCATTTTACTGCTGTAGACGTTTAAGGTTGTAATGATTTTAACTTCTTTATATACTGTTGGGTAGTTTAATATACAGCAATGCATCATAATCTATAGAAATCATAATATCTTTGTAGTACAAGTATCATAAATATAGGATTTTCTATAAGAGGGCGGTTGAAGATTGCATCAAATTGTACAGCCGAGTCATCCTATAAGACGTAGGAATAACACGATTATACACGCAACTCTCCTCATTATAAGTTATTTGGATGAAAGTTCCCAAATGGTGAGGATTTTTATTCCAGAAATGTCCGATATAACTTCATGCTACAGTTTACTCTCATGGGATCTAGGGGTAATTACCTCTAGTGTACATCAAGATAAGCAGAGTCAGCGTTTGATGTAAAGAAAATACAAAACAAACAAACCCAGGAAACACTAAAGTAGGCAAAGATTGAAGATTATTGTGCGGGATTTCCATTTTTGTCCTAAACGATTGTATCTTTTAATACAGCAGCTCAAAAAAGGACCATTATTATAAAGTATGAAATGCCAGAGGCCTTTTGCACTTCATGTTTGAGGCTCATAACATCAACCTCAGACCTGAGTATGTCAATATGCAAAGAGAAATACTCCAAAAGTAAGTCAATCTTAGAATAAAGTACACTACCATATGTGTTTTTCTTTCTTGGAGGGACATTGTTAAAAGTACAAAATAATGGACTTTGCAGAGGGAACACCATGATGTCCTAATTCATTATCTTCCTGTCTATCACTTTTTATTACAGGTGTTCATGCTATCATGTCCTCTCCATGATTGCTTTTACTCACTCTCTGACCTTTAGCCTTTACCTGCTAAATTTCCTTCACACAGAGTTTTCCAGCTGGTCAATTATCCTCTCTAACACGCACAGTCAGTGAGGAATCCAGATACATTTCCCCTCTGCTGTTAGCACATCTAAACTAAGAGTTCCTGCTCAACAACACCTCATTTGTTCTTTCAGAGAATCACTTTCCAGCTGGTTGTAGCCACAATGGAGTTGTCTTCCTGCGCCATCCTCCTGTACCCCCGAGACGGCCTGCAGTTCCTCTCCACGCCAGTAGGGGGCGAGAGTAAGATCCTGGAGGCGGGATTCAATGAAGGAATGGTGACCGGCTGGTTCTGGAAAGCATCATTGGGAACGTACTTCCGCACCACCACCGATGAAGAGAGCTCCATCAGCGAACTCACTGAGTATGAATCTGATGTTATTTGAGCTTCTATATAAGGCCAAGATATTTTTTAAATGTATATTTTTCCTCTACAAAAAAACAGGTCTCTAAAGGTTCAAGGTTCAAGGCTTTTATTGTCATGTGTACATAGCTACAGTGTAGTTATGACAATGACTATCAATCTTAGGTCACAGGCTCCTCCAACAGTGCAACACAATAAAACAGATAATAGTGCAAGTAAATGAAATAAAATGGAATATAATAGAATATAAATTGTGCAGAATAGTCTATATACAAGTAATTTGAATATTGATATATATATATATATATATATAAGTTGCAAAAAGTTCAGGTGTTTAACGGGTGCAGGGGGGAATTTTGAAAATACCATCAAATGTGCAGATTGTTCAAAGCTCTGGTCACTGGAAATGAAAGAGCAAACATCTCCATATAAGTGTAAACGAGGCCTAAAAGATACACAACATTCATTTATATGCTACGACAATGATTTCATCAACTTGGGAAGTGTCTTCTCATTGATTTTTCTTCTTTCCTTTATCCAACCAGAAAAACCAACTCAGGACAGAAAGGAGTTTGGGTGTACGAGATCGGCTCCTCGCCATTCTTTGTCGCCATTACACCCGGAGTGACCCCCGAGGACGAAGAGGCCACCGAACCTCAATCAACCGTGTTGCCAAGGCAAACTGAAGAATCCCAGGTAGAGGAGATCCCAACTGCCAATGAATACCAACCCATTTACCCAGAAAGTAAGACTGACAAGCCAGATTATGAGCCAGACTTTGAGACTGTCACACCAGAATACACCGACTTTGAGAGGGCTGAACCAAGATACCCAGAACCATCTGAACCAAGATACCCAGAACCATCTGAACCAAGATACCCAGAACCATCTGCACCAAGATACCAAGAACCATCTGAACCAAGATACCCAGAACCATCTGAACCAAGACACCCAGAACCATCTGAACCAAGATACCCAGAACCATCTGAACCAAGACACCCAGAACCATCTGAACCAAGATACCCCGTCTCTGAGCCTTTGCAACCAAGATACAACGTCCAAGAACCGGTTGATCCTAGATACGCTCCAGTTGAGCCGAGGTACCCAGAACCAGTCCAACCAGTACCCCCCTATCATCGACCCCAGCAACCCCAGATCGTTGTGGTTGACGAAGACGAAGATCTCAATGTGAATGGTAAATCAGAAAAGCAAAAACAAAAGTATAACTTGAGTATTTCTAACGTTTTTTACTTGGGTAATCCTAAAGTTATTGAGTTAGAGAAGAAGATCTCAATGTCAACGGTAAATCACAAAAGCTAAAATAAAAGTGTATTCCTCCTGTTTTTGTGTTCTGTCAAAGTTCTTCAGTTATATTCATTGAACACGATTGGTTTGTCCTCTGGTTGTTTTTCACAGTATTTACGTACAATTCGGAGACCTGCGCCCACAACCAGCAGAAATGCTCGGCCTTCGCTGAGTGTCGGGATTACAGCCAAGGGTACTGCTGCCAGTGTAAACCTCGTTACTATGGAAATGGGAAGGACTGTGTAGCAGAAGGTGAGAAGCATTTTCATTTTCTTGGATGTTTATGACATGACTGTAAAGATGTAGCGGGTTGTACTCAACACACATCAAATCTCTGGTTGACCTGATGTTGATAGTTTTGTTTCAACATCATGTTTTGTTATCTTGGGGTTTTTTCTTAGGGTTAGGGTTAGAACCAGTATCTGCTAAATCTACTTCGGGTTGATATTTGTCCACAAAGATAGAGTTATCTTTCATTTTTGGCAACAATAGTATCCATCAAAGTAACCCTTATAACCCTAAAAGTATCTTAGGGAATATGGACTGAAATCACCAAGTTCAATGTTTTTGTTTTGTAAGAAACACTGATTAAAATAGGATACCGAAACCGAACCTAGGGAAAGTCTCTGATCCTCTACTTGAATCTTATCAAGTCTTTGTTTTTTTCCCAGGAAAACCACAGAGAATGAATGGAAAAGTGAACGGTCGAGTGTTCATTGGGAACTCGGCTACACCCATTGAGCTCAGTAACAACGACTTGCATTCGTACGTGGTAACAAATGACGGACGGGCCTACGTGGCCATCAGCAACATCCCAGCCGGTATCGGTCCCTCCTTGCAGCCGCTGTCCTCTCTCGGAGGAGTCATCGGCTGGGCCTTCGCTTTGGAGCAGCCCGGGTACCAGAACGGATTCAGTCTCATCGGTAAGAGGATGTATTGTTATGTAAAATGCAATTTAAAAGTCAACTTTACTGTCAATCTTTCAGTTTGTGTACAGACAGAGAGATCGAAATACCGAATACAAAAATAGAAATATATACAGACAGACACATTTATACATATGCACACATTAAGATAAAAGCACAACACTCAATATATACAAAAGAACAGTCACTTCAATATCTTTGGGAATGTACATTAGTGCAAGATTGTCCATAGCAGCATAAAAAGTGTCTGGAGCAAGATGCTTGGTTGTTAACCGTCCACATTGCTGGCTTTATTCAAAATGATTTGAATTAGTTATATTGATGATTGATTGAATGTGTTTGTTTAAAAGTTGGGTGACCATGAATCACAATGTCCTTTGCTTAAAGTTTGGACAAAGACCTTTGTTTCCAGAATTGTATGTTGTCTAATCTTGAAGAACTCTGTTAAGAAACTCATGTTTATGCATATATATTCATTTAACAATGTTCCTGGTAAATAATCGTGTGTATGAGGCTCACTGGCAGCGAATGTAGGGGACTACTTTAGTTGTTGTTAGATGTTTGTTTGTCTTTTCTGTAATTCTTCTTTCTCTTTGTACATACAATCTTTACAGACCATTGTCTCATTTGCATTCATATATTTTGCTTTCCACTTCTAAATGACAAACATTACTTATGCATTTTCGAAAACGCTATAAAAAAAGTTTGATCAGAAGAAACTCATGTTTTCTTACATGTCCATGCAGGAGGTGTGTTTTCCCGGCAGGCCGAGGTGATCTTCCACCCCGGGAACGAGCGTCTGAACATCAGGCAGCAGTTCAAAGGGATCGACGAGCACGACCACCTGGTGGTGAGCACCGAGCTGGAGGGGCGTCTGCCCGACATCCCGCTGGGGTCCTCCGTCCAGATCAGCCCCTACAAGGAGATCTACCAGTACGACAGAAACCGTAAGGATCATTAACAACCAGAAAACAATAAAATCCAATCCAATCCAATCCAACTTAAAGTGGACCTATCATGCTATATTTGAATAATATAGTGTAGGACCATACCTATATAAGGCATATTTATACTTTTTTGTTTTCAAAATACCAAACAGATCATGCATTTTAGCCATGCCTCATTTTGCTCAATTTGACATTTTTTTAGATCTGTTTTAGCAAGGGCAGATTCAGTCAAAACAGCACCGTCTACTGGCCTGGCAGATGTACTACAGCGCTTTCGAACGGCAATGGCCGTGGCTGTCTCCTCCTGATTGGTGGAGTTGGCCCAATAGCCGTAGCGCCACCGTCCTGACGTCAGGACAGTGTTCAAATCTGGATCAGTTTTTATCAGATCCGTTGCAGCCCCTTTTTTAGAGATTTGGGTATGGAGGAAAATAGAGAGGGTTGTGTTTTCTGACACTTGGTGAGTTCCCTGGAACACCGGGGACACATATTCATGTATAAAAGACGTACAAAAGTGCATTTTGCATGATAGGTCCCCTTTAAGACAAAACCGATAGGACAAAAAAAACTAATGTAAAAGGACGAGACAATAAAACCATACTTATAGCCACAGACTGAAACTCTCATACACAATGTAAAAACATATAAAACACAACAACATAGAAAACTCCAATTTAAACACAGACTGATAGGTCTTATACGTGGTCTGCAAAAGCACGGGGGAACAAGTAGGTCTTTAAACGAGATTTAAAAACAGGCAAAGTGGGAGCAAGTCTGATCGGGGGGGCACTGAAGCAGCTTCAAAATGTTGAAGTTTGGTCATTGATTTTGCATTAAAACTGTTATAGGTGTCCTATCATGCAAAATGATGTCTTTTATACATAAATATGTGTCCCCAGTGGTGTGTCAGGGAACTCACAAAGTGTCCGAAAATAAAACCCTCTCTCTTTTCCTCCGTACCCAAATCTCTAAAAACGATATGACACATCATAGATATGTTGTTTATATATTTGTATATATCTGATAATGTATGCCTAAAAATAGCATGATAGGAGATCTCTAAATGATTGAAGAAGCTCATTATATAGACATCTAGACTGTCTATGACTGGTACTGTCTGCATAATATTGACATGTTTTCTTCTTCTGTCTCTTCTCCTAGTGATCACTTCCTCCTCCAACCGCGACTACACCATCACCTCGTCTGAAGGCAACACTCAGACCAGAAGCTACCAGTGGCGTCAGACCATCACCTTCCAGAGCTGCGCGCACGACGAGGCCAGCAGGGCGGCGATGTCCACGCAGCAGCTCAGCGTGGACCAGATCTTTGTGATGTTCGATCCCGAGAACAATCTGATCCGCTACGCCATGAGCAACAAGATCGGCTCCGTCCACAGTGAGTCCTAGTTTATCTGCTGTGGAAATGTTTAAAATGTGTAAAGTGAACCAAAACCACAAAGACTCCACTATACTACTGAATATACTCTAAAAAATAATTATTTTCATCTAACTTTTCTCATATCAATCAAACATATTTCCTAAAAATGTAGGATGCCAGGTAATGTTTAATAGACATTTGGCCCAAAGCACAACTGTGTCGAAGTACAACCTTTCTTTTACAACCTTCAGCAGCTAGCAACAACTTAGCATAGCAGAAGACAAGTAGTCATATCATCATTATTTGTTGCAAAACACAAATTTGTAGTTATTTAAAAAAAGAAGCTGCTCCAAATTTGATTATTTGTAACCAACATAATCACACAAAAAAAGGAGAAGCAGCATTTTTAAAGCTTCTCAAGGTCACATCATCTGTGTCGTATCGCCGCAACATTTGGATGCACATTTGACAAAAAAGTAAGGTTTTTTGCTTTTGGGGAAACATTGCTTATTGACGATTGGTTAAAACCAAGGGAGATGATTCCTGATGCAAATGATCTACAACATCCAGCGCTGGTTACGACTACACGAGTGTGTGTGAAGCATTTTTTTAAATATCAGAAGCGTGTATCCACATAGGAGGGTGCAGGTTCTTCTAGAAGAGCATCCATGTCTCCTGGTTGTCTGTCAGGGACCATCGTACTACAAAGACGTGTGTTATTACCCCGAGGAATGCACTGAAACACACCTCCGACAGTTTAGTACCCCGGCCATGTGTGCAGTGGGACATCACAGGAAGACAAACGGTAATCTGAGCCCGGCTGTATTTCCTCAGCTGCAATCAGAGGAGGCTGCAGAGCGTTGGCAGGGGGTGAAGGTCAACGAGATACCAACCTCCAGGACACAGCAGGGGGAGGAGCAGGGGGAAGGGTATCACCAGGGTCCTTCTTCTGCTTTTAAATAAAAAAGGGGGGGGGGTTTAGAGGTAAAAGTGCATAAAAGGGGCTGTTGGTGGGATGCTCGGGGGTTCAGAGTTACACAAGCAAACACAACTCAGCCGGGGTTTGTTGGCAAAAAGAGGAACATCTGCGTCGTGTTTCCTATAGGGAGGTGAAGGTCTGGAGCTGCAACACACAGCTGCATGATGGGAATACAGGAACACAGTGTTCCTCAGATAATCTATTGACTATTATGTTCCAGTAATGAGATATGACGATGAGGAATGCATATGTTTCAGTTGTAAAAAAACTAGATTACATTTTTTTCTGTTTTTTTGACAATTTATTTATGAGATATATCATTGGTATTAAACATGATTACAACAAACATTTATGTCCTAAAACAGTTTAACCTCCACCTCTTAGAGTTCACATGAGCCACAATCACCTCTTTATCGCTTCTCTACTGGTTTCTCATTGTTGTTTTAAAGCTAAAACTTGCTCCTGCTGTTTTTACTGTCCCATAAGTCTTTGACGGCGTTTCTGTGGCGTTTCTTTGGCTGAGACTCTCAGGAAGTTCTTGTGTTTTCTCTTCAGTCTGTAATCACACTGCAGCGAGGCTTTCTTTAAAGGAAAAAATAGGAGGATTTTCCTAAAATAAACATGTATAGACTGGAACAAAAATAATCCCTTGCACCAATCATCACTCATGACCCACTAGAAGTATACGGTGGTGCCAGTTTCTTCTTATTTTGCTGCATTTGGGACGTTTCTTGGTGTCAACCTATAAAAAAACGTAGTATCTAGGTGCCAGATTCTAAGCAAGCACCCAAAAGGAAACTATAGTGCTACTAAAATAGCAAACACAGTGTGAAGAAGAAAATGCAAATGTAGCAGATTTAAAACGCCAAATGGACCAAGCTTGTTTCAAAACTAGAGTGAGTCTGAGGTTTGATTTCACCAATCGGCTAACAACTAAACTTACTCATGGTGCCTTTAGGAACTCCGGTGATTTTCCACCTCAGTGTGTTTCCAGGAGTTGGGGAGTATAGGTTTTAAGCTAGTATGAAGCCTTTAGTGTCTCCAGAGGGAGCTGTGTGAGGTCTGATAAATGTCCTCTTGTGATGTCACTTGAGTCAGCGTTGTTTGAAGAATCTTACAAATCTGGAGGAGTGGAGTTAGACATCTTCAGTCCGCTTCTTATCTCTGCTACAGTGTCATGGGTAAATCAGACCCTATAAATTAAACACATCAACATTTGTCTGCTGAAGAGTTGCATTTTGGGTAATGTAGGCGCCATGTTTTGACATGGAAGAACGTATCGAATAAATAAAGAATATCTCTCTCATTCTGCTGCATCAATTTGAATCCTTTTTTTTTAACCAATTATCATAAAAAACTGTCAGTGTTTTCTTAGTGTTGGATTCAGCCATCCAGTCACATCACGTCCATGATCAGTTTTTGTTACGTTTGGCTGTGAGTCTGAACACATCATGGGTCACACTGTAGACATGCCACATTAGATGTTTGTGAGTATTGATTTTAACCTGCTGGGTGGTTTTTATTTTGCAGGTACTCTTCCAGAGCAGAACCCATGTTTCACGGGCAGACACGGCTGTGACATCAACGCTATGTGCCGACCAGGTGAAGGCCTGCAGTTCACCTGTGAATGTTCTTTTGGTTTCACTGGAGAGGGACGCTACTGCCAAGGTAACACAACCTCTGTATAATCACATATTGACAACAACTTTCATAATTTCAGTGATGGGAGTTGTTGAAGAATAACGTTCTGAACAAACTCTGCTTTACAATAACAACAATGAAAGGAATAGCAAGTTGCGCAGGTTGAAAAAAAGTAAAAAATCAACTTAAAATGCAATGCAGTAAAATGGAAACGTTTGTAAAAATCGTTTTTATGAAACACCTGCAGCTACAGTCCAACATGCGCCACCTGCAGGCAACACAAAGATGCAATATGTTCAGCTCTTCTGCCCCCTACAGGCAACGACTGTAACTGCTGCAGTTTATTAGTGATTAGTGGAAGTTTTTTTATATTACTATATACTATTTATATAATTTAAGTGACTTATAATAAGCTACGTTTTGCGATTTTTTTATTAACCCGGAAGTCCACATCGATGTAATAAGAAAATGTTGATCATCTTGCTCATTGAAAGACTATATTATATATTCTCCCTTTTGTTTACACTCTTTATCTCGTCCTTGTGTTAGCCTTTAGACTAGGTAGCTCTGAGGTTGTCTTGGTCATAAAGTCAGATATTTTTGTGATGGTGGAAGATGAATGAAACCAAAACTCTCAAAAATGCACTTTTAATTGCGATTGATCTCTGCATTTTTTCATTATTTTCGAATCAAATTTTAATCTTTGTTTTGACCCACGTGACATGACTCATATTTGTTGCAGTTTTTGATGTGCTCAGTGCCGCTAGTCATGATAACCTGTTACTGTAATTTAATGTCGTATAAATGAATACTTTACTACATATCCCTCACCTCCATTTTTGTGTGTTATTGGCAGATACTGACGAGTGCAGCGAGAATCCTCAGATCTGTGGAGCTAACTCCGTCTGCAGCAACCAGCCCGGGACTTTCCGCTGTGAGTGTTTCACCGGCTTCGTGTTCGCCAGCGACGGACGGACCTGCATTGGTACGTTACTGTGTGTGTGTGTGTGTCTGTTTGTGTGTGTGTCTGTATTTGTGTATTGACAGCTGTGAGGGTGGGTGGAGTGTGTTATTCCTGAGTGTGTCACTGCTTCGAAGAGTCCCTTGTTTCCTATACAGATGTTTTATACGCCGCCAACAGACATGAACAATAACGTTGTTGTACGACTCTGTATTGGACTCTCTCCACTGAAAACATAACAAACGCATGTCTTTGTTCAACAGAGAATGTGATTTAACATGAGAATACAGACCAGATCTACGATCAGATAATCTGAATAAATCTGCAGGGATCAGAGTTGTTGAATTATGTACGATGGCCCAGAAGTGCATTAGAATAAAAACATTTCGCAATAGCTTTAAAGATGCAAGTTGATGAAAATGAGCACCTGCAGCAGTGAAAGAAGAAAGAGAAAAGCACAAAATAATACCCAAAAAAAATATGTGGTGTTACAAAAACACATCACCACGTAATGTTTTTTAAATACATTTCCTTGGTGAGAGTCTTTTTGTATTAGTTTTTTTAATGTCTTTCCTACTGTTTGACATTTTGAAACATTTGCTTATTTGTGTATTTGTTGATGACATGAAGTTGAAAGCCTAAAATATCAGCAACATTTAGATTTAGCTTTATTGGAACCAATAGTCCCAAACCACAAAAACACAGACTTAAAATAGACTCAAGTATGCGTCCATATGGTTTTTAGCAATACAGTGTATTAAGTTTTAAAATGTATTAAATGCATGAGGGAAACATTGAACAATAGTTTCAAATGGCTAAATAATTAATTTCTCTACAGTGTTTAACAGTTATCCTTCTTTTACAATCAACACATGTTGTTCCTATAATTTATAACTTTTCCAACATGTCTCCTTCTCGCCCTCAGAGGAGAACCGTCCTGTGGATCACTGTCAGAGAGGAACTCATGACTGTGACGCTCCTGATCGAGCATCCTGCAGCTACACCGGCGGCTCCGCCTTCCTCTGCTCCTGCCTGCCGGGATTTGTGGGCGACGGCCGGGTTTGTCGAGGTGAGTTCATCAGCAGCAGAGCACACACTGACGGCTTATTATGTATTTATTTCAACAAGGACCATTCAGACAAATACATTAATCTCAGAAAAGAGAAGACATTAATTATGCCAGATTTGAGCTAATAGCTCATTTCCATCTGCAGTCATTAGGCTCACTGTCAGTGTTATGACTTATGACTTCAGTATCAACTCAGATGTATGAAAATATGACTGATGCAGGCGGCGTTGGAGGTCAAAGCAACAGTTTTCATAATTAAAGCAGCAGAACAAATATTTGATTAGTTTGACTTGAAGGCTTCTTTTAAACTTTAACCTTGTCTGCAACTTGTATACATTTAAATCAAGAGAGTTCAGTCAAATAAAAAAAATACTTTATCTAGGGAAAACTCCCAATAGCTGTATCCAGGAACACTCTTGCATTCACACACATGATTTCAGTGTCAGAGTTCAGCGTCCTTCGGCAAAAAACTGCTCACCAAAAGAGTGACGAAATGTTTGTGGACTGACCCGCAGAACGAGCTATACAATATTTGGTTGCAGCTAAAAACTGGAGCCCCGCATCGTGAAGGGAGTGAAACACAACATGTTACTATCAAATTCAAAGCTTTATGGGAAAATGATCATAACGAGGTATTAAACAAACGTGTAGCCATTGTTTATGTTTGAACATGATGACAGATAAGCGGTTTCTCCTCAAGGATTGACAGAAGGACTAGCAGTAACATTAGGATATATATTTACAGGGTTACAGGATAAAGAAGTCCAGTTTCCTTTACCTCTGACTGCTGATTTCTCTTTCTGTCTTTTATACTGTCAGTCTGGTTGAATGATGTAAAAAAACAAACTCTTCATACAAAGTAATGTGTATGTAAAGAGGATTTTCTGCATCTTAAAGCATGAAACATCAGATGTATAGATTGGTATTTTGTGGCCGGAGAAAGAGACTTTCAGCCACAGGGGCCGGGGACATCAGAAAGCATTTTTCCACGTGAGCTTGCACAGTTTGAGTCTTTCTGTTTCTTTACTGTGACAAACTATAAGTCATTGCGTGGGCCCCTCGGACAGGAAATGTTTCCACCTCGACACAAAATGCAGAGCCTTGCCTTACAGCTGTGCAGCTCATCTCTTATATATACACACACACACACACACGCACACACGCACACGCACACGCACACACACTGTAGAGACTGAGCAGAAGAATGTGGAGAAAAAACAGCAGGACAAACTGTGCAGAATATTTCTCTTTTAACCCTTATGTTGTGTTGGGGTCTCCCCTGACCCGTTTCAAGTTAAAATTATATAATAACTACGCTCTAGTTTTTTGTATCGGAACAAGGCTTCATGATATCCTCCACAACAACTATATAAACTCTACAAAACGGATTTTGACAATTTTTGCCAAGTCTGAAGGTGGAGGTCAAATTTGGCCCAATCAAGATTCATCTTTGACTTTAGACACCCCCCCCCCCCCCCCTTCATCAACTGTAACAATAATTTTCCGCAACATGCACCTGGTCTCCCCTCCCTCTGCCCCCCTCCCCCCACGGGAACTCCACCTTTCTCAAAGAATATGTACACTAACACTTGAACCTGAACTCACACATGCACGTGTGCAATATGTGGTGTCATGTGTTTTGGGCCATAACATTAAGTTACAACAGGATTGTACAGTTATGAATGCATTATAAGTTAGTTATGATGTAGTTAAAACAATATTGGATGATAGTTATTTTTTGTGTGTGTTTTTGACTGAGATAAATCTAAATTGACCCGCGAACACCATGAACGGTAACAGCTTTTGAACACAACACAAGGGTTAACTAAGTCTTCACAAAGTCTGGTCAGTTCGCTGAGAGTTGGAGATGAAGTGGAGCTTAAAGATTATGATGCTGCAGGAAAGGGTTCATCCTCTGGAGAGTAGGGAAGAGATCATAACATGTGATGGTTATCTGCAACTTAATGCAGATTATGAGATGTATAAATGTCATCATTTTATCTTAGTAGTGCAAAACAGACCAAACAGAGCTAATAAAGTGGTTATTCCTAACAACACATATCATGTCTGCCTTCTGTTGCTCATTATTTAGCATCACAGGGGCACTTGGAGTCATATTTAATGTCTGCCATGATATGATGTTCAGACTAGAGACTGTATATATAAAGATAGAAGAGGCTTCTCCACACACTCCAACTTTACAAACCAAAATATCCTGGATGTGCGAGCTTCAGAACATTTGGAAAAGTGGCAGATAATGTTGAGACTGTGAGATGTGGTGGAAATTAATGTCCTAAAAAAGCTAATAACATGAGTAAGATTTCCAAAAACTTGACGACACGCATGCTTTAATTTATATGAAATATGTGACATTTTGACTCGTATTTCCTAGAAGCCGTTAGTGGAACTGCATCTTAAACCTCCTCCATCTTTGTTCCTCCTCTCTGTTCAGATGTAGACGAGTGTCAGCAGGACGTCTGCCACCGCGCTGCTTTCTGCTCCAACTCTCAGGGGTCCTTCGCCTGCCAGTGCCATCCGGGTTTCCACGGCGACGGCCTCCAGTGCAGTCCCACGTCTACAGGTAGGTGACTCACACACACACACACACACACACACACACACACACACACACACACACACACACACACACACACACACAGACACCCGTGTGTGTTAACAAGTCAGTCTATTACTTGATGGATGCCAAACGTATTACATATAGCGGTGTAGATTCTTGTTTGGATTGAGTTCATTTTCAGATTAGTCTGTTGATATCAGCGGGAATGTAAAGTAATGGCTGTTGGGAAAGAAGTATTCACTTCGCTGCAGAGTTTGCACGACAAAATGGTCTTCTTGTCGTCTTAAACATGCTCAAATGATCCCATACTTTGGATATCCTAAGCAACACAATTACCTTAATGAACAGGCAAAGCAAAGGCAGCGCCTCGATGGAGTTTATTTTGTATTCATTTATTGTGTGACTTATAGACTAATGGAAAATGTACTTTTTTAGCCAACTATCGTAGTCCACTATAAGGGGGCAGCGCTATAAAATGGTAACACTAAAGTAAAGTACAGATACCTCTGATTTGTACTTTAGAACAATACTTGCCTAATTGTCCTTAAGTTAAGTTCCACCAATGCTTACTGGGTTAAAACCTGAAGAAGCAGTGGTTTAGTCTTTGTGTAGTGTTTATAAAGATCTAACCCGTGTCTCCTGATTGAGAAAGAGCTCTCATAATAAAAGTATTTGTGTGTGTCAGTGTGTTTGGCCTCACGTGCAGACTGCAGTTGGTTCTCCAGACAGTTCAGAGAAAGTGGAAGCTGTGTAAACTCAGCAGAGTAAACATCCAGCTGAAGGTTGAGCAGGAAGACGAGCTGACGGAGGCTGGAGGATGTTGTTGATGTGACGAGAGAGTAAACAGATCTCATGTCAGACTCAACACACACACAGCTGAGGTGCAGATACATTCAGGGTTATAAAATAATAATATATTAAATGTCATCATGCTTCTCGTCCCAATGTCAGATGTCTTTGCGCTAAAGTGTCAGAGCTTATCCTCAAGTAAAAGTAGTAACACAACAGTGTAAAAATACTGTTTCAAGAAAGTATCCTGCTTTCAAAATGTTACCTAAGCCAGTAAGAACATTGAAAAAGAATATCCTGAAAGTACAAAAAGTAATCTACAGATGAGAGCAACACATCCAGTTACTTTCCCTGTACATTCGCTGTCACTTGACTGGCAGTAAATACAGATTTATGAGGTTTTCCCCAATCACATCAAACAATTCAGAAAACCGTGTTAGTTTGTATCTACAAGGAGTCCAATTACGATGGTCAGACAGGCAAACAACTAAACAATGACTCTGGAGATCGTTGATCAGGGTTGATTTATGGTTTCATTCCGTCTACGAGTGTTAGGCAGCAGGCTAACACTGAAACTAGGATTTATTTCCATGACTTGTCAGTGTTTTGTTTATGTCAATGCAGCGACTACATTCACTACTTTGACTTTTAACACTACAACTGTGTAATTGGGCAATTGACGTTAAACTCATTAGCATCATAATGTAGCTGTGATGAAGTGTTTCCCACAGACGTATTGACTCACAGACATTGATCACTCTTTTCGTCCTCTCTGTGGAGTCCTTTTTTTCTGTCCGTTTTTCTTAGAGGAAGTCAAGACAATTGTAACTTTGGATTTTGTTGTGGTTTGAGGGGCAATATACGACACGGCAGCTTTTAGGCATGAAGAAAGTCTTCTTTCCCGCTTAGCGTCGATGTCTTGTTTTCAACGGAAAGTGGGCGGGGCCGTATATTTGCCAGAAAGTGTCTTAGCGATGCTCTATTCTATTGGCTAGCGCTCCAACACATTGAACGTGATAGGCTAAGTTAGGACTGCTCGATTATGGCAAAAATCATAATCTCGATTATTTGGGTCAATAATTGATATCACGATTATTAAAAACGATTATCCATTTACTTTGAAAACATCAATTTAGTGGAGAAAAGACATTTGAACAGTATGTTTAATTTGAAAAAAAAATAAATAAATAATAATAATAAAAAAATAATCGTTTTATTTCAATTACGTTGTTTTCGTTATCGTTGCAAGCCATAATCGTAATTGCGATTCAAATACGATGAATTGAGCAGCCCTAGGCTAAGGAGCGGGACATCTCTAAGCGGTTGACCAATCACAACAAAGCCGGACAGCTAACCAATCAGAGCAGACTGGGCTCTGGTTTCAGACAGAGGGTGAAAAGAGGTGCTGCAGCACAGGCAGTATGAGAAAAATAAAGAGCTTTTTGAACATTAAAGCATGGAGACATGTAGAGACACTACATACTGATATACACCTGTAAACTATCGTGCATGCGGCCCCTTTAATGTCAAAAGACCTTATTCATCATATTTATCATTTATTGTCTGGCAACACATTAAATAACATTTCCCACTTTTATCAGAAGTGAATTACTAAAATTGCGACATAAGCAGCTGCTCTTGAAAGTGTCAGGTTTGTTTGTTGTTGTTGTTGTTTAGTGGTTTTGCGTGGTCCCAGAGCTGCAGACTGCTCCGTGATTCCAGCTGTCAGCAGCTGAGATAATTACAGCTCCATCCTCTGCTCTAACATTTTGTCATATTTTCGTCTTTTTTATGAGCGGCCGGGCTCTGAGAGGCATAATCTTTCTGTCCCGTCACAACGTGTCACAGCGTCTCTCTGAGGTTCCTTTGTCTGAACGTCTTTGATCTTATTCCCTTTCATAAGGCAGAGGTGGAGGATGTTATCTTATTCTGTACTCAAGTACAAACACTGATAAAACACTGTAAAATCCTGCAGGGAAAATAAAAGTTCAGTAAAAGCACAATCTGATGTCAATCTGATCTAATGTCTCATGTGACTGTTATACTATTATATATTATATCAGATTATAATTTCTTGGTTGAGGTGGAGCTCATTTTGAATTATTAACTAATAATACTTATTTGTATTATCTATTAACATGCTGATTATTTTTCTTAATAATCAAATGATGTTTTGGTTTGTACAAATATGTAAAAAAAATGTAAGGCAGATCTACACAGGGCACGAATTCATAAAAAATAGTACAATTATTTAAAGGAATTGTCAAATCTTCACACTTGAGAAGGAAGAACCATGAGACGTTTTTTTTTATATTAAAATCGAATTGTTTCTGATTCATTTCTTTCAATCGACTTTTGTTTCAACTTTACATTTTCATGTTTTGTGTAAGAAAAACCTGACTTTTTTAAAATCCTTTTACCTTTTAAATCAAACTTTGGAGCATTAAAAATACAATATTTCCCTCTCAGATGTCGGTAAGTAGAAGTAGAAAAGGTGGCATTTAAAGAAAATACTACAGTAAAGTACAAGTACTTCAAACGTGTCCTTAAGTGCAGTACTAGCGTTCATATACTTGGTTTAATTCCAGCTCTGCTCTGAAGGGTCTCCACATATTTGTGGTGTTTCTGCGCTGTGATTGTTGTTATCAGCGCGGCGCTGTGTCAGTCAGACGGCTGTTTTGACTCTCTGCGGTTCCTCGCTCAGACACCCTTGAGGATAAGAGTGTGCAGAGCGCCGGGCCTTCCAGATGTCACTGTGGTCCTGGATGTGACCGCAGAGATGAAGAATTTAGTCTTTATCTGCAGCTGCCACGTACTGCAGAACAACACTCAATAGAGATTTAGAAATCTGTGGAAAAACTGTATTTTGAATCAAGGACGGGTTGATATTTATTTATATTTTGTAGCATCTTTATACATTAACAGTACAGATATGTTTCTGTATTAGGTTGGGTGTAGACAAAGGTGGTAGAAGTACTCAGATCTTGTACTTGAGTAAAAGTAGAAGTACCAGAGTGTAGTAATACTCTGTTACAGTAAAAGTCCTGCAATCAAAACGTTACTCAAGTTAAAGTACAAAAGTATTAGCATAAAAATATAGTGAAAGTAGCGACAGTAAAAGTAGTCATTGTGCAGATTGGTCCATTTCAGAATAATATATATGATATGTTTTATAATGATTGATCATTAAAGTGTTATCAAAGCTGGTAAAGGTGCAGCTAGTTTGAATGTCTTTGTATACTGCAGGGTAGCTTGTGAAAAAATAATTAAAGTGACAATTTTGTAGACATTTTCCTTTACAATTAAAGAATATTTTAAGATTGTTTGTATGTATGTACACTACATCTATATCTCACTCTGCCTCTTATATTATTTCCCCCAGAGCGTGAGCAGACGGTGTGTGAGCGCCACAGAGAGAGCGCTCAGTCCTCCTCCTCCTCCTCCTCCGGCTCCGGGTTCCTCTCCTTCTTCCGCCCCCGGCCGGCTGTGGGTCAGTTCGTCCCTCAGTGCGACCTCCATGGAGCCTACGAGCCGACGCAGTGCCACAGCTCCATCGGGCAGTGCTGGTGTGTGGACGCCAGCGGGCAGGAGATCCCCAACACCCGCACCGGACCGGGGAACACCGCCCTGTGTGAGTCACCTCTGACCTCTGGAGAATCTGTTTTATATCATCATGTGCTTTAAAGGTCACCTATTATGCAAAATCCACTTATTCATGTCTTTTCTACATCAACATGTGTCCCCTCTGTGGAAAGAGATGTTCAGGAGAAAAGATTCTCTCTCTTTTTGTCCTGATCCATTTATATAAAAACCTGTCTGAAAATGAGCTGATCAGATTTTGGCCACTTTATGATGTCATAACGATGTTTTGGCTTGTGTAACCATTAGCCAATAGAGTGGTGCAGGGATGACGTATTTTTGTAGGCCGACCCGGAAATAAGCTGCTCATGGGTTCCCTCATCAAAAAAGCAACGGGGTTTCTCCATTGGATTTTGGAATATTGTAAAAAATAAGATCTGTGGAAAACGGACCTGTTTGATAAATGCACGTTTTGTTCAGCCGGATAATCTCCACATGTCTACCCTACTTTTATAATTTTCTAATCATAAATCTAATCGCCAGAAGCAAAATACTAACGTTATACTATAGTATAAACGAACTACAGCCGAGTACAACAGGGTCGCACGACTTCAACGTCACGCCAACTTTAGATCGATATTCAAAAATACAGATTCAAAATGGTAAAAGTTGAAGCGTTTGTTTGAACAGTTTTCAGGAGGCAGGTACTTGCTTTCAATCAGAACAGGGCAAACAAACTTAGCGGGAGTGTTTACGTGTTCGGCGTAATGACGTACAACGTCCTCCACAACTTCTGTAGTCCTATTCAGCCACTTGGTAACAACCATCGTTTTTCAGACACGTAAACTCTTCAGAAATCACCAGTGGGGTCACTGCTGATGGATTTAATGTCGTAGAACAAAACGTGATCCGTCTCTTCAATTTGTTTCAACCACAGACCTTATTTCGAGCTATTTTCCAAAAACGAGTTCAAAAAACCCGTTGACTCTGAGACGAGGGAAGCGGAAGTGGTAAAATGCTAACTCACTTCCGGGTTTTAGGACTCGTTCCTGCTCCACTCTTTTCACCTTACTCTGTGCTTCCACATTGCATCATTCTGATCCAACTTCTGGTTCAGAGCGGAAATGCTATTACTTTGCTTAGCGTCGCCAACTTAACTTAGCTTTACACATTAAAGGAATTTGCTTTGTTACACTGGTGCATACATAGACTCAGTAAGTAAAAAGCAGTATATATATATATAACTATTTTAAGATTTTAAAAAGAATGGGAAGAAATATTTTCACAAAATAAATCTTCACAAGAAAGGTAGTACAATATGAATTTGACATAAGATGCATTTAGTTGAAATACTTTTTCAAGCTGAAACGTAGCAATTGTGTTTCCAATCTGCTTTCAGTTTATACCAATAACGCATATTTTGGGAATTACGCCGGTGATGGGCTGGTTGGAGTTTATAAAGCACACGTCTATAATGTTTTTATTGAAACTATCACTGCCAGAAAGGTTAGCCCATGTCCACAAGTTTAACCATATGGTATTAAATAATAATTAATTGCATTTATTTTAGAACTTGTAATAGTGTAATACATCAATACTGTTGACAATAGTTTTTATTGTGTTTTGATTTCTTTACTTCTGTCCTTGTAAGCACCTGATCTGATCTGTGGTATGCAAAAATATCCCAAAGTTCTTTTCATGTGAATTTCCCCCCAAAAAAGAAAACCCGGTATTTCACAAACACATGAAAGTGATCCTCATTAAACTAAAACCTGCCCCCTGATCTCCCTCTCCTCTCAGGTATCGATCAGGGGGTGAATCCTCCTCCGGTGGGTCCGACCCCTCGTCCAGACGTCCACCCCGTGGCTCCGGGGACTCACCTGCTGTTCGCTCAGAGCGGGAAGATCGAGCGCGTTCCTCTGGACGGAAACAGCATCAAGATGGACGAGGCCAAACCTCTGCTGCACATCCCCGTAAGACCATCAGATTTATCTTCAGTGTTAGATTCCTCGTAAATATTTCCTTTGCCCTGAGGCGAAAACACAGAGTCCCACAGATTTTACATTCAATTATAAATCGTTAACTGGTGCTTTATCCTAAGCGAATTACATAAAGTAGATGAAATGCGAACATCAATCATCAGATATATGGCTCTAACTTTTCATTAAAATCCTCCAAACGTTGAGAATTTGAGGGGAAAGAAATCAAGGTCTTGAACGTTTTAAAAGTGCTTGAACTTGAAATATTTGTTTTAAATGTTCGATTTAACGTTGGTCAACAGGCTACGTATTGCTGTGTTATTGTTTAAGGCACCACATGCCTCAAGAAAGTATTGCAGTCTTTAACCTTTCATCTTTGTCTCAAACCATGCCATGTTAGGTTCTTGAATTTGGTCTGAAAAGTCTTTAAAATGTCTTGTTTTTATATGTAACTTGGTTTGGGAACCCTGTTGATAGATTTCCTTCCTGACAGGCTGCCATTGATTCAGATGTCAGCAGAGTAGCTTTTTGATTTTGACTTCACGATTCAGTCTGAGATTCAGGTCTGGATACCCATCTTTTTTGGCGTATTATGAAGATGTGTTTCCATTGTTTTTACGAAGCTTGGCTAACAGTTTCCCCCTGCTTCCAGTCTTTGTGCTAAGCTAGGCTAAACACTTCCTGGACCTCTCTCTGCTCAGGATGCTCAGAGAGAAAACGTATATACATCTTAAGTGTTGGGCTGTTACTTGAGCTTTGAGCAAAATCAAATCACATTAACGGATAATTCCATGAAAAATCTGATATTTTTTTCTAGTTCTTGCCACCATTTTTGTTAAGAATGGGTCAGATACAAAGAGAAATCAAAGTAAAGAGAAATATCCATGTTCCAAACCAGATTGAGCTTCCTATAGAGACAAAAAGCCACATTTTCTTGACTTTATGGAGTTTTTCTGATGACGTTATTCGGTCTTCATATTGAACAACGTACACACAGTGTCAGTGTTTCTCATGAACTTCTAAGCGTTCCTGGTTGCTGTGAAACAATCCTCTTATTGTTCTTAAACATGTCTCAGCGTCTCCTTTCTCCTCACTCATGAAGCCCGTAAGTCATCAGCGTTAATGTACTGCAGGCGAACACAAAGCTCTCCGTCAGCGGCGCATACTTTCTGTCATCTTCACACAAAAGGCTCTTTGAAAATGAAACTGCGGCTGAATGAAAGCGTCTGTCTGCTCCTGCGTTTCCTCTCAGGACCGAGTGGTGATCGCCCTGTCGTACGACTGCGTGGAGAAGATGGTTTACTGGACCGACATCACCGGGCCGTCCATCAGCAGGGCGCGTCTGAGCGGAGGAGGCATCATCCCTGTCGTCACCACAGGTACAGCAGACATCACAAAGTCACTTCTGCAGGGAGTATTGCTCATACTGTTCAAAAACAAGAATGAGTGTGAGTACAGTCATCTTTACATGGCTGAGTGACATGAAGAAGACCAATTTTACTCAATGTCCTAAGGTTCTTTTAAAACCTTTAGTGTGTTTTTTGACAGCAACGAGACAACATCTAGGAGATGTAGGAGAAGACATTTTAATAATTGTTTCTCACATCAAAAACACATTTTTAGAGTTAGTTTCTCTTAATTGTATTATATTTTTTAATATAACTATATATGTTTTTATTTACAAGACAAAAAAAAACAATTATATAAAAAAGAACCTGGAAGTTGCTGGATAAAAGTCATATATTTACAAAAAGAAATCCCTGAAGTTGTGTTTTTATTGTCAAAAACATTTATAAAAATTAGGGTTAGGGTTACCTGTAGGGATCAGATGATGCAATGCTTGTGTTCATAAAAAAGCATTTAAAAAAGATTTTACTCATCCTCTAAGTTAAGATTACTCTCAAATGTTGGATCAGAAGCCATTACCACTGTTAGTGATTCCCCCTCTTTGACTGAGGTCTGATCTGTGTGTCTTCCCGTGTTTCCTCAGATCTCCAGAGCCCTGAAGGCATCGCGGTGGATCACGTCTCGCGGCTCCTCTTCTGGACCGACTCCATGCGCGACACGGTGGAAGTTTCCAAACTGGACGGCAGCCAGCGGCGAGTTCTGTTCGACACGGACCTGATCAACCCGAGACCCATCGTGGTCAACCCGGCGTACGGGTGAGTGCTGCAGGAACAACAAGAAGAAACTAATCAGAATTTCAATAATAATGTGTATAGTGGATTGTCTTAAAGGGGACCTATCGTGCAAAATGCACTTGTTGATGTCTTTTATACATGAATACGTGTCCCCGGTGTGTCAGGGAACTCACAAAGTGTCAGGAAACAAAACCCCCTCTCTTTTCCTCCGTACCCAAATCTCTAAAAACGGGGCTACAACGGAGCTGATCCAGATTTGCGTCCGATATGACGTAATATCAGAAACAATGCGCGACATGTTTTGGACGTAATATGGTCTTTGTTTACATTAGCAAGCATCGCTAACACTCAGAGCTAACCTGTACTGGAGAGAGTATGTGTGAAGAAGCAGGAAATTAAAAAAGGAACTCACCTTGTGGTATAACCGGCAAGAGAAAAAGCCTTTGAGCTCCATACTGTTTCAGAAATAATCCTTGATGTGGTTTGGAACATGATATGGCATTTAATCACGGCAGAATTGAACTGTATCTGCCGGTAGAATTCTGAGCATGTTTGCAACTTATATATATCAATATTCCAATTACTTGTATATAGACTATTCTGCACTATTTCTATTTCTATCAAATTCTATTTTATTTTATTTACTTGCACTATTTTATCAGTTTTATTGTGTTGCACTGTTGGCGGATCCTGTGACCTAAGATTTTCATTTTCATAACTACACTGTAGCTATGTACAAATGACAAGAAAAGCCTTGAATCCTTGAATCCTTGAATCCTTGAATCCTTGAGTATTAGTTTTCCTCTGACTGGTGGTGTGCTGTTGCTTCAGGCGGCTGTACTGGGCAGACTGGAACAGAGACGGGCCCAAAATCGAGATGTCGAACATGGACGGGACGGATCGGACGGTCCTGGTGAAAGACGACCTGGGGCTTCCCAACGCTTTGACCTTTGACATCGAGCAACAGGAGCTGTGCTGGGCCGACGCAGGTGAGACTCACCTGAGGCATCATCACGTTGTTAGAAAACACAGAATCAGAATCAGGAACAGGTTTATTACCAGGTAGGTTGGCACGTACGAGGAATTTGACTTGATGTCGTGGTGGATACATGAATATATAAAAAAATAAAAGAAAGACAGATAGAAAACTATTTTAAGAAAACTATAATAACATAAGAAAATAAGAACAAATATAGTCAAATACAATTTTTAATAAAGCTGTATTTACATTGAAATAGAATGGAATCAAATATGTGCAGTAAAAAAAACAGATATTGTCAACATTGTGTGCATTAATGTAATGCATAGAGTCTGCGTTGTGGCTGAGGTAAAGATCAATCAGAACTGAGATCAGGTTAATTGTCATTGATTGATTGATTGATTGATTGGTGTACAGGGACTCGTAAATTGGAGTGTATGGATCCTCACCGGCGGCTGAGGAGGCAGATCGTCGAGGGGATCCAGTATCCCTTCTCCATGGTGTCCTTCGGAAAGAACCTTTATTACACCGACTGGAGGAGGTAACACACTCACATCAATATACTCAACTGTGTTCAGCCGCTTATAGAGAGGTGCAGGAATGAGTCCTTAACCTGGGAATGAGTCAGCATTTCAGAATTTCCGGGCTCCTTCTTCTCAAAGTCAATAGTTTTTTTGAAAGTTTTTGTGGTTAGAAGACTATATTAAAGTCTGTTGTTTACACAAGCTAAAGACATGTTCACGTTTTGTTCTACGACATAAAATATGTCAGCAAGTACCCCACTGGTGAATGCCCAAGGCTTCTATGCTTCATAGAGTGGTTGTTAACGATGGTCTTAATTAGACTACTAAACGTCATCACGCCAAACATTAGCCGCCTTTAGCTTAGCGTTGGCGACGTGAAGTCATGTCACCTATAGCCAACGTTAAAGGTGGGGTAGGTAAGTTTGAGAAACCGGCTCGAGATACACTTTTTGTTATATTCCATGGAATGCTCTTAACATCCTGATAGCAATGAATATCTGAAGTGCTTTGACAAAAAATCCATAAAAAAATGTCATCTGTGGAAGCTGTAATACTGTAAAAAGCACGACCAATCATTTTAGCCGGCCCGGCTAAAATAACTGGATGGCCTACCTGCCTGTCAGCCTTCCATCTGTGCACAAACTTATCTCGTGCCCTCATTGGTCATGTGCGCGTTCGTGTGTGTTGGAGGAGGGGCTCTGTAAGGAAGTGGCAGATTTGTTCCGGCTGTGTATTTTCAAATTCTAGCGCACTCGAGCTGGTTTCTCCAAAATTACCTACCCCACCTTTAAGTTTGACTCCTGCCAATTGCATTTATGCTTCATCAAGTATAAAATGGTGTTAATATGTGGAAATTGTCCTGCTGAAGAAAACGTGTAAGTATCATAAACATGGGTTTGCCACAATCCTATCTTCTGTAATAATTAAAAAGCCAACGGACAAATCCCAAAGCTTTTTGTTTAGGGAATCCTAACTTCAGCGTCGGCCTATAAAAATAAGTCATCCCTGCACCTCTCTAAAGTCAGTTGTGTTTAACGCTGTGTTACTGTGACCATCAAACACCAGTCTGTGGTCTGTGGTCAATCATTTTGTTTTGTTTGTGGTTCCAGAGAGGCGGTGGTCTCCGTGGACCGTTTCTCAGAGAAAGAGACCGAAGAGTTCCTGCCTCAGAAACGCTCTCGACCGTACGGCATCACCTCGACACCGACGCAGTGTCCACAAGGTACGGCTTCACTTTAATAACAAGATACAGAGTAGGTAGACCTGTCGGAGAAAACAAAGTAAAGGAACCAAGGTTATTAAACAGGACATAAGCAATCAGCTGTTTTGCAAAGATGCATGGAGGATTTTTGCTCTCTGGTTTCTGACAGAGCCTTTATTCTGCGAGCTAGGGGTTTAAAATACAAGAGCTACACATATTATATCATGTGAGGTACATATCGCCTTACATCTTCATTATCGTAATATCACATGTCTTTTCCTGGGGTCAAAGGCCACATTACGGGAAGGTAATGTCATTTTCTGAACTTAAGACTTTTCAACATGTTTTACCCACTTAGCCATTATATTGATTGATACATTTTATTTCGAACAAGTAAAATAAATAATTACAAAACAAAAAAATGTTGCAGTGCATAGTCATGTAAGAGAAATCAAAACAAAAAATGACATTTACAACAACAACAACAACAGCATTAGCAACATAAACAGTCCCACATCTAGTGTTCGAAAAGGAGTGAGAAGAAGTATAACTTATTTGATCTCACCCCCTTGTCCCTAAATGATTTATTTATAATCTATAATCTGCAATAATTATCATTATTATTAATTATTATTGTTATTATTATTATAACAAAGGTAGGGTAGGTAAGTTTGAGAAACCGGCTCGAGATCGCGAGAATTTGAAAATACACAACCGGAGAAAATCTGCCACTTCCTTACAGAGCCCCTCCTCCAACACACACGAACGCACACATGACCAATGAGGGCACGAGATAAGTTTGTGCACAGATGGAAGGCTGACAGGCAGGTAGGCCATCCAGTTATTTTAGCCGGGCCGGCTAAAATGATTGGTCGTACTTTTTACAGTATTACAGCTTCCACAGATGACATTTTTGTATGGATTTTTTGTCAAAGCATTTAAGATATTCATTGCTATCGGGATGTTAAGAGCATTCCATGGAATATAACAAAAAGTGTATCTCGAGCCGGTTTCTCAAACTTACCTACCCTACCTTTAATCTGCTTTACCTGTTGATTGACATATATACATATGTACATACACACACACACATATATACATATATGCACATATACATATACACACCTACATACTCACACATATACACATACACATAGTCAAATAATCACTACTTATATCGACATAACTAGTGATTATTTTTCACAGATCTTGTTATGTAAATAGTTTATGAAAGCACCATAGACCTATAATATAGTCGGAATATCAATGTTGAGTTTACTTGATCAGAAATATCATGATATTTGATTTTCTCCATATCACACAGCCATAATCTCTTTTTAAATATCATCATCATTGTTCCTCGAGATCTCCAGGGTATGAACTATTTATGGGTGAACCATGTTCTATGTATCTATATTTATATACGTCTCAGAGCATGCTGCACCTGAATGTCCTCTCTGTGGATCCAAAAACGTTTACCTTATCTTAAATCGAGCTAACTCAGTTATGTTTATATGAAGAGCAGCTCGGGGGAGTCCTGATCAGAGCCGTTTAGCACACTGTGAGTGCAGATGTACTCGCTGAGCGCAGTAATTGATTCCTGATGCATATAGTATGTGGATGGATATAGGCGTGGGAACTCCGGAGCAGTGACCTCAGGGGAAGCCAGATGTTAGCATGGAGACTCACAGCTGCTCCGAGCAGCGATGAGAAACACATCCTCCTCCACCTGCTGCAGCGCTGATGGGGTTTAACTGTCCCTCCACTTCCTAAAGCCTCGCTAAACATTTCTATTTGACTTGGCAGCATGTTCTCGGATCACTTTCTTTCTGTTGTGTTTTTACAGACTGCACCACAACCGGCCTTATCTGTTAAAGGGGCCCTATTTTGCTTTTAGGGGGGGTTTTACCATTCCAGATGTGTGTTATATAGGTTTTTAGTGCATGTAAATTACATTACATTACACTTGTATCCAAAGCGACTTACATACTCAATAGTATGCAATTTGGGGTGAAGTGTCTTGCCCAGGGACACAACGACATGCTGACTGCAGTGGGGTTTGAACCTGTGACCCCCTGATCCCAACACCAACGCACAACCCACTGCATCACACGCCTCCCTGTGTGTAATTGGTCTGGAAAGGGGGCTAAAAGGGAGTTTCCCCCGGCCTGAAACGCCTCAGTCAGACTCCTTTGTTTACTTTTGTAGCATAATGACATCACTAAGAAACACTCGCGCTTCTATTGGCTAGCGCTCCAACACATTGTACGTGATAGGCTAAGGGGCGGGACATCTCTAAGCGGGTTGACCAATCACAACAGAGCCGGCCAGCTAACCAATCAGAGCAAACTGGGCTCTGGTTTCAGACAGAGGGTGAAAAGAGGTGCTGCAGCACAGGCAGTATGAGAAAAATAAAGAGCTTTTTGAACATTAAAGCATGGAGACATGTCCCAGTAGAGACACTACATACTGATATGAACCTGAAAATGAGCAAAATAAAGACGTTAAATGTAGACCGCAGTGCTGAAGGGCGTTAATTCTTTGGCTCTTTGCAGAAAGGGAGGCATTATTATTTCATTTGGTATGTTTGGTGATGTTTGGACGCAGCTGTTTAACTTACAGCACAGAAAATGGACTTAAACCTCAAAACTCTGCTCTGAGTTTTACCTCCAGCTCATGAGTTTCCCTGGATTCACACCAGATGTAAAAGGCAAGCTGTCAACAGCTGGAGCTAAATAATAATACGTTGGTTCGACAATTACATCTTTCATTGTGTGCATTTTGGAAACATTGGAGCAATCTGACACTCTACTGTAAATCATAAGCTATGCCAGAAGTATCTATAATGGAGTCATGCTTTCCCTAAGAATCTGAACACGCAGTTAGCACTAGTTACACATTCAACATACATTTAAACACTGGCATGTTGTTTTCAATATGTCAATGTTTGCATTTTCAGTTCAGGTACTGAAATCTGCAATTTGTTTTGATGAATAAGTCAAAGTAATGTTTCAAGAAGATATACCAAGCATTTGATGGTTCCTAGTTCGCCGTAAATTCATTTAGTTTAAGGATGTTGGTCAAACAAAACAAGGTATTGATGATTTGACATTTTACTTTTATATATTAAAGAGACATAATGGATTATTCTAATTTTCAGGTGTATATCAGTATGTAGTGTCTCTACTGTGACATGTCTCCATGCTTTCATGTCCAAAAAGCTCTTTACTTTTCTCATACTGCCTGTGCTGCAGCACCTCTTTTCACCCTCTGAAACCAGAGCCCAGTCTGCTCTGATTGGTTAGCTGGCCGCAGGGTTCGAGTTATAATCTGAGTTTTATGGGGGTCTAATAATAATAATTTATTGCACACCTTGGAGGTGAAGTGCAGGCTGATGTCATTCATGAGAGAATACGATGTGTAGTTCTTTTGGAAAACATGTTTTTCTTTTAGCCTATTTACCTCGTTAACGTAAATAATACTCATTACATTGACACATGCATTATTTGTGATTAAAATAACGGTTGTCGGTAATGTATTAGCGACCCCCACAGATGTATGATTTCACTGCGTCCGTGGGAGCTCAGACCCCACCTTATGGGAGCTCCCATTGGCTCCCACATAACTCAAACCCTGGCTGGCCGGCTGGCCGCTTAGAGATGTCCCGCCTCTTAGCATATCACGTACAATGTGTTGGAGCGCTAGCCAATTCAAGCGCGAGTGTCACATAGTGATGTCATTATGTTCCAGAAGTAAACAAAGAAGTCTAATGGAGGTGAACACAGGGATTTTAGCCTTTGCAGACCATTTACATGCACCTATATAACACACTACAGGAAAGGGAAAACCCAAAAAAGCATAATAGTGCCCTATTACTTTTAGATTTAATGTGACACCCTGTACATTGTGCAGCTTTCTGACGGATGTTTTAACCAGATTTGAAGCTTCATCTCTGTATTAATGCCTCCTCTTCCCCTCTCTCCTCTCCTCTCCTCCCCTCTCCCCTCTCTCCTCTCTCCTCTCTCCTCTCTCCTCTCTCCTCTTCCCCTCTCTCCTCTCCCCTCTCTTCCCCTCTCTCCTCTCTCCTCTCTCCTCTCTCAGCCTATAACTACTGCTCCAACAATGGCGGCTGCTCTCACCTGTGCCTCCCGCGGCTCGGCGGCTTCACCTGCCGCTGCCCGGACGCCTCCGAGGGTCAGTGTGAGGAGAGGAACCTGTGAGGAACCTGTGAGCTGCTGCTGGGACACACAAAACACTCTTAACTCGACGTTGGTGTTTCCTACATTTCTTACTTGAATTGAACATTTTCCACAATCTTTTGTATGTGTTTCTGGCCGTCGGAAGCTGTTCAGACTTTACTGTATTTATGATGTCACACTTCAGGTGAGATGATTCACTTTTGAATTCAGATGTGTTTGTATTTAGACTCCTGGGTGAAGAGTTTCTCCTCAAAATGAGAGCAAAGTGACACAAAATCTTAAACAGGGATTTTTTTTAAAGACCGTAGGTAAACCAAAAACCCTCGTGATGATAATTATTTGAAAAGGTACCGAACGATAAACTATACGTTGTTTTTTATAATATTTTAAAGGTGAAACTCCTCCGTTTTTCCTTATAACTGCGTAAACAATCAGATATAATTCAATCAATCTTCTGTAATGATTAAATAATTGAGAGGAAAAGTTCGTAAGGGCCTTTTCGAAATGTTAGACGTTTCAGAAAATGCCTTAAAAAGGTTTCTGAAAAGGAAAAAACCTTTCCCTGAAGTTACTTTAGGACAGCCATGTGTTATCTGTCTTTACAGTATCTAATCTGAATACAGGCAATCTTTTGGCTGCAGCGCCCCCTAGAGGTGAAAGGCAGTCATATCAACTCAAAGGCCTTCTTGGAGTTGTCACACATTTTACTGAAACTATTCCAAGAGTTACAGAAATATCACAAAACCGATGCATCATATTTAGGTTAATCCAAACAAATATATATAGTGTATATATATTGTAGCACATTAAGTGAAGACTTGATGAAATATGTACTAAGAAACGACCAAAAACGGCCTAAAATATGTTGCAAAATAGTCAAATATTTTGCATAATTTCAATTTTTATTATACAAAAGGTAAAGTGGCCATGTGACGACACTATATTGTCCACCAGAGTTTATATCCAAAAAAGTCTCCATAAAAGCTCTATTAGTTTCCTAATGATAATTACAAGTTAATGTACTGCTATGCTTTCTCTAAAATCATACAGGACGTTTTCTGTTTTTTAAAGGATTGCAAAAGTTGTTTTTATTGGCAGAGAGATGTTTGACTCATTTGTAAAATAAACCAAACGAAGCCAATATGGGATTATTCTATATTTTAGCAATCTTATATGATACATTAGATTTGTTTCCCCCTACAGAGCTGACTTGTATGTTATTATTATTTTGGAAGTGGACCACTATAATCACCACTGTGACCCTGAGGTGGTGTTAAAGTTGAGTAAAGGGCTAAAAACCTTTTTATGACTTACAAGATTGATCGTGTTGTTTGTACTACGACTCACAGTGTATTTTTGATATGAACTTGTAAATAATGACCTGATATGCAGACGGTATTCTCTGATGTTTTAATGTTGCCTGAGATCTACCTGAAGACGATTACTGTGAAGGTGTGTGGGAAGTATCGAGAGAACAAGCGGTACGTTTCTGTCATGTAAACATCTTTTTATTCAAGACTGGAGATAACTGAATTAGGAGCTAGTCACTGATGGAAGTCTGTGTTTTCATCTAAACTAAAAGTAGACAAAACTACAAAAAATACATGTTTTGAAAGACTCCTCAAATATACCTGCAAATATTGAAATTAGGGAATGTTAAGCAACATAATCAAACTGCTTCTTATGTCAACAATTATTTAAAATGATCCTAAAACCAAGACAATTTGGAGAAGCTTATTGTAGCAGCGATATTTTTCAAATATTCATTTTGGCAGCAATCTTACTTTTTCAAACATGAAAATACATTTGGATTTGGATTTCAACCCGTCAAAGACTGTCAAAATCTTAATTAGATTATGTTATTTAATTGTAATATTGCCCGCCAGACGGACTATTCTAACCTGCTGCTAAAAAAATAAAATAAAAAGTCCCTCATTTGTAAAGTTTCTGTTTTGTTTGATATAAACACAAATTGTAAAAGAAAATCCAGAAATGTGGTCGTTAGAGAATTATGAGCCGTTGTGCTTTGAAAAAGAAGGTGACTCAATATGTTTTACAGCAGCAGGAAAAACGTCTAAACTGGTGTCGATGTTTAAAAAGTCAGTGTTTACATGACAGGAACATCATTGTGTTGAAGGTGAAGTGAAGAGCAGGTCGGTGCAACGTTTCTAAACTCAGCTCAGGTTTTTTTTTTGTGGTAACTGATCCCCCATCAGTTCTGACTATCAGCCAAAGAGGGAACATTAACAACCTGTACAGCCTCAATAAAACATGTTTAAAACACAATGTCAGTGTGGAGAGCTCTGTTTCATACAACCTGTCTTTATTAAACCCATAGCTGATGAGAGGATGTGTCATTCAGATGCAATTCAAATAAATACTCCACTTAAAATGTGTCTTCAGTTACAGTTAATATAACGGCTCAATTGAATACTCTATTCTGATTGGTCAATGAGGTTGTTAATACACTGTTGCTAAGGATAACATGACCATTGCTAAGGATGATCAAGGTATTATGTGCAGTCATATTAGTCTGAGAGGAAATACGGTTGATTGTTGATAACCATAACTTTATTTTTCATCGATCAGTAAACACACTGGAATACTCTTCTAACATTTATTTTAATATTTAGCGTAACAGCTCATCTGTCCCCAGAAGAGAAAACAAAAACAGCGCAAGAGGAGAAGGAAACAGGTTAATTTTGTTAGTGCGTCTGATTTCACTTTGACTATTTGGTGATTCTGAATGAAGTCAAAGCAGATACATTGCCATGCATTTTTCAGAGCAGTGCTTTGATTCAGTGTGCGGTTCAATTCTCTGAACCAACAGATCCAGTTGGGGAGTCGTTTTGGAGTGAATCCAGCTCTCAGTGAAAGTGTGAGTTTCTCCAAGGAGGAAACGGTCTGCTGCTGCTGGACGTCAGAAGCAGCTGAAGTTCAGTTTCAGTCCGGGCGGTTCTTCAGGGTCAGGACCAGCGGACCTGCACCTGGTCTCCGTCCTCTATCGTGTAATAATGCAGGGTTTTCAGGTCGCCGTCGATCTCATACTCAATCCCCATTTTCTACAAAGAAAGGAAGTTAACTTAAAGGGGACCTATCATGCAAAATCCACTTGTTCATGTCTCTTCTACATCAACATGTGTCCCCTCTTCTTCATGTCTCTTCTACATCAACATGTGTCCCCTCTTCTTCATGTCTCTTCTACATCAACATGTGTCCCCTCTTCTTCATGTCTCTTCTACATCAACATGTGTCCCCTCTTCTTCATGTCTCTTCTACATCAACATGTGTCCCCCCTCTTCTTCATGTCTCTTCTACATCAACATGTGTCCCCTCTTCTTCATGTCTCTTCTACATCAACATGTGTCCCCTCTTCTTCATGTCTCTTCTACATCAACATGTGTCCCCTCTTCTTCATGTCTCTTCTACATCAACATGTGTCCCCTCTTCTTCATGTCTCTTTACATCAACATGTGTCCCCTCTTCTTCATGTCTCTTCTACATCAACATGTGTCCCCTCTAGCCAATCAGCAACCAAGGTAAAGTCATGAGTCAATTCGTTGTTTTGTTGTTGTATGTAGCCGTGTAATAAGACTTGTCTCTGCATGGTGCTGCTGAACTAGAAACCCAGCATGTCTCTTAACCCAAACATCACTTTAATATTATTTTATTTAATGATTCTTACCTTGAGGGTGGTGTAGGTGAGCTTCAGATCAGAAGGAGGGACCTTCAGCAGTCTGTTCAGGAGTCCCTTCACCTTCTGAACTTCCATGGAGCCTGCGGAGCAAAACATACAATTAACTCAACTGGAAAATATTTTTTATTTCAGTGTAATATGTTTTTTTAACCTTATTTTCAGTTGTTTTACCTGGAAGTTTCTTCTCAATCGGCTTCCGGTCGGGGTGATCAGGAAACACAAATGTAATCTCTGGTGCGGAGTAAAAAAAAAAAGACCGTGGTCAGAAAATATCACCTTTCTTTTAGTGGGTTTCCTCGGTTGGGACTAAAGTGTGTTTATCAATGGCCTGCAGGGTATTAGCCAATCAGAGAGCAGAGAGAGGCAGGACTTACTTAACAGCTGGTTCTTCAGAGCTAACGGCACCCACTTCTTCAGCAGGCCTTCGTCTGGAGCGCCGTACTCTGAAACACAAGAGGATCTTCATCATTATCATCAACATCATGGCTTAAAGGACACGTCCAAACAGTAAGTTAGTACCTAATATCCCATAGCAGTGAGGTGGTAAGATCAAAAACTGCTGATTGGAATCCCAGCATTTCATTTCCTAAAAGCCACTGAGGGTCCTGGAGGAAAAAACACTTTAAAAACAGTTCAGGGGCCTCATTTATAAAGGGATATACGCTCAAAAAATGGCGTACGCCAGTTTCTACGCAATGTTTGCGATTTATAAAATACTAACTTGACGGGAAAATGTGCTGTCCTCCACGCAAACTCTAACCCATGCGTACGCACTAAGCACACAAACGGGAGAGACGAGAAACTGCGACACCGTTGGCAGAAGGAAGAATGGAGAGAAATATGTGGAAATAATACCATAAATAAAATGTTACCCTCATTTATCAAATATGAAGAATTCATTTTCAAACATTGATTAAAGCCAATCTTAAAATGATTAAACAAACGCCTGTTTGAGACTCCTCAGTGCACACAAAAACATAACTTGGAGAAATAAATAAATACGGATATGTTATTTAAAAATACCTCGAATATGTTGTGTTAATGTTATGAAATGTTTTCTCATAATTGATGCGGTAAGCAGGAGGACAGAATTACGTCTAAACTGACGCCGTTTTGCATTTCTATAGGTTGTAGATACGAGCATGGTTTTATATACTATCACGTTTAATCGTGTTTTATGCCGTTTGCCAAGACTTGATAAGTCGCTCGTAAAACACAGGAGGTATGGAAACTAAGAACACCATATGTGGTAAATTGTACAGCTAATATAACACAATCCATTAGTTGTATTTCCTTTAACTGGTGGATTATGTATATATAGTTGCTGATCGACAGCTGGAACACAAACCACCAAATACAACAAAAATAATTCAGATCCAGTCGTCATGACTCCACTCCGGAGGGATTCCCCGATCATTTCTTAGTTTCTCATCAAGGGGGTGTCTCCTGTCCCCGGTACAAACACACTGCCTGAGGTCTCGCCTGAGGAAGGTTATGTGTATTTTTTTTTGTCATTAACTTTTTTCGGACCACTTATTTATTTATTTTGGTGACGATCCGACCTCCATGCTGCTACTCTGGTTCAAACTGCATCCACCAAACAATATGATTTATCTCCACCTCCCCACAATAACCAAAATCTGACACGGTGTGAGATGTCTTTTTTAGCTGTTCTATCGTAATTTCCTGCGATCTTCTTCATGCAGTCAGTCAAAATGAATGAATGAATGGGCGTTTCTTTGACTATGTATAGGCAAATATGGGCGTTACGAGTCGATTGTGATTTATAAAGTGAAACAGGCGTAGGGAGTGCCGTACGCACTTCCCTCGCCGGTACGCAATGTTTTGTGAATCGGAAAATGGCGGAAAATTTATGTACCTATTTTTGTGCTTTGTACTACGTAAGCAACCTTCCTACGTCAATCCTACGCAAGGCGTTATAAATGAGGCCCCAGGTGTCTTGGCACACTTGAGTCTCCTTAAGCCCCGCCTCCGATCCACTCCGGCATGTTGCAGTCTCAACTTTTAGCACTTTTAGGATTTACCTTAAAAAAAAGTATCCGCTGAATCAATCTTCCTGTTGTCCTTGGGGGAAGTATGACTCATTTCCCAATGTGTTTATGTTGGGATCAAGAGTTAAAACTACATAAATAATTATGATCACTTCCATAAAGTTCAGTTTTATTTAAATGTATAGCATCTGCAGTCTGGGTTCAATTTTGTAAAATCCTTCCACATATTTGCCTTTTTTTAACTCTGTTAAAGGTGGGGTAGGTAATTTTGGAGAAACCAGCTCGAGTGCGCAAGAATTTGAAAATACACAGCCGGAAAAAATCTGCCACTTCCTTACAGAGCCCCTCCTCCAACACACACGAACGCGCACATGACCAATGAGGGCACGAGATAAGTTTGTGCACAGATGGAAGGCTGACAGGCAGGTAGGCCATCCAGTTATTTTAGCCGGGCCGGCTTAGAAGGTGTAACAGATTTGGGTGATTATTTATATTGTATAATACTGTATATACTATAGTACAAGAGTTGCACAGCTGATAGGAAAACAGCACTTTCCCAATGTAAGTCAATGGGAGAAAGATTTTTTGCGCCCTATGACGGCACGGATGCGTCTAGTTTTACAAAGTTTAGATTCAATCACGCCCACTTCCTCATTAGCGTAGCTCTGCGCGACTGCGTCATGGATGTATAAAAAGAACGTGCCATATTAACAATGCTGAAGTATTCTTAAATCCATCGTGAATTAATATTAAAAGATTAACAATTACTTCATCAATCTACTTTGAACAACACACTCTACTGTAGCTGTCAAATCCATACTTTCGTGAGAAGAAATTCATACTTTCTGACGCTGCGTCGATGCTTTTGTCATGCAGAAGTGGGCGTGGTCAAATCTAAACTGGGTTGGAAAAACGATAAACGCGTCACTGACTGACAGGGACGTTTTGGTACTGCCATTTGCTACACGCCTCACAATAATCCAGAAATGGATTATACAAAAATCCTAATATTTTGTAATGGTTTGTTAAACTGATGTCTGTTTTTCCATTGGAGAGGTTGTCTCACGTGCTGTGAGGAACTCTGGGTGAGTTTGTAATTGAACTTTACATGAAAGAGGAATGGTCCAGTGTTATAACTGTGGGCGTAAATATAACAGAATATGTTTCGTTTCCTCGTATGTTTGATGGGTTTTATTATGTTTTGTTGTGTTGTCCTTAATGTTTTGGTATTGTCTCACCTTGTAACTTCTGAAAAACCCCCAGAAATATTGAAATCAGTAGCCAGTTTGGCCTCTACGAACATTTGCTCGTGTGACTCACTCTGAACGAGGCTCAGGTATCGGGGGTGCTGGATGATGAACTCTCTGCTCGGCTCGCTGCCTCCGCCCGCCTCCAGCCACTCCAGACCAAACATCTTCATGTAGTCGCACTCCGCCCCCTTCCTGTCGTCAGGGACGATCTGATGGACACCAGGAACACGGTCAGAATCAGGTTTGTTACCAGGTAGGTTGACACGTACGAGGAATTTGACTTGGTGTCGTGGTGCATACATAAAAGTAAAACAACAATTAAAAACACAGATAGAGAACTATTTTAAGAAAACTATAATAACATTAAAAAATATATTAAAAATAATAAAAAATATAGCAGTATTTACATAGAAATAGAATTGAATAAAATTCTGCAGTAATATTTTTTTTTTGAAAAAACAGAAAACACCAAGATCATGGTCAGCATTCTCACACACACACACACACACACACACACACACACACACACACCCCACACACACACACACACACACACACACCACACACACACACACACACACACACACACACACACACACACACACACACACACACACACACACACACACACACACACACACACACACACACACAGCACACACACACACACACACACACACACACACACACACACACACACACACACACACACACACACACACACACACACACACACACACACACACACACACACACACACACACACACACACACACACACACACACACACACACACACACACACACACACACACACACACACACACACACACACACACACACACACACACACACACACACACACACACACACACACACACACACACACCACCTCGCAGCTGTTGAGCAGCTCCAGTTTTCCAAGTTTGGCAATCAGCATCTGATTGGCTGTCCTGGGGTTTCCGTCGCTGCTCAGCAGGCGGTTCCCACGACACGAGAAGATCACCAGACTGCGGAGCTTCCCCAACTCATCGACCACACACCACTGTGAGAGAGAGACGTGCCAATAAAGCTATTTGAATCTTGAAAGACACACACACTTATTTATTACACAACTTAGCTGCATACTCGATTCTGATTGGTTAATTTGGACATTTCAGAGGTTATTTACACACCGCGGTTAAGGAGGATGAAGGGAGAGAAGGAAAGAGGTTAAAAGACAGAGTATTGGCGACAGATAATTCAACAGAAGCAAACAGACAGGAAGTAAACACTAAAGGGAATACAGTTTGGGCTCTGCAGGGTTTAAGGACTTGTTAGTGGAAGAGAAACTGTGAACAGTCACAGAAAACATGCCCCCTCCCCCCAGGATACATGACTATTATATTGTTACTCATATCATTTTAATTATGTCATTTATTACTCTCTTTTTGTCTAACCCCTCAAAAGCACACACACTGTTTTTGTTTTCCTTTTTTGTCTCCATGTATATTTTGTCATTTTCTATTCGTCTTTACTTGTAAATGCTCCTTATTGTCTTCTGTGTATATGTGATACTGTACGTGTATGCACTTGTCTTGTAACTCCTATATCACTAAACACAGTGTAGATGTGGCTATGAAAAACTTAAAGGGGACCCATCATGCAAAATGCACTTTTGTACGTCTTTTATACATGAATATGTGTCCCCGGTGTTCCAGGGAACTCACCAAGTGTCAGAAAACACAACCCTCTCTATTTTCCTCCATACCCAAATCTCTAAAAAAGGGGCTGCAACGGATCTGATAAAAACTGATCCAGATTTGAACACTGTCCTGACGTCAGGACGGTGGCGCTACGGCTATTGGGCCAACTCCACCAATCAGGAGGAGACAGCCACGGCCATTGCCGTTCGAAAGCGCTGGAGACGCTGTAGTACATATGCCAGGCCTGTAGATGGTGCTGTTCTCACTGAATCTGCCCTTGCAAAAACAGAGCTAACATTTTTCAAATTGAGCGAAATGAGGCATGGCTAAAATGCATGATCTGTTTGGTATTTTGAAAAAAAAAAAAGTATACATATGCCTTATATAGGTATGGTCCTACACTATATTATTCAAATATAGCATGATAGGTCCACTTTAAGTCACAGACTCCTCCAACAATTCAACATAATGTAAATAGGACATAAAACAAATCAAACCAATAAAATAGTGAAAGAAATAACATAATAGAAATAAAATAGTGCAAGAGAATGTTTTGAGATGTGCAAGTAAATACAAATAAAATAGAAATAGTGCAATAAGAGTCTATATACACGTAAATGGAATATGATATATAGATAAATACGTAGCAAGATGCAAACAGATGGAGGCACTTTACAGAGTTCAGGTGATTATTAGTCTTATGGCCTGTGGGATGAAACTGTCTCCGTGGTGGTTTTTGTCCATTAGTGCGCGTAGGAACAGAGTTTGTTTCTCTTAGAGGAAGCATTACGATCATTTAAGTCAATAAAATCATTTAAATTAGTACTGGGAGCATTAGTTTATTTAGTATCTGGTCGTGTAATAAGTGGATGATGTGCAGCGAGGCGGTCATCATGGAGCCTGACAAGAACCTCTGCACACTATCCCTTACTTAAAGGTCCCCTATTATACTCTTTTTCATCAATATATTATAGTTCTCAGATATATACAAAACATGTCTCTGAAGTGTTTGGCTCCAAACACCAAACAGATCATTGCAGCATCCCATAATCCCCTCTGTTTCAGCCCTGTTTCAAAAGTGCTGATTCTGTGTCTGTTACTTTAGATGAAAATAAGGAGCCACTCCCCACGCCCCTCTGAGAGATATTTGGTTACAAAGAACACAATGGTGCTCTAGGAGGAGATTCAGGTGATAAGGTGGGGGGGGGGGGGGTTACCTTGGTTGGTGATTGGCTAATGGTTACTCAAGACAACAAATCGTTATGACATCATAAAGTGGCCAAAATCTGATCAGCTCATTTTCAGACAGGTTTTTATATAAATGGATCAGGACAAAAAGAGAGAGAATCTTTTTTCCTGAAACTTTCAGAATCTCTTTCCACAGAGGGGACACATGTTGATGTAGAAGAGACATGAAGAAGAGGGGACACATGTTGATGTAGAAGAGACATGAAGAAGAGGGGACACATGGTGATGTAGAAGAGACATGAAGAAGAGGGGACACATGTTGATGTAGAAGAGACATGAAGAAGAGGGGACACATGTTGATGTAGAAGAGACATGAAGAAGAGGGGACACATGTTGATGTAGAAGAGACATGAAGAAGAGGGGACACATGGTGATGTAGAAGAGACATGAAGAAGAGGGGACACATGTTGATGTAGAAGAGACATGAAGAAGAGGGGACACATGTTGATGTAGAAGAGACATGAAGAAGAGGGGACACATGTTGATGTAGAAGAGACATGAAGAAGAGGGGACACGTGTTGATGTAGAAGAGACATGAAGAAGAGGGGACACATGTTGATGTAGAAGAGACATGAAGAAGTGGATTTAGCATAATAGGGGACCTTTAAAATACAGTTATACCATTTTCAGTTTCATACTTTTAGCCATTTGAACTCTGGGTAAGTCACTATTTCTCAATGAGTTGCTTGTATCTGTTGTTGAGGTGTTTATAGTGTGTGTGTGTGTGTGTGTGTGTGTGTGTGTGTGTGTGTGTGTGTGTGTGTGTGTGTCGGAGCAGAGATACACACTGACCTCAGTGATTTTGTTGTAATCCAGCCTGAGAGTCGTCAGCGCTGCGAACATGTCTGTTTGAGATCCTGCAGAGGAAACACTCACCATTAACACTCAATAAGCATCAATATGTTCACAACACCAAGGACTCAACTAAAACACATGCTGCATAACAATACAATCGAATGTATCCAAAGAAAATATTAATTAAACAAACTGTATTTACATCGGTAAAATGTGTATCTGTATGTGTGTCACGCTGTATAAGGAGGACCTGGGGCCTCATTTATAACGCCTTGCGTAGGATTGACGTAGGAAGGTTGCTTACGTAGTACAAAGCACAAAAATAGGTACATAAATTTTCCGCCATTTTCCGATTCACAAAACATTGCGTACCGGCGAGGGAAGTGCGTACGGCACTCCCTACGCCTGTTTCCCTTGATAAATCACAATCGACTCGTAACGCCCATATTTGCCTATACATAGTCAAAGAAACGCCCATTCATTCATTCATTCTGACTGACTGCATGAAGAAGATCGCAGGAAATTACGATAGAACAGCTAAAAAAGACATCTCACACCGTGTCAGATTTTGGTTATTGTGGGGAGGTCGAGATAAATCATATTGTTTGGTGGATGCAGTTTGAACCAGAGTAGCAGCATGGAGGTCGGATCGTCACCAAAATAAATAAATAAGTGGTCCGAAAAAAGTTAATGACAAAAAAAATACACATAACCTTCCTCAGGCGAGACCTCAGGCAGTGTGTTTGTCCCGGGGACAGGAGACCCCCCCTTGATGAGAAACTAAGAAATGATCGGGGAATCCCTCCGGAGTGGAGTCATGACGACTGGATCTGAATTATTTTGTTGTATTTGGTGGTTTGTGTTCCAGCTGTCGATCAGCAACTATATATCCATAATCCACCAGTTAAAGGAAATACAATGTGTTGTGTTATATTAGCTGTACAATTTACCACATATGGTGTTCTTAGTTTCCATACCTCCTGTGTTTTACGAGCGACTTATCAAGTCTTGGCAAACGGCATAAAACACGATTAAACGTGATAGTATATAAAACCATGCTCGTATCTACAACCTATAGAAATGCAAAACGGCGTCAGTTTAGACGTAATTCTGTCCTCCTGCTTACCGCATCATTTATGAGAAAACATTTCATAACATTAACACAACATATTCGAGGTGGTTTTAAATAGCATATCCGTATTTATTTATTTCTCCAAGTTATGTTTTTGTGTGCACTGAGGAGTCTCAAACAGGCGTTTGTTTAATCATTTAAAGATTGGCTTTAATCAATGTTTGAAAATGAATTCTTCATATTTGATAAATGAGAGGTAACATTTTATTTATGGTATTATTTCTACATATTTCTCTCCATTCTTCCTTCTGCCAACGGTGTCGCAGTTTCTCGTCTCTCCCGTTTGTGTGCTTAGTGCGTACGCATAGGTTAGAGTTTGCGTGGAGGACCGCACATTTTCCCGTCAAGTTAGTATTTTATAAATCGCAAACATTGCGTAGAAACTGGTGTACGCCATTTTTTGAGCGTATATCCCTTTATAAATGAGGCCCCTGAACATTAATAAGGAGTAGTCACAAAAATAAACTATAATAAAAGTATTACAAATAAATGTGCCAGCAATAATAAAAAGCAGTTTCAAGAAGATACTGGATGTTAATCAGTTGTGGTTAAATGTTAATGTACTTTTTTTTGTTAGTTGTTAAAATGGGGATTTTCTTTTACCAGGAGCAGCGTCATCAAATCTGATGTCCGACAGTCCGGTTTTAGACAAGTCTAACCCCTCCAGTCTGCAAACAAACACACAGACAAACAAACAAAGAAAAAACAATTCATTTTAACCCTTATGTTGTGTTGGGGTCTCCCCTGACCCGTTTCAAGTTAAAATGATATAATAACTACGCTCTAGTTTTTCTTATCAGAACAAGGCTTCATGATATCCTCCACAACAGCTTTATAAACTCTACAAAACTGATTTTGACAATTTTAGCCAAGTCTGAAGGTCTCTAAAAAAATAAGTGTATAATTTGGTGTTCGGGTCTGGGGAGACTCAGCAGAATTGTTTTGGGTGACTCGGGGTCACATTTGGCCCAATCAAGATTCATCTTTGACTTTAGACACCCCTCCCCCTTCATCAACTGTAACAATAATGTTTCGCAACATGCACCTGGTCTCCCCTCCCTCTGCCCCCCTCCCCTCCCTCTGCCCCCCTCCCCCCACGGGAACTCCACCTTTCTCAAAGAATAATACTAACACTTGAACCTGAACACACATATGCACGTGTGCAATATGTGGTGTCATGTGTTTTGGGCCATAACATTAAGTTACAACAGGATTGTACGGTTATGAATGCATTCTACGTTAGTTATGATGTAGTTAAAACAATATTGGATTATATTCATTTTTTTTGTGTGTTTTGGACGGAGATAAATCATGGGTCAAAATTGACCCGCGAACACCATGAACGGTAACAGCTTTCGAACACAACACAAGGGTTAAAGAGCTGCAGTCCAGTGTTGATGCTAAATAAAACAAGAGGAACACTTCGACACGTTTTAAGATCAACAAACTAAGGACTAGAACATGTAACAGTAAGACACATGAGGCGTTTTACCTGGGCAGAGCAGCGATACTCAGCACCGTGTTCTGCTCTAAAGGGTTTGAGGAGAGGTTGAGATTCTTCAGGGACTGCAGCACTCCTTCAGGCCTTCACATCAGATACAAGAGACACACTTTATGAATCCACAATAGACTGTTAGCGTCAGCAGCAGCAGAGAGTGGAAATGAACAGGTAACACACACGAGTTAAACATATAATGATATAGAATAAAACAAAAGATCAACAGTAAATATATACATATAGACGAATATTTAAATATATATATATATAGACTAAGACGGCTAAACTCCTGAGCTTGCACTATTTGTATTTGTTTGATGTCAGATAAGATAAGATGTACTTTATTGAACCCAATTTGGGAAATGTTTGCGTCGCCGCAGCATAAAAGACAAGGCAATGCACATAAGAAGAAATTCAAAGAGTAGAAGTAAACTATTCTAAAATGTAAACATCTCAAAATGTTTAAAAAACTGCGTTAAAAAAGTAGAAAATATACAAGTTGAAATACTAATTTACAGTAAACACAATAAAGCAGGATATTATATATGTTAAGTGTGTTAGGATGTGTTTATATTTGTATTGTATTTGTTGAGGAACCTGTAACCTGAGTTTTTCATTTACACATCTACACTGTAGCTGTGTAAATGACATTAAAGAATCTTTGAAACCTTTCCATTAGAAACAAATATATATATATATATATATATATATAGAGTACCTAAAGAATACACAATATAAAAATACTGAATACATTAGAATACTCTCCAATAGACAAATCTACTACAAAAGACACAAACAGGAGCAGAGGGAATACAGAGATACTGAAGTTCAATGTTGCATTGTTGGAGAAGCCTGTGACATAAGATTTTCAACTGCATAATTACTCTGTAGCTATGTCAGATTGACAATAAAGAACCTTGAACCTTGTACCTCCGCAGCTCTGTGATGTTGTTTTCTTCTAAAGACAGATCCTCCAGCTGCGGCCACATGGGGGCGCACTCCAGGATCTGATCACAGACCAGCAGAGAGAGAGAGAGAGAGTTAGATCAATAGATCAATACAAATCACAGAAATAAAATCTGAATTATTTATTTAAAGACACACTTTGGTTTCGACAGTAACTCGTTTGGTTTGGACGGAAGGTTTGTGACATTTCTTGACTTTTATGTGAAATGTTTGACAATAAAATAAAAAATACATTTACTTTTGAAAAGGTTTTTGTAATATGTGGTGGAAGGTAGGACGATTGATAAATAATAAATGCAGGTTTTAGTAAATAAATACAAACATTATACAGAAATGTATGTTTTCCGTACAAATGCATTTTATTTTTCTGAATACTTGATATTTAAATAGTACATAATTACAACTTTAATGTACCCCAAATAAATACATACATATATAAAAACAAACTAATACAAATATCAATAAATCTATAAATACGTGTTTCTAGATAAATCTTATATAGATGTATACAAATATAATTACATGTCAGTATTGGCAAATAATTAAAAATATATAATAATAAATACTACATATATAAAAAATAGTTATAGAAATATATAGGTGATTTATTTTAATTTAGGTATTTTTTCATTTAAATGTTCTATTAAATAAAAGCTTAATAAACGATATTCAATGCGTACACTATAGAATATGTATCAATACTATTTTTTTTAAACATTTATCTTTTGATCTAATGTTTTATTCTTTAATATATACAAGACCAAAAACGTACTTTTAATGATTATTTTTTATTATATTAACAGAGGATTTATAAAGTGGCCCACAGAGAGTTGTTCTGAACAGAAGGTGTACCTGAGTCCAGGTGAGGTCGCAGTTGTTGAGTGCGAGGGTTCGGAGGCTGCAGAACGACCGGCAGAGAGACGAGACTTCAGAGGGGAGACGCAGACGGTTGTTGCTGAAACATGAAACAAGATTCAGTGAAAACGAACACACACACACACACACACACACACACACACACACACACACACACACACACACACACACACACACACACACACACACACACACACACACACACACACACACACACACACACACACACACACACACAACACACACACACACACACACACACACACACACACACACACACACACACACACACACACACACACACACCACACACACACACACACACACACACACATCACCACACACACACACACACACACACACACACACACACACACACACACACACACACACACACACACACACACACACACACACACACACACACACACACACACACACACACACACACACACACACACACACACACACACACACACACACACACACACACACACACACACACACACACACACACACACACACAACCTGAGCTGCAGTCCCTCCAGATGTTCCAGCTGCTGAGTGATGGCTGCCACGTCCTCCCAGCAGGACATCAGAGTCCCACACATGTCCAACCACTGCACGTCTGATCACTGCTGTTAAAGACTCCACCATGACACTCACAACTATCGCCAACACAGATAGATGGATAGATAGATAGATAGATAGATAGATAGATAGATAGATAGATAGCCTTTATTGTCATTGTACAAAAAAAAGATATTTTGGAGAGCAACCCTCTCACAATAATAGTGTACAGTAACTAACAATATAATAACAAAACACGCCAGAAAAAGGCAGACGGACGTAAACAATCATAAGGGGGTAATAAATAATTAAGAGAAATGGTGTAAAAAAGCTATAAAGTGCATATAAGTTAGGTATTTTCAAGAGTATTGAACTCAACACTGTTGGTTTAGCAGCATATCTAGGGGTAGAAGCTGTTTTGAAGTCTGTTCGTCCGTGTTGTAAAGCTCCTGTCTCTGTTTGTGATCTTTTGTTATCCTCTAAAAGGTTTCAGATTGAGCGTGTTGGCCAGATTATGGTGATTTGAATCAGGTGTCCATTTAAGTGCGCATAGACTGGGTAATATCTCAACACTATATGGATTTTTTGCAATGTCTAAAACATGCATTTACATCAGTAGGTATTTTCTGTAGAGAAAAAGATACTTGGCGTTGTTTCCCTGATTTCTCCATCAGCCCCGGCTCCGTTCACTTCACTGCGAGTCAGCAGCACTGAGGGCAGGTTCTCATAACTGTGGAGACAAAACAACAAAACACAAGGAAAGAGAATTTACAAAAACATCCAAATTCAGTATTTTAATGCAGCCTTTTTTAAATGATCATCTGTACACTACTGCAAAACATCCATGAAATAATGAATACTAATTTCTCAGTTTCATTAAACATCAGCATTCATTATTATTATTGGTGTTTGTTAGCAGACATGTGGAGTTCAGTTGTTTCTCTTAATCCTGTTGCCTGGCCTGAGGTTTATACAGACGAGCAAACAATTCGACAGATTCGACTTTGATTACTGAAGCCAATTTATTTATGAGTTGCTGCTTTCAACAAAGCCAGGTCTTATTTTATATGTTAGGCTCGAGTCTAATTATATAAAGAAAGGCAGCAGCACAAACCTTCAGAAAACCTCAGAGGAGAAATTAAAACAGAGTAAGGACACAAACTGTCTGAGGAGTGTCGTACCTGCGCTCCTTGACTTTCCCCCACTTGAGTTTCTTGGAGGAAATGGAGATCTCCTGACTCAGCACCTCCTCGGTGTCGATCGTGTAATTTTCTCGCACTACGGTCAGGAAATCCACTCCAAAACTCACCTTCGCTGGACGGACGAAGGAGCCTCCTTTAGGATTTCTGGGAGAGCGTGGAGAAACACCAGGGACAACGTTTACTTTAAAATGTAAAGTAAATAATTGTTTTTATTGTGGATTGAGCCATTCATTCCTTTTTCATTTGCTGAATCGATGTCAAAAGTCAAAATTGAGTCAGTGACTACGTATTTTGTCTAACAACATATTCTCATATTGATTCAACTGTTTATCATTTCACTTAGCATCCAGAAAATATACATATGTAGCATTTTCATCCAGAGGATCCTCACTTTCTGGCAAGGGTAAAGCAAATATCTGACAATGAAGTACACAGTAACACTGGCTATAATGCAGGTGGTTAGCTAAGATTCAGCTTGTAGCTGCATGTGTTATTAAAATGACAGTCACAACTCAGGATTACCTGCATGTGAAATACTGAACTCCCTTGTGGCTGCCGTCGTGTTTCCCTCTCTCCAGGTTATCCCACTCAACGCCATACCACAACCCTGAAAACACACAACACACAGACTCAGATTAGGTGTGCGGCATCAGCATCAACATGTTGTGAATGGAGCGGTATCAATGTGGGTTACGCTGGGCAAGTTTCAGTACTGACACCAAATCAACATTGTTTTTTAAATTGAATAAAACCTTGTCAAATATTAAAAGATGTCCTAAAACAGACGTTCCTAAAACAGTTTTAAACGATGTGTGTTAAATACATGTTGACAGACATTGTGCAGATTGGTCCATTTCAGAATAATATATATGATATTTTTTATAATGATTGATCATTAAAGTGTTATCAAAGCTGGTAAAGGTGCAGCTAGTTTGAATGACTTTGTATACTGCAGGGTAGCTTGTGAATTTACTCCAGGTGTAAGTAAATGTAGTAAAAGTACACTGTTTACATCTGAAATGTAGTGGAGTAGAAGTAAGGCAAGGCAAGGCAAGGCAAGTTTATTTATATAGCACCTTTCAACACAAGGCAATTCAAAGTAGAAAGTATAAAAATGAATACACTCAATACTCAAGTCCCTCCAAATGATACAGCACTTCAGTACATCTACTTAGTTACTGTACACCACACTGTCACCGGGGGTAGAGAGGGGGAAATGTCCCTCCCCGCTTCTCAGCCTACTTATTTACATTAATTATGTGACCGTCTATGTTTCATGTTTCCTGTAGATATTTCATTGCTCTTTTTACTGCACTTGTAGTGTACTGTTTTACTATTGTGCTGCTGTGTTTATTGTATTTTTGTAACTGTGACACAACAATTTCCTTCGGGATAAATAAAGTCTTATTTTATCTTACCTGCAGTGGGGGGCACCGGGCCCGAATATCGCACGGTGGCACGCTCCCCGTCGCACGAGACCCGCCGATCAACCACCTCCTCCGGATCCGGCTGGTCCACTCCCATCCCCTGTTCTGGGTCATGATGAAACATGACGTTATTTTTTATTTCCTCCCAAAACACAAGTAAAAACAATAACTGGCAACACAATATATAATTACCTGAGGTGTTGTAAATGTAGCTTTTAAAAACGGTTACAAGTTGGTTTAGAAATTAGAACTAAAATGCTCAGTAACTGAAAAGCCTCTGTTTACAACACAGAACGTCAGACGTATGTAGCTCACCGGAACGGACAGATGTATAGGCTGCACACATTTGACGGTTTGCGATTCCCCAACATTTTTCAAAATAAAGACACATTTTATTTTTTAGAAATGTAAAAACAAGCAGCCGTTTGGAATAATAACGATGGATAAGAAAAACTATATCGAAATGTAGAATAAATAATATTAATAATTAAAAAATAATGTCTCATATATATCCAATAATATATACGTGTACATCAAACATTATATACAAACAAACAATTAATATCATGGAACATAGGAACATATACAGAGTAAAACAACATATGTTTGCGACCTCTTTATGGGTGCTTATTTCTTCGGTGTCAAATAATCAAGGAACATTGCACGGAACCAATGTGCCGCTATGACCGTGTTTCCTGTGGGACATGTTTCGCAATAGGACAAGCAGTGTGCAGTTGGGAAAACGTGTGCGTAATATTTCTCGTGTTATTGGAGTTTATAGTTGTGGAATTTCGTGTAAATGCTGCAATTAACGTGATAAATTACTTATATTTGTATATAAAGATATAACCGGAAGTCAGTCTTTAAGTGACGCTGGGATAATCCGGTAGAAACCATGAAGAAGAAACTGCAGGAGAGGTTTGTTTACACATGTTTGATTTCCAAAAAATAGTCAAGAAAGATAACTGCGGCATTTGTTTACCTACAGACTAATAGTTTGAAACTAACTGTGGTCTGGAAGACTCAGGGCAAAGCGGCTGGTGTTATTTATAATGTAATGAATTAATCTGTTCATGCATTCAACATCCAGCAGTGGGGAAGAAGTATTCAGATCCTCTACTTTTGTAAAAGTACTAATATCACACTTTAAACTCCGGCATTTAAAATGTCACGTCAGTGGAAAGAGTATTTCATATTGTCTCTTGAATATTTATATAAAATGACTGATGCATTCATTTAAAACGAGGTGATTACTCACAAGTCTGTTAAATTGGAGCTCTAAATGACGATTAATTTAGTGTAATTTCTTAATCAAGTACGCACAAATGGACAACTTCACAACGTTTGTTTTCTTCGACCAACTGTAGGCTACAACCTCAACATTATTTCTATTATATTACAATTATTAAAAGGAAACGCTGCAAACCCTTCACATTAGAGAAGCTGAAACCATTAGAAGAAAAATAGCCATCAGATTTTTAGCGAGACTTATTGATTAATCCACTATTTATTTTGTACTTGACCTTTTTATTTGTATAGTTTTATTCAGTTGTTCTACTTTTTAAACTACAGTAACAGCTACAGAAATACAAGTAAGTTGAGATGGTGATATATCATTTCAATATAAGTAACTCTACAGATAAAAAAAAACTGACAAAATATAAGACTAACCGTTCATTTCACCGCTTTAACCACTGCAAAGCACATAACCACAAAGTATCCACAGAGCTGAGCCCTTATTATTGAGTGTCCTCTTTCACGTTTAGCATCTATCAAACATGTGTTTTTCTGGATGTTGTTCCTACTTCATCTTAATGTTTCTGTCTGCAGTGAGGAGGAGCAGCAGGAGCAGCCGGAGCAGCCAGCTGACTACGTGGTCGGTCAGGTGTCAGGAAGTTTGTTCAAGAAGAAATCTAAAGCCTCCGGATCGCTGTCGGCTTTATTCGGGGCTGCTGCTCCCGCTCCACCTGTTCTCTTTCAGCCTGCACCCAAGGTAACTCACACACTCATATGTAGTTTGAATAAAAAGTAATAGAAGCATTCGTTCGGGACCATTTTCAGCGGCGGAGTAATCCACGTTTGGTGTGATCATGGTGATGCAGGAAGATAGGTAGATAGATAGATAGATATGGTGCATTTTCATTACAGCGTGGTTTAAGCGTGCCGTGCCCGTTTTTGGTTGCATTTCCACTTGGCGTAGTTCCGGCTAGCGGGTACTTTTTCACAGTTTTCTGGCTCTCCAAAATCGAGGTTCTTTCCGGGCCAACAACCGGGCTGAGTATGCTAAACTAGAGAGAGAATTGCTGCCAAGGGGGCTACAACTACAACAAAATGAACATATTTGACCGTGATTTAATTGTAATACACGTTTCAAAATGATGCCGAAGTAACAACATACTGATACCGGTTAGTAAAAACCATGAATTAATGCTTTGACAAGTCTGCAGACAGACGGCAGGCGAAAAACCTTTTAAAATGCGTGTTTTCTGTGAGCTTGAGTGCTAACAGCTAACGGCTGATGTTGTTTTTGTGTTTTGCATTGAAGATGACGTCACGGCTCCGCCTACACTGCGTTACTATAGTTACTACCCCAGTTCCTAAACTGTAATGGAAACGCAGCATAAAGTGAGCCTGGCCTAACAAGGCCTAACGAGGCCTAGCCATACCGTACTATGCCGAGCGAGGCCCTGTAGTGGAAAAGCGCCATTAGAAAGATACTTACTTTATTGATCCCAATTTGGGACATGTTTGAGTTGCAGCAGCATAACAAACACAAGGCAATGTACATAAGAGAAACTAAGACACAGAAATAAACTTTTTTGGTGGATGTTTGAGGCTTTGATGCACGTGGAGTACTTCATACATGCACTTTCGGTTTGAGTCAGTGCATGAAGAAAAATATAGAACATCACTAGACTTCAACATGTCCTCTGTGGTCGCTTACTCTTTTTTTTTTATTATTGCAGCCTGTTCCGAAGAGCACAGAAGAAACAGAGGAGCCAAAGGAAACTCCAGAAGTCAAAGTTAAACTTAGCAAGAAGAAGCAGAAGCAGCTGAAGGAGAAAACAGAGGGCGACCTGAAGCTGGAAGACAGGTACGGAGTTTAGAAACATTTTATATATTTACCCACAGAGCTGATTCTACTTTCTTTCTGTCCCCTTCCTTTGGTTTTCTTGTCTTTCTTCTGATTTTCTCCTCAGCTATCATATGTTATACTATCACTATTAGGGATGCTCCGATCGCCGGAATCAGTATCGGCCGATACCGATCGAGTGGGCGGGGCCTATGGGGATCTTCCATTTAAAGTGATGTTTAAAACTCAGTTAATGGGGCTCATTCACTGGCGCCTCCACTAACAACAACCAACATAATTGTTACATTCAAATGAAGTACATTATTCAAGTTTACATTAACTTGGGATAATAACACGGGAGAAATGAGCGGAAGCACTCTCTTTTCCTCTCTCCCTCTCTCTCTCTCTCTCTCTCTCTCTCTCTCTCTCTCCCCCCTGACAGCCTGTCAGTATCTCCTGCAGCTCACTGATCCAGTAATGAGTGACCCGACAGTGAAGAATAAATATATTTATAACTAGTTTAGCTTGTTCCAGAGGTAGATAAAATAGCTAAGTGTGTTAGGTCTAACTCTTAATGTGTGTTCTGCTCCGCTCACCGGTCCGTCACAGCGGGTGGAGCTGCAGGATTTCTGCTTCACACACGTTGCATACCGCTATTTTACTGTCTTTTTCGGACACCTTAAAAAACTGCCAGACTGGTGAAGACATTTTGGCGAGCTTGTTTTGCCGCGCACAGAGAAAAGTGTCATGTATTTTACGTCATGTGACCGGCTCTCCCGATCGGCCTTTATAGAGAGTGAATATTGGCCGATCGATCGGTGCATCCCTAATCACCATTGTTAGTCTTGAAGGTCTGTCCTCTAAAGGAGTCTTCTTTTTTACCCGTCCTAGAACAAATATAAGAAAATCCTCGTAACTCCTTGGATTGTTTTGACCTCTTTGAGTCTGTAACCTCCACCCCTCTCTTCTGATCCCTTGCTCTTCCTCGTTGGTTTCAGGGAGCTCAGTTTACATTGTGCAGATGAAGACGAGCAAGGGCCGGCGAAGAAGAAGAAGAAGACGGAGCCGAGCGATGGGAACGATGCAGAGCAGTATGTGATAAAGAGGCAGATGAAGAGAAACAGGATAGAAGAGGAGGTGACAAAGAAGAAGAGGACGGTGTTCGTAGGCAACCTGCCCGTCAGCTGCACCAGGAAGGTACCCAACATCACAAAAGATATTACAAAATGAGAGGAGATAAGACAAGCCTTTTTAACCCCAGAGAAGACATTCAGGCGTTGTAGCGACACATTAGATATGTTTAGTGACCAAATATCATTTTTTTAAATCTTTAAACCAGTTTGTTATTCCTGGATTGATCAATACTATGTTGGAGAAAGGAAAAAACCTGATGTTTTGGGTATTTGTGTTGTTTTTCCAGACCCTGCAGGGCCTCTTCAGGGAGAAAGGATCCATCGAGTCTGTGCGGTTTCGCTCTGTGGTAAAAACACTACACACAAATAATCCCAGCATGCAGTTGGGTTTTGAAGTGCTACTCAGTCATATTACTAACTCTTATAGCTTCTTCCTACGTTTCTATTCAACTTGCTGTCATGTGTTCAGTAATGTTCATCCATTTTATTAAATAGATTATTAAAGACTGTTAAAGAACATTTCCAAACTAGTCATTTTGATAAAAGGAATTTTCTACCAGAACCAAAAGCGGACAGTTCACTCGGGACACATTTATATCGCCAAATGAAAGATAATAAGCTCCTACAACTTTCTATTTTTTGTACTCTCTAGATTTAAAAAGTCACTAAGCAGAGCAATTGGGGGGTTGAAATATGGCGCTCTGATGAAGAAGAGTTTGAGTCAATCAGCACCTCAGTGCTAACCTACAGTACCAGGATGCCTTTACACACCAGACACTCGGTGTCATAAAGGGAGGAGGAGAACGAGTCAGGAAGACTGGCGGACATGTTCTTCCAGCTCTCGTACCTATCTCCCTTAAGGAGGGGCTGCCCTAGCATTTTGTTGTTGTTACCAGTTTGTACCGGGCAACTCTCGGTCAGAGATAGTTATTGTTGTGGGACACCTGGAACACATCCTTCTCGGGGTGTAGAAGACCCGAGCCATAAGCGACAACAAATGTGATTCAGTGTCCTCAGCTGTTTAGTCTATCTAATGAAGAATGTTGATTATTACACTGAACTAGTTAAAACCTGGAGCTACAGGAGGGGTCTTCAGAATTGATTGTGGCATCTCTACCGTGTGGTCAGACCGTGGCCCGGGACATGTCTTGTGAATTTTCCGGCCGAAGCTCCAAATAAACCGTCAGTGTTTGCCATCAAAGCTCCAGCTCTCCTCGTGTCTCTCTGAGTCCTGACTCCTATTGCTTCAGAAGTTTCCCCCACAACTTTCACATGACAAATTTCACCAAAGTTGAACTTCATTTATTTCCCCCCCTCCTCCAAGAAAAATACGCTGATGGTTGTGATTCTGTAGAAATCTACTGATTCAGTGTTAGTGTGATTAAGCTTATCCTTTAAGTTTGCGAACCTTTAATCAAGTAAAACTCTCACTGAATCTAATTTCTCTGAGGTACGCTGTAAGAATGTTCTTTAGGAATCTTTATCATCTTGTATGAAAATGGTTCTCGTGTTCACTTCAATACATTCAGAGCTCTGTAGCAGCTGCTTGTCGTGATATTAAAACAAAGTGTTATCTTCTATTGATCTGTTGTGTGTTCCCTGCAGGTCAGAGAGGATCCCGCCATGTCCCGCAAACTAGCAGCTATTCAGTAAGTAACATGAAGAGTTAAAAACGGATGAACTGTCTTTAAGGCGAGGCATGTTTCAAATATCAACAAGTAGGCAATTAAAAGTGGTTGACAAAAAACTATAAAAAAGCCTTTGGACATAAGATTACAGAATCTATAATAAAAGCTGCCAGTGTAAGATAAAGATAGTTTTTAGATTGAATTATTTTAGTGTCTTTGTCATCCTCTCCTTAAAGATATATCTTCTACTTTACAGGCGCAAAGTTCATCCCAAGAAGCAAAGCATGAACGCCTACGTGGTGTTTAAAGACGAGGAAGGAGTCACCAAGGCGTTGGAGAGGTCAGACAAACACACACACACACACACACACACACACACACACACACACACACAGTCTAACTCTTTGCATGTAACTAAACACTCTCTCTCTGTGTGTGTCTCCTCACAGGAACGGCATGGAGATCGAGAAAGGATTTCACATCCGAGTGGACAAAGTGACGGAGAGCTCAGCAGTGAGTCTCCACATCATGTGATCTGATATCTGGGATTAGTTTTAGTAACAGTTGCTGATTTTATTCTCTGTGTGTATTCAAACGTTTTGGGTTTGAAGTTGCTATATGTTGAACGTTTATTATGTATCATTATTATATGCATTGAACTCATTCTCGCCTTGCAGCACGATCACAAACGCTCCGTATTCGTGGGGAATCTTTCGTTCGGTGAGCCCCCCTGCATTTTTTTTTAACATTCACAATTACTGTTGTTTGTCATGTTGACGCTAACCTGCTGTTTGTGTTTTCAGAGATAAACGAGCTGTCTTTCCGGCAGCACTTTGAGGAGTGTGGCGATGTGGAGGGCGTCCGGCTGGTTCGAGACCAGAACTCCGGCCTGGGGAAAGGGTTCGGATACGTCCTGTTTGAGGTACGACCACACAGAGGCTGCTCTACTGTTTCACTTTGTGTCCTGGATGTGGATATCTGCACAATATGTCACTTTCTTTGTGATAGCCATAGGATCTTTTTAAAGAAAGCGCAAAACGGCACTTCAAAACGTTAACATCTTGTAGGAGCCATATGTTAAAATGTATAATTTGATATATTGTGTGTGTATATAGATATATTTGAACATTGTAATTCTTTGTTATTAGTATTATTATATCATTTATCAGCCGTTGTAAAATTGACGTCATAGCCGACCGCAGCTGCTGGTTATTAGAAGTGAGAAAGAAAAAAGAATCACGGAGCAATATCGGTTTTTGACCTTTAAAAATATGTTTTTGTACTCTCAACCAAACTTTCCTGAGACGTATTTTAGTTGGAGTCAAGCCTATTGCTACTTGTGGATATATCGATTTTTGGATTAGACGGAACTACACATCTTTCTGCATTGTTGTTGTTGGTTCCTCCTACGCTCAGCTCAATCAGTTAGATAAGAGAGGCTGAACGAAGTAAGCCTGATATCTGTTTAATCATAAATTATAATGTTATTATGATATTAGACACATATTGCATATTCTCCTTATATAGCTGCTTCCCTGGACATCTTCAAGTCATCATTAAAAACTCACCTGTTCACCATGGCCTTTGACCCCTAACCCATCACAGTCCCCCTGCTTCCACTCCTACTGATATTTATTTAATTTGTACTTTATTATTGGCCCCTTTTGTTTGTTGCCTTGCCTTGTTGTTCACCATGTAAAGCGGCCTTGGGTCCCTTGAAAGGCGCTATACAAATGTAATCTATTATTATTGTTATAGTGCCGCCCTTCTCAAGGTTATTGCTGTTTTTCTACAACAGGTTTGACATGAGATTTGATGGTTTTGTATCTTTGTGTCTCAGAGCGCAGACTCCGTGCAGCTGGCGTTGGAGCTCGATGGCTCAAAGCTGGAGACCAGGACCATCCGGGTGAAGAGGTCGGTGAAGAAGGAGAAGCAGAAGAAGACTCCGGAGGGAAAAGGAGCTCCAGGGAGGCCCGGAAAGGGACCAATGAAGGGACCTATGAAGGGACCAATGAGGGGCTCGGGGCCGGAGAAAGGAGGCGCCCGGGGGGGTTTCAAAGCTCAAAATAAATTCTCTGGAAACCGACCGACTGCGACTACAACTACAAGCTCCGGCTCTTTCAAAGGAGAGATGACTGATCCGAACAAAAAGAGCAAAAAGAAAGGACCGAAGAAGCCCCGGAAGCCCAGAAAGACTGTCCACATCTGATTTACATTGAAAACATAAACGTGTGTGTGAGGTCTCCAGCTGTGTGTTAGCTTTTAAAACTCTGTTAGGAGGAAGAAGCAGAAGCAGGTTCACTGAGATATCTGGAGAATTAAGAACAGGCTTTTGATAGTCCATTTTCCAAGTTCTTCTCAGTAAAGGTTATTTTTCCGACAGCTCTAATGTTGTTTATTCCAGTTACATCCACTTTGTAAAACCATCAAGTCCAAGAAAGCTTTGAAGGTGGAGTCTGTGATTCTGGATTGTAGGTATTTGAATTCTACACAAAAACAAAACTCACCCTCCCATCAGTGCTCCTAGTGAAGGTTAGCTTTAGGGCGGAAGCTAACGATTATATTCTCAATTAATCGTTTGGTTTGTAAAATATCTAATATCTTCAAATAACTTCCAACCAGTTGATCATCAATAGTTGGAAAGTATTTTTCTGTGGATTGACTTATCGTTGCAGCTCTTCTCTTTACATAAAAAGTGCCACAAACTATTGAATCAAACTCAATATAACACAGACTATTCAAATAAAACATTTTTTGTAACTTTTCACCTGTTGTATTGAGTTATGTTGTTCCTGTTGTGTTCAAATAAAAATCTTTAATTGTGTGTCTGATGCAAAATGTCTTTCTCCAACACAACATAAATCTGTATTTTTGGATGTAAATCTCACACTTCCTTTACTTAAATAAAAGAAGCAATACCCAAACAAGTAAAAGTCATGTATTAGAAACCTTGTTTTAGTAGAATGACCACTATTAGAGCTACCATATTATATAATGCATGATTAAAGTATTATTATTGGAGCTTATTTGAAGTACCTTATATATGTTACTCATAGTTCAAGCCTTTACAGTAAAATATTTTAGCTGTGGGTTTTCGTGTAAAATGTCTATCTGTAAGTATCTAGAGCTCTCAGATAAATGAGGTGAAGCAGAAAGTAATAAAATAGCCTCTGAGGTGTGTTGAAGACGAACAGAGTCGACTGAAGGGATACAGCCAATCAGTTCCTATGGATTGTGAAGAATTATACTTGAATAATTCACTTTCTACCACAATGCACATCATGAACGTATTAGAACAAAGACATGTGCTAGATTACTTTCAGGAGAATACTCAGAGGGCACAGGGGAGCTGCTTGTTGTTATTTAGTTAAACCACTAGAGAAGTGAGGTTGTTGAACATAACTCTGAGTTTAAAAGTCCTCTTAAAAGCCCACCTCAACCAGGGCTACTCGATCCCACTGAGGAAAAGTGCATTTAGCCAGGCTGTCTTTTCATTCAACGCATCCCATCAATGGAATTCAATACCACCATCTATAAGAGAATCCTCATCCTACTACACATTCAAGCACAGTGTGAAAAAGTGGATCATTGATAACCAACAGTGTCAGCACTGATGTGTGGGTAGGTGTGTGTGTGAGTGCGTATTGTGAATGTTTTCATTGATTCTGTTCCTCCTAAAATGTAGGATTTTGTAGGGACGAAATAAATGTCCAAGCTAAAGACACACATATGTGGTAGCAATGGTTGTTGGCTAAACAGGCCGAAACTCACCAGTCCAACATCTTCCAGCTTCAACAGTCTTTAAATGCCAACTGCTGCCATAGAGAAGACCCCACCCTGAGTCCTGAAGCTTATTTGTACCTTTAGGAGATTGTGTATGGAAGCCTGTTTGCGCCACAGGAAAAAAAAAAAAATCCTGAAAGTCAATATATTGACTTAGCTATCCCAATATATTGACTTAGCTATCTCAATATATTGACTTAGCTATCTCAATATATTGACTTAGCTATCTCAATATATTGACTTAGCTATCCCAATATATTGACTTAGCTATCTCAATATATTGAGTTACATATTTTTTTTTTATTGAAACAATTATGTCAAATACAGAATAAGGCACATGAACGATTTTCATCATATAAGCGGTACAACTTTATATTAAGGTACACAAATTAACCATCAACTAGTTGTTAATTAACATGCATATTAGCAGTATATTGGCTCTTTATTAGCCATTATAAAACACTTATTAATGCCTTATTCTACATGACCATATTCTACAAGTACTAGGACAATAGTTAAGAGTTTTTCCTCAATAACCCTCTAATTAGTGCTTATTTATTGCAAGTAAGGAAGTTGTTGTACATGAGCTTTGGTCTTAATATGCTCTCCTCAATATGTCTAAATAATTCAAAATTAGGTATTTCTATCTAAGAATATGAATACTTTCTAAAATATTGTTAACATTATCAGCAGATAGTGTTTGGCAGAGTCTCTGTAGAGACTGTAGAGACTCTGTCGTAGCTGCTACATTGTAATGCCATGTGGTAAATGCTTATATGCTGCTCATGCTCTTTCTGCATATCATGTATTTATTTTTGCTATGTATATAAATGTCAGGTTCTTAAATATTGTATGTGAGGGACTCCGGATGGAAATTAGCTCAAAGCTCAAATCCGGCATGTTTACGTTTTAAAGCATTATTTATTAATATGCATTGTCCCTCTTCAAATAAACGATTAAATCAAATAAATAAAAACCTGATGAACTCAGTTCAATCAGGAGAGACTTCATTTTGTTTAAAGAACATTTATTGACACATGTCATATGATAAATGTGAAGTCTTTGGCGATTAGACCCCGATCCTGAAATCGTATATCTAAAGGGGAAATGCAGCCGTGAGCATATAGGGAACCCCCGGGGTCTAGACACTGGTGATGATGCTGAAGATCTGGATTTGATGAGGAGATGGGATGAAGAGGAGGTGGGATGAGGTCTTTGGATTAGCTCTCCTGGCACTGGATATGATGAAAGGAGGTGGATGGGGAGGAGGCGGGCGGCAGCATGAAAACCTCAAATCACAGCTGACTGCAGGAGAGAGGAGAACCATTTAAAAGTTTGTCTGCAGCACGGTGATTGGCTGCTGGAGAATGAGGTGAATGTAATAGGTTAAAGACAACGCCCGTGATGAGCTGATTATATGCAGCTGCGGAGTGAATGTATCCCAGTCCTCCTGACAGAACTTGAGCTGAGCTTCATTTAGTTTTAGGTTCCTTTTGAGAGAAACCAATGTGTCTTATCCCTCTCAACTACTACCTGTTACTGCAGCTCTTTTTAGAGGGATTTTGTTTCTCAACTTTCAGAGTTTTCCTGACTTTACATGAGGTGAAGATGTTACTGTACCTATAGATGAGTTTATTGTGAATCACTGAGCTCTGTAGGCAGAAGAGTAAGAATACTTTATATCACTTACTACCCATAGCCCAAAAAAATCTTCCTGGTTAATTAGGATCATTGATGGATGCCTTTAAGCATTTTTAGGGTTGTTAGAAAAATATAAACTGTTGTAACATCAGGCTTATTTTTTACCTCCAACTAGAATCTCTTGACAAAGACATATGCAGGTAGCATGGTCATAGTTGAACTATTACATCGACCACCATTGGGAAAACCCATTTGTCCTTGGTCAACATGAGAGGTTATCCTGTACATGTTTGTCACAAACTGTGTCTCCACATATATCAGTGTTTGGTGTACAGTACAGTGACTCCATGCTTATCTCTCCTTTGTGTTGTGCTCCATCCAGTGGACACTCTGCGCCATAACACCAGGAAGTGGTGGAAGTGTGTTACTGTAGTGTAGTACAACAACAACAACAACACAATGAACTCTGTGCTGAGGTCTATATGGTATTATCCTGTTAAACTTGCATTAAATACCATAGTACTATTTTTGCAATACCATTTCTTGACTATTTTTAAATCTGGCTCAAAAGGCCTTATAAAAATGTGAGGAGATTTTTCATGCATAACTTTCCTTTTGTGTTTTTAAGACTTGTTTCCTGTCATCTGAAATAACACTGAACACATTACTCACACAAACAACAAAGACCAGTGACCTTGAAATTAGTATATTAATTTTTTATTTAAAATTGTACTTATCAAGATTGTTATCTTGGATGAAAGAAAACATATTTAATCCGTTTCACATTGAGTTCTTGTTTAGTTCAATGATTATAAAAATGTGCTGGGAGGGAAATAATTTGAAAAGGCATTTTTTTCAAAGTATAAGAAAAGGAGGGTTTCGTGTATGCATGATGAGTTAAAACTGAGAACCTAGGAAAGGTGTATTCTGGCTTTTTGCCAACCCCCGTTAGTCATGTGACCCTCATCACATTTCACCCAGTTGTTTCTACCACACACAGCAAACACACATAAGTGTTGACACAATGCAAACAAATGTAGGACATCATGTTGATTCAGCTTTTTATATCACAAAGGGGGAAACTAGTTTCATACAAATATGGCAAAACTACAGGAAGAAAATGGTAGGGCTTAAGTCTAACTGTAATATCCTTAAAAAATATCATTAAATCAAACCCCATTTTTCCTTATATTAGTTGTTGGCATAAATACTTGTATAATACTAAACTCTGTAGTTAGTTACCTCATTGTAAAGAGTAGTTTTTGTGTTATAGTGACTGCCTTCACTCGTAAAAGTGAATGCTATCTCACTGATATCAGCCCCACTGTTTTCTGCTCTACAGCCAATATCCAATCACTGCTAGTGGAAACAAACATTTCATCCTACAAGCTCTTCACACAAAAAGCCATTAACAGATGTAATACAAGTAATTTTATTTGTGAATTAGCTACAGGAAATGTGTCATGAAATACAAATGATATGTAAATGATGCCTTCCTGTTCAGTGTTTAGTGCTCGAGTCCCTGCTTTCTCAGACCTTGTGTTCAACATGCAGTTTAGTTTAATGTTTTTAATTCAAAATCACATATTTACAGATGTCTTTGATTCATAAGCTATTTTACCAGTATTCACTATAACACCTGGCATGTAAATATACAAGCTAACAGTTATTAACCAAACCATTATTATTTATTTTATGTCATATTATTTAGCTTCATTTACCTATAATATTACACATATTTTATTTTGTAGACACTACAGGCATGTAATAGGCTTTTCTCTTAAAGGTTGGGTAGGTAAGTTTGAGAAACCGGCTCGAGATACACTTTTTGTTATATTCCATGGAATGCTCTTAACATCCCGATAGCAATGAATATCTTAAGTGCTTTGACAAAAAATCATCTGTGGAAGCAATAGTACTGTAAAAAGCACGACCAGTCATTTTAGCCGGCCCGGCTAAAATAACTGGATGGCCTACCTGCCTGTCAGCCTTCCATCTGTGCACAAACTTATCTCGTGCCCTCATTGGTCATGTGCGCGTTCGTGTGTGTTGGAGGAGGGGCTCTGTAAGGAAGTGGCAGATTTTTTCCGGCTGTGTATTTTCAAATTCTAGCGATCTCGAGCCGGTTTCTCAAACTTACCTACCCCACCTTTAAATGACCCTTTATGACACAATATTAAACATTTATTTTGCTTATTGATTCAAACTTCAGCTTGACACATTTGGTGTCTTTGGAAACAATGGCTCCTTCTTGAAGTTAAAGTAATTATCTGTGGCTTTATAAAAACTTTAATACATATATTCTCCATATGTGTTAGAGTAAGTGTTGATGAGATAATTGTTGAGTAAATGAATGCTTCCAATAATGTGTTGTATGTAATGAGATACATAAATAATGAAATGTAAATCAATCACCACAGTCAACTTATTATGTAGAAAATAAAATGGAAACTATGTTCTGACTAAATCAACACATGAAATAAGATGAGTGATTAGGTGACTCAGACAGGAGAGATGATCAGAGGAGCAGCATTTTTACGGCCATATTTACCACCAGGACTAAAGTATGGGTAGAGTTTCTCAGTGAAGGAGCAGCCAGTAAAGGAGTAGATCAGAGCTGCAGCATCTACGTCATAAAAGGAGACCAGACCCTCCTTATAATCCACAAACACCCCCACCTTCTTAGGCCTTGACTTCAGAGAAAGACTGACTGCAGGTTCATCATTGGCTTTGTACTCATTTCCCTCTCTCAGCCATATAGTCCAGAATCCATCTTCAGCGCTCATTGGAATCTCTCCCTTCCTCTTGATCGACCCTCTGGCCACTCCTAAATCCCACTCGGTTTTTCCTTTAACTTGAACCTCAAAGTAAAATCTGCCTGAAGAGAAACTCTGCTTTCCTAAGACACAGATATCATCAGAAAATCTATCTCTGTTGTTTGGGAGATACTTTTCAACATCACCATCACGGACTTGTTTTCCATCACGCGACAGAATGAGACCGGGATTTGCTGTATTAGGATCAAGAGTCACATCCACTGCATACCTCTGGACCCTCCTCACATCAGCTTCAATCAGCTTCTTCATCTCTTTACAGAGTGTCTCCTCCAGCTGAACCACAGCTCTCACCACAGTCCCTTCATATGATGATGGAGGGATGCTGACCTTTGTCCAGTCCTTGGTGAGTGATGGGTGTTGGATGTTTAGGGACTGGACACCCTGCAGAAAATGGAGGGGGTCTTCAGACCGTGAGAGATGCTCCGCCACAGAGCTTCTCTTCTTCAGCTGAGAGATTTCCTGTTCCAGCTCTTTGATGAAGTCTTCAGCCCGTTTCATTCTCATGTTCTGCTTCTCTTCTATTGTTTGGATGAACTCATTCAGGTTTCTCTCAACAGACTCCTTCAGAGCAGTGAAGACCTGAACCCCTTCTGCTACCTCTCTGTCTGCATCTTCCTTACTGAGGTCCACTGAGTGTTTGATCTCCTCAATCTTCAGTTGTCTCTTCCGGATCATTTCCTGAATTCTAGCCTCTTTCTTTCCCAGCGCTGCCTTTTTACCTTCATATCCTTCTTTGAGAGGAACCACATCATGCATCTTGTGGTCTGAAACATGGCAGAGAATGCAGACACATGTCTGGTCGGTCTTACAGAACAGCTCCAGAGGTTTATCGTGCTTCGGACACATCCTGTCTTCCAGGTTCTCCACAGGGTCGATCAGCTGATGTCTTTTCAGTACTGACTTTGTCAGATGAGGCTCCAGGTGAGTCTCACAGTAGGAGGTCAGACACACCAGGCAGGACTTCAGGGCCTTCAGTTTGGTTTCAGTGCAGATGTCACAGGGAACTTCTCCCGGTTTGAAGACTTGTTGCTCTGAGCTGCTGCTGCTGCTGCTGCTGGCTTTCTGTTGAGCCGACTGTCTGAACTGAGCGACCATGTCAGAGAACAAAGTGTTAACGTGCAGCTCAGGTCTTGTGTTGAACTCTTTTTTACACATGGGACACTGGCACCTGTCACTTGTATCCCAGTGTTCAGTGATGCAGTCTTTACAGAAGTTGTGTCCACATGGTATAGTGACTGGATCAGTGAACAATTCCAGACAGATGGAGCAGAGAAACTGATCTTCAGAAGGCAGGTAGCTTGCAGCAGCCATATCTACACACATGTGAAAGAAAAGAAAAAACATTTGAAACATCAATCATCAATTCATATTATATATAGTTTTAAAGAAAGAAGTTTGATAACTTGTAACAAGCCATGAGCAACCGTGACCATTTCACGTTGACAGGTTCAAGCATGCAACTCTGGCAAACAGCAAGGAAAATATAGGTGTTCTCGATCATTCTTTTATTGAAAATAACACTGCTCTTCTTACTGTGTGACCATTACAATTAATTTACTCCGGCTGCTTCACATCAAAAGCCTCTAACTGTTTCTCCAATGGAAAGATTTTATTTTGAAACAGCTAGAGGAAATGGGTAAAAGCATTATGTAGGAAGTGATCAGCAAAATATAATAAGAGCAGGAGAGCAGAAGTGAATACTAAGAGTTGATACAAAGATACTGTTTAAGCTGTTTAACGTGGACTCTATATCATATACTGTATATGGTTATGTTGTTGGAGAAAAACAAGTTGGACGTTTGTGTTAATCCTGCTTGTTGACAGTGTAAAAATAATCAGCTGTACTCACCAGTGTTTGACAGAGACTCTGCTGTGTTGTTCAGAAAGATATGATGAACTCAGTTTGTATTTTCTTTAGACAGAAACAGAGACGAGTCTCGACTGCAGTGTGGCTGCCTCTCTGACTAACGTAACATTCGTTTCCTGAGTGTGTCGCGTAAACTCTCCTCTTTCCACTGTAGCTCCTCCTCTCACTGTCTGCTGGTTTGTTCCCTCCCTCTGATCTGCATGGGTATTGAGAAATACCAGGTTTTCTCTGATAGTTATGGAGCAAAGGTTCTGCTTTACAGATGGGAGGGATGAGGTGTGTCAAAAGCTGTTTCAACTAAAATCTCTTGACAAAGACATATGCAGGTAGCATGGTCATAGTTGGACTATTACATTGAACACCATTGGGAAACCCCATTTGTCCTTGGTCAACACGAGAGGTTATCCTGTACATGTTTATCACAAACTGTGTCTCCTCATATATCAGTGTTTGGTTTACAGTACAGTGACTCCATGCTTATCTCTCCTTTGTGTTGTGCTCCATCCAGTGGACACTCTGCGCCATAACACCAGGAAGTGGTGGAAGTGTGTTACTGTAGTGTAGTAAAACAACAAAAACACAATGAACTCAGTGCTGAGGTCCATATGGTATTATCCTGTTAAACTTGCATTAAATACCACAGTACTATTTTTGCAATACCATTTAATGACTATTTTTAAATCTGACTTGAAAGGACTTATAAAGATGTGAGGAGATATTTCATGCATAACTTTGAACAACAAATAAAACAGCAGTTATTGTTTTTTTAGAATCTAAAATGAGATAAAATGTAATCCTGCTGACCTTAACATATACATATACTCAGTTTTGAACCACTGAAATAAAAAATAAAATAAAAGGCTATTTGCCATGTTTCTTTAAATCTTGCCTGATTCATAGATTGGTTTTGATCCTTGACATACGGAAACCCATCAAGTTTCCTATTGTGTTTTTAAGACTTGTTTCCTGTCATCTGAAATAACACTGAACACATTACTCACACAAACAACAAAGACCAGTGACCTTGAAATTAGTATATTAATTTTTTTATTTAAAATTGTGCTTATCAAGATTGTTATCTTGGATGAAAGACAACATATTTAATCCATTTCACATTGAGTTCTTGTTTAGTTCAGTGATTATAACAATGTGCTGGGAGGGAAATTATTTGATAAGGCATTTTTTCAAAGTATAAGAAAAGGAGGGTTTCGTGTATGCATGAGTTAAAACTGAGAACCTGGGAAGAGGTGTATTCTGGCTTTTTGCCAACCCCTGTTAGTCATGTGACCCTCATCACATTTCACCCAGTTGTTTCTACCACACACACAACAAACACACATAAGTGTTGACACAATGCAAACAAATGTAGGACATCATGTTGATTCAGCTTTTTATATCACAAAGGGGGAAACTAGTTTTATACAAATATGGCAAAACTACAGGAAGCAAATGGTAGGTCTAACTGTAATATCCTTACAAAATATAATTAAATCAAACCTAATTTGTCCTTATATTAGTTGTTGGCATAAATACTTGTATAATACTAAACTCTGTAGTAGTTACGTCATTGTAAAGAGTAGTTTTTGTGTTATAGTGACTGCCTTCACTCGTAAAAGTGAATGCTACCTCACTGATATCAGCCCCACTGTTTTCTGCTCTACAGACAATATCCAATCACTGCTAGTGGAAACAAACATTTCTTCCTACAAACTCTTCACACAAAAAGCCATCAACTTATTATTTTTTTAATTGTGAATTAGCCACAGGAAATGTGTCATGAAATACAAATGATGTGTAAACCAGGCCTTCCTGTTCAGTGTTTAGAGCTCGAGTCCCTGCTTTCTCAGACCAAACATCTAGTTTATTTTACTGTTTTCTTAACTCACAATCACATATTTACAGATGTCTTTGATTCATAAGCCATTTTACCAGTAATCAATATAAAACCTGGCATGTAAATATACAAGTTAACAGTTATTAACCAAACAAATGTTAACACAAATGAGGATTTATCATATTATTTAGCTTCATTTGAGTTTTTCTAGCAGTTTAACTATTACACACATTTTATTTAGTACACAGTAGAGGCACGTAATAGGCCTTTCTCTTTAATGAAGCTTTACAACAATTGATTATAATACATTTAATGTTATTATCAACTCTCACTAGCTTGACAAATTTTGTGTCATTAGAAACAACTTTTTTTTAAATAAATCTTGTAGCTTTATCAAACGTTCATAGATATTCTCCACATGTGTTACGATAAAGTGTTGAAGAGATCATGATTTGATTGTTGAGTAGATTAATGAATCCACTTATGTGTTGTATACAGAATCTAAACCATATGTAAATCAGTCACCACAGTATACTTATCTTGTAGAAAATAAGATGGAAATTCTAAAGTTTTGACTAAATATCGATGTTTGTTTCCTTGAATGAAAACAAATCAACACATGAAATAAGATGAGTGATTAGGTGACAGGAGAGATGATCAGAGGTGCAGAGTTTTTACGGCCACATTTAGCACCAGGATAGAAGTATGGGTAGAGTTTCTCAGTGAAGGAGCAGCCAGTAAAGGAGTAGATCAGAGCTGCAGCATCTACGTCATAAAAGGAGACCAGACCCTCCTCATAATCCACAAACACCCCCACCTTCTGAGGCCGAGACTTCAGAGAGAGAAGAACTAGAGGAGCATCATCAGCTTTGTACTCATTTCCATTTCTCAGACATATAGTCCAGAAACCCCCCTGAGGGCTCAGTGTGATCACTTCTTTCCTGTTGATCGACTCTCTGGCCACTCCTAAATCCCAGTCAGTCTTTCTTTTAACTTGAACCTCAAAGTAAAATCTGCCTGAAGAGAAACTTTGCTTTCCTAAAACACAAGTACATTTAGAAATCCTCTCTGGGTTATCTGGGAGAATCTTTATCACATCACCATCGCTGACTTGTTTTCCATCATCAGACAGGATGAGTTTAGGATGTGCTGTATCAGGATCAAGAGTCACATCCACTGCGTACTTCTGGACCCTCCTCACATCAGCTTCAAGCAGCTTCTTCATCTCTTTACTGAAAGTCTCCTCCAGCTGAACCACAGCTCTCACCACAGTCCCTTCATATGATGATGGAGGGATGCTGACCTTTGTCCAGTCCTTGGTGGGTGATGGGTGTTGGATGTTTAGGGACTGGAAACCCTGGAGAAAATGGAGGTGGTCTTCAGACCGTGAGAGATACTCCGCCTCAGAGCTTCTCTTCTTCAGCTGAGAGATTTCCTGTTCCAGCTCTTTGATGAAGTCTTCAGCCCGTTTCATTCTCATGTTCTGCTTCCCTTCTATTGTTTGGATGAACTCATTCAGGTTTCTCTCAACAGACTCCTTCAGAGCAGTGAAGACCTGAACTCCTTCTGCTTTCTCTCTGTCTGCTTCTTTCTCACTGAGGTCCACTGAGTGTTTGATCTCCTCAATCTTCAGTTGTTTCTTCTGGATCATTTCCTGAATTCTATCCTCTTTCTTTCCCAGCGCTGCTTTCTGCCCTTCATATCCTTCTTTCAGAGGAACCACATCATGCATCTTGTGGTCTAAAACAGTGCAGAGCATGCAGACACATGTCTGGTCGGTCTTACAGAACAGCTCCAGAGGTTTATCGTGCTTCGGACACATCCTGTCTTCCAGGTTCTCCACAGGGTCGATCAGCTGATGTCTTTTCAGGCTTGAAGCTGTCAGGTGAGGCTCCAGGTGAGTCTCACAGTAGGAGGTCAGACACACCAGGCAGGACTTCAGGGCCTTCAGTTTGGTTTCAGTGCAGACGTCACAGGGAACTTCTCCTGGTTTGAAGACTTGTTGCTCTGAGCTGCTGCTGCTGGCTTTCTGTTGAGCCGACTGTCTGAACTGAGCTACCATCTCAGAGATGAAAGTGTTGACCCTCAAATCTGGTCTTGTGGTAAAAGCCTCTTTACACATGGGACACTGGCACCTGTCACTTGTATCCCAGTGTTCAGTGATGCAGGTTTTACAGAAGTTGTGTCCACATGACGTGGTGACTGGATCAGTGAACAAATCCAGACAGATGGAGCAGAGAAACTGATCTTCAGATGGCAGGTAGCTTGCAGCAGCCATATCTACACACATAATGTGAAAGAAAATAAAAAACATTTGAAACATCAATCATCAATTCATATCATATATAGTGTTAAAGAAAGAAGCATGAGCAACCGTGACCATTTAACTCTGACAGAGTCAAGCATGCAACTCTGGCAGACCAGCAAAGAAAATATAGTTTTTGTCGACTATTTTTTTATTGAAAAATAACACTGCTCTTCTAACTGTTTGACCATAACCATTAATTTCCTCTAGCTGCTTCACATTAAAAGACTCCAACTGTTTCTCTAATGGAAATATTTTATATTTAAACAGCTAGAGGAAATGGGTAAAAGCATTATGTAGGAAGTGATCAGCAAATAATAATAGCAGGAAAGCAGAAGTGAATACAAACGCCTCACCACAGAGATTCAGTTACAAGTTACTGAGAGCTGATACAAAGAGACTGTTTAAGCTGTTTAAAGTGGACTCTATATCATATATATTGTTATGTTGTTGGAGAAAAACAAGTTGGAACTTAAAGGGTGGAGTTTTCGTCTGAGTAGAGCTGAGGTTTTGTGTTAATCCTGCTTGTTGAAAGTGTAAATATAATCAGCTGTACTCACCAGTGTTTGACAGAGACTCTGCTGTGTTGTTGAGAAAGATCTGATGAACTCAGTTTGTATTTTCTTTAGACAGAAACAGAGACTAGTCTCGACTGCAGTGTGGCTGCCTCTCTGACTAACGTAACTTTCGTTTCCTGTGGCGTTCCGCGTGTAAGCTCTCCTCTTTCCACTGTAGCTCCTCCTCTCACTGTCTGCTGGTTTGTTCCCTCCCTCTGATCTGCATGGGTATTGAGAAATACCAGGTTTTCTCTGATAGTTAGGGAGCAAAGCTGGTGCTTTACAGATGGGAGGAGTAAGGTGTGTCAAAAGCTGTTTCAACTAAAATCTCTTGAAAAAAACCATTTGTCCTTGGTCAACACGAGAGGTTATCCTGTACATGTTTATCACAAACTGTGTCTCCTCATATATCAGTGTTTGGTTTACAGTACAGTGACTCCATGCTTATCTCTCCTTTGTGTTGTGCTCCATCCAGTGGACACTCTGCGCCAGAACACCAGGAAGTGGTGGTAGTGTGTTACTGTAGTGTAGTACAACAACAAAAACACAATGAACGCAGTGCTGAGGTCCATATGGTATTATCCTGTTAAACTTGCAGTAAATACCACAGTACTATTTTTGCAATACTATTTTTAAATCTGACTTGAAAGGACTTGTAAAAATGTGAGGAGATTTTTCATGCATAACTTTGAACAACAAATAAAATGTAATCCTGTTTACCTTAACATATACATATACTGAGTTTTTAACCACTGAAATAAAAAATAAAATAAAAGGCTATCTGCCATGTTTTTTTAAATCTTGCCTGATTCATAGATTGGTTTTGATCCTTGGCATACGGAAACCCATCAAGTTTTCCTATTGTGTTTTTAAGACTTGTTTCCTGTCATATAAATAACAATGAACACATTACTCACACAAACAACAAAGACCAGTGACCTTGAAATTCGTATATTAATTTTTTTATTTAAAATTGTGCCTATCAAGATTGTTATCTTGGATGAAAGACAACATATTTAATCCGTTTCACATTGAGTTCTTGTTGAGTTCAGTGATTATAAAAATGTGCTGGGAGGGAAATAATTTGAAAAGGCATTTTTTCAAAGTATAAGAAAAGGAGGGTTTCGTGTATGCATGATGAGTTAAAACTGAGAACCTGGGAAGAGGTGTATTCTGGCTTTTTACCAACCCCTGTTAGTCATGTGACCCTCATCACATTTCACCCAGTTGTTTCTACCACACACACAACAAACACACATAAGTGTTGACACAATGCAAACAAATGTAGGACATCATGTTGATTTAGCTTTTTATATCACAAAGGGGGAAACTAGTTTTATAAAAATATGGCAAAACTACAGGAAGAAAATGATAGGTCAAACTGTAATATCCTTACAAAATATCATTAAATCAAACCTAATTTTTCCTTGTATTAGTTGTTGGCATAAATACTTGTATAATGCTAAACTCTGTAGTAGTTACTTCATTGTAAAGAGTAGTTTTTGTGTTATAGTGACTGCCTTCACTCATAAAAGTGAATGCTATCTCACTGATATCAGCCCCACTGTTTTCTGCTCTACAGCCGTACAATATCCAATCACTGATAGTGGAAACAAACATTTCTTCCTACAAGCTCTTCACACAAAAATAAATCAACTTATATTTTATTTAATGTGAATTAGCCTCAGGAAATGTGTCATGAAATACAAATTATGTGTAAACCAGGCCTTCCTGTTCAGTGTTTAGTGCTCGAGTCCCTGCTTTCTCAGACCAAACATCTAGTTTATTTATTTGTTTTCTTAACTCAAAATCACATATTTACAGATGTCTTTGATTCATAAGCCTTTTTACCAGTAATCAATATAAAACCTGGCATGTAAATATACAAGTTAACAGTTATTAACCAAACCATTTTTAACACAAATGAGGATTTATCATATTATTTAGCTTCATTTTACTTTTTCTAGCAGTATAACTATTACACATATTTTATTTAGTACACAGTAGAGGCATGTACTAGGCCTTTCTCTTTAATTAAGCTTTACAACAATTAAATATAACACATTTAATGTTATTATCAACTCTAACTATAGCTTGACAAATGTAGTGTCATTAGAACAACGGTTTTTAATGAAGTTACAATACATATTTGTAGCTTTATCCAATGTTCATATAGATATTCTCCACATGTGTTACGATTAATTGTTGAAGAGATAATTATTTGATTGTTGAGTAGATGAATGAATCCACTTATGTGTTGTATACAGAATCTAAACCATATGTTAATCAATCACCACATTAAACTTATTTTGTGGAAAATAAGATCAAAACTATACAGTTTTGACTCTAAATATCGATGTTCGTTCCCTTGAATGAAAATATATCAATACATGAAATAAGATGAGTGATTAGGTGACTCAGACAGGAGTGATGATCAGAGGTGCAGAGTTTCTACAGCCATATTTAAGACCAGGACTGAAGTAGGGGAAGATTTTCCCGTTGAAGTAGCAGCCAGTAAAGGAGTAGATCAGAGCTGCAGCATCTACATCAAAAAAGGAGACCAGACCCTCCTCATAATCCACAAACACCCCCACCTTCTGAGGCTGAGACTTCAGAGAGATACTGACCGACACGGGTCCATACTAAAATTGTGTACATTATCACACATAAAATAAACATTCATTTAGAAGATTAGAGTCCAGTGACATGGTAAGCAATCAAAGTCAGTGTGAACAACATGTCATATTCATCTTTAACCCTTGTGTTGTGTTCGAAAGCTGTTACCGTTCATGGTGTTCGCGGGTCAATTTTGACCCATGATTTATCTCCATCTCCAAAACACTCCAAAAATAATGACCAAACAATCCTGTTGTAATTGAAAGGTTATGATGGAGTTAAAACAATATTGGATGATAGTCATTATTTTGGAGTGAATGTTTATTTTATGTGTGATAATGTACACAATTTTAGTATGGATAATATGTCACTTTATTTCTTTATTTTCATTCAACATGTATTATTAATTACTGTGTGTATGTAAATGTGTTGGACAATTGCAGGACTAGCCCTCACTCCATATTTGTTTTATTTCTGACTCGGATGATAAACCAGGCCTGTCGTAAAATCATAAAATGCACCCCCCCCCCCCAAAAGATGTTTGTATTATTCCCACCCTCAAGCATTTTTCAGGGTATAGTTGTAGGACTAGTACCAATGAATGGAGCAAGGGTGGTAGTGGAGTGCAGAGCTTCGTGGCCGTGATCAGCTGTTTTAGCGCAGGGCTGCTGTACAGACCGACGTTAACAGCAGCCCTGTCTGTGCACACGGAGACCGACTCTGTCGTCCGGTGATCTAACCGCCTTCTGGAAAAGCTTCACAAGTACGTCGGTACGCAAATGCGCTTTGTGACACAAGCATGGATGTATAATAAGAAGGACACAAGTGACGGTACGCATTTCAGATTGTTGCCGCGCATGCGTACCTGCGTACCAGTTATGTGCACCCCGGTCTGGTCAGGGAAACACCAGCTGCAGTGAGAGGAGGAGCAACAGTGGAAAGAGGAGAGCTTACACGCGGCACGCCACAGGAAACGAAAGTTATGTTAGTCAGAGAGGCAGCCACACTGCAGTCGAGACTAGTGTCAGTTTCTGTCTAAAGAAAATACAAACTGAGTTCATCAGATCTTTCTCAACAACACAGCAGAGTCTCTGTCAAACACTGGTGAGTACATCTGATTATATTTACACTTTCAACAAGCAGGATTAACACAAAACTTCAGCTCTACTCAGACGAAAACTCCACCCTTTACGTCCAACTTGTTTTTCTCTAACAACATAACCAATATATGATATAGAGTCCACTTTAAACAGCTTAAACAGTCTCTTTGTATCAGCTCTTAGTACTTTATAAATGTCCTCTCTGTGGGACTAATAAAGGTATTCTAATTCTGATTTAGTAACTTGTAACTAGTGTTGTAGTACTCATGACCACTTTTTAACGGTCTCGGTCTTGTCTCGGTCCTATAGGCTCCGAATCTTTGCCCTCATGCGCCGCAATGTTTGTTAACATACCAGCTGCTACACTCAAACGGTCTTGTGTGTACTTGTACTAAGGTGGTTCCTGGTTGTTGTTGTTTTTGTTTGTTGCTTTGACCTATATACCGTAACATTTATATTATGATGTTTTATATTATGTTCTTACTATGTTACTGTTTTTATATGAAAAGGATAACTTTTTGAATAAATATGATGAAGTTGAATTTATATCTTACGTATATGTGTCTTTTTATGATGATGTGGATCTTTCAGATCAAATTGTCTATGGTATCTTACACATGGCAGTGCTTCCCCTAGGATGGAGTCATAGCAGCGGTGCTAAGGCACGTGGGCCCAGCATAATGTGAGCGCGGAGCGCGTGGAATATTTTAGTGTGGAAAATATGTGTTTACATAATTTGTAAACACATATTTGTTTGAGACCCACTGAGATAACTTAGACTAAAATTAACTATCTAAACACTCAAGAGTCCTTTACCTCACTGAGCCTCTCAGTCTGACAGGAGAGCTCTCCTCCACCCTGGTTGTAGAAACATCTACTTCTCATATCCGTTAGCGCAGCTTGCACCGGATTCTAATAACAACAGTGCAGGTACCGGTGCGCCCTCTCTCTCTCTCCCTCGCTCGCTCCCAAGCTCGCACTTTGGCTGTGAGCTGCGGGTGCCTGATAAGTATGGGATTAGTTTTGTTTCATAAAGATAAAGCAACACTTTCTCAGAATCAAGCAAAACTAAGAGTTTAAGAGAAAAAAAAACTGAGTCAAGCAGAATACATTTTATTTCCAAAATAAAACTATAAGTTGCAAACAAATCATGTGTAATCATGTAAACTATAAGTATTTTTTTTTTTTTTAACACATCTTTTTGTTTGCAGTTCTCTTTGCTTCTTTCTCAATGAACAGACTTTTGCTCTCGCTGCAGCACTCTCGTTTGCGCTCCCTCATTTTTTGTTTTCAATTCTGACAAACATCCCAGGTGGGCGGGACTTTCAGGGGTGCGTTCCCATTGGCTACTCAGTTTTTGAGTGACAGCCCAGTCCTCCAGCGATTGTACAGTGCAGGCAGCTGCGGTGCGGTAGCTGAGCGTGGACAGAAGACCCCCAGAAGAACCAGCATTTCAATTATTATAATACTACAAGTGAAAATATATGTAAGTATTGATCATTTGTGTTGTTTGTGTTGTACTATATGGTCTGTTTCTTTATTCTGTTAAGTGAGAAGTAAAGAAAAGCTGTGCTATGAAAGTTAGCTTGTGCTACCTTTAGATCCATAACAATGCAAGCTAAGTAGCCTACAGTTAGCTACATAGCTAGCAGTGAGTGAGCGTTCAGACACCGGCGCACACACTCAAACGGACTCGTGTGCCTGACTCTACCAACAGGCTTTCATGATTATGTTTAGATATGCAAGTATAAGCCGTGATAGCTTATTTTATTAACACGCTAATTTGATATGAAAATCAATGGAGGCTGAGTTAACTTTGTAGGAAAACCTACCGTCCATGATGCCCCTGAGCTGGGTTTTATTTGTTAACTTCATATTTTTAATTTCCTAAAACATTTATTTTCCTCTCATATTAACAGTGTGGATCATTGAGACAGCGTGGCGTCCAGAGGTCTTATCCCGTTTTCCCACTTCCTCTGAGGGGACAGCACGGAGGGGGGGCATGAAAGACCTGCACCAGCTTCATCCATGCTGGGCGTTGCTGTTATCACTTGCTCAGTGTCATTTCATTTGACCAAATGTCTTTACACATTTAATAGATTTTATTATTATCATCCACCTTTTTGTTTTATGTCCTTTTATTTAAAACATTCTTTTGCCGCATTTCCACTACTCGGCCTCGCTCGGTATAGCTAGGCCTCGTTAGGACTGGCTCACTTTATGGCGCATTTCCATTACAGTTTAGGAACTGGGGTAGTATCTATAGTAACGCAGTGTAGGCGGAGCCGTGACGTCATCTTCAATGAGAACCCCAGAAAAACAACACAGCCGTTAGCTGTTAGCACTCAAGCTCACAGCTCCTCATATCTGTTCAGAAACTAGACAAAAGTTAAACAAGTACAAACCACAGACTGTCTGTGTCATGGCGAATACAGTCGCTGGTTTATTTATGTCTGTATAGGCCGTTGTTGTGAGTGTGGACGGTCGGAGCATATATTGCGTTAGCTTAGCCGATCTCCATTTAGAAAACACGCATTTTAAAAGGTTTTTCGCCTGCCGTCTGTCTGCAGACTTGTCAAAGCATTAATTCATGGTTTTTACTAACCGGTATCAGTATGTTGTTTCTTCGGCATCATTTTGAAACGTGTGGTTGTTCCTGGCCCTAGAACCACGATTTTATGAGGCCAGAAAAACTGTGAATTAGGACCTGCTAGCCGGTACTAGGCCAAGTGGAAACGCAACCAAAGACGGGCCGCTGATGTCACAGCTCTCTTAAACGGGGCTCCGCGCTGTAGTGGAAACGCACCATTTGAGACTTAATCTTTTGGTTAAAATGTCAATACATGTAATTTGTATAATCACTCTTTTGTCTTTATTCTACATGAAAATGTTAGAGATTCCATTCAAACCTGTTGATTATTCAGATCGTCCTCAGGCTAGGATTAGTATGTCGAGTTTTTAATGCTAAATGTATATCATTTTCTCACAGGATATAGAATGAGACAACACAGTTTTTATCCATTGTGTATGAATGCTTCAGCTCTTCAGACCAACATAGTAAGATGTGAGCATGTTCCTAATTGTGTTGGTATGCAACCGTCTGGTCTGTTTAATAAAGCAAATCTGCCACTTTTATATTGTAGAATTTGTTAAAGCAGGCTTTAATTGTTTGTCCTAAACATAGCAATATATGCTTTTGAAATGTAATGTCTTTGAAAAAATAACAGTATACAGTTTATATTGTGTATCACCTTTAGCTTGAAAATACATAGATGTGTTTTTCTTATCTATAAAATAAATAAATAGACTTACAGACACTTTATCAATCCCAAATAGGGAAATTATTGTACAGCAGCAGTGTGTTCAGGTATTAAAATATTTAAAGTTGGAATAAAGTATAAACTACACAACACAAGTATAATGCACAGCAATCCATAAGATAAGTCTGATATGTTCATGAAAACTCCCCAGGAGGCACCAACACAAACGTGGCCGAGTGGACTCCGGAGTTTGCTGCATGAGTTGCACTGTATAATCTGTGGTGTAGTGGGCTGTCACTCAAAAACTGAGTAGCCAATGGGAACGCACCCCTGAAAGTCTACCTGGGACGTTTGTGTCAGAATCAAAAACAAAAAATGAGGGAGCGCAAACAAGAGCTGCAGCGAGAGCAAAAGTCTGATCATTGAGAAAGAAGCAAAGAGAACTGCAAACAAAAATATATGTTAAAACAAAGAAAAAAGACTTATAGTTTACATGATTACACAAATAATTTGTTTGCAACTTATAGTTTTATTTTTTAAATTACATTTATTCTGCTTTTTTTGTCTTAACCTCTTAGTTTTGCTTGATTCTGAGAAAGTGTTGCTTTATCTTTATGAAACAAAACTAATCCCATAGATAAGCCAACATCCCCCACTTTCATCACTTACAGGGCCCATCGTACAGGGCAAATGAAAAGTGTAACCGGGGTGAAAAGGGTGTTACATTTACTTATTTATGAATGTTGTTACATCAAGACCAAATATTAGGATGAGCGCCAACAGTCAAAAATGTTTTTTCCCCTCCCAGAGCTACCAGCGCAGCGCCCCCCAGATCTGGCGGCCGAGGCGGGCGCCTATGTCGCATATGCCAAAAATCGGCCCTGCCTAGTACATACAGTGGCAATGTCTCAAGATTTAGCAAAAATACACCTTTATTGAACATACAGTAACACAAATACTACAAATCCACATAACAAACAATCAAAAAGGAAAAAAGGTCGCCACTTATTATTATTTTCATTTAATTAAATAAAAGTAAAAAAAATAATTTAATCTTTTTTGGGTACCTGGCTGTCGCCGCCGCTATTTGTATATAGGGTTGCATGCTTGAACCTGTCAGAGTTAAATGGTCACGGTTGCTCATGACTTGTTACAAATTATCAAACTTCTTTCTTTAAAACAATATATGATATGAATTGATGTTTCAAATGTTTTCTCTTTTTTTTTCTCGTGTGTAGATATGGCTGCTGCAAGCTACCTGACATCTGAAGATCAGTTTCTCTGCTCCATCTGTCTGGATGTGTTCACTGATCCAGTCACTATACCATGTGGACACAACTTCTGTAAAGACTGCATCACTGAACACTGGGATAGAAGTGACAGGTACCAGTGTCCCATGTGTAAAAAAGAGTTCTACACAAGACCTGAGCTTCACGTTAACACTTTCATCTCTGAGATGGTCGCTCAGTTCAGACAGTCAGAGCAACAAGTCTTCAAACCAGGAGAAGTTCCCTGTGACGTCTGCACTGGAACCAAACTGAAGGCCCTGAAGTCCTGCCTGGTGTGTCTGACCTCCTACTGTGAGACTCACATGGAGCCTCATCTGAAAATGTCAGGTCTGAAAAGACATCAGCTGATCGACCTTGTGGAGAACCTGGAAGACAGGATGTGTCCGAAGCACGATAAACCTCTGGAGCTGTTCTGTAAGACCGACCACACATGTGTCTGTAGGCTCTGCACTGTTTTAGACCACAAGAGGCATGATGTGGTTCCTCTCAAAGAAGGATATGAAAGAAAGAAGGCCGAGTTGTGGAAGACAGAGGCTGAAACTCAGCAGATGATCCAGAAGAGACAACTGAAGATCGAGGAGATCAAACACTCAGTGGACCTCAGTGAGAAAGAAGCAGACAGAGAGATAGCAGAAGGAGTTCAGGTCTTCACTGCTCTGAAGGAGTCTGTTGAGAGAAACCTGAATGAGTTCATCCAAACAATAGTAGACAAGCAGAACATGAGAATGAAACGGGCTGAAGACTTCATCAAAGAGCTGGAACAGGAAATCTCTCAGCTGAAGAAGAGAAGCTCTGTGGCGGAGCATCTCTCACGGTCTGAAGACCCCCTCCATCTTCTCCAGGGTTTCCAGTCTCTAAACATCCAACACCCATCACCCACCAAGGACTGGACAAAGGTCAGCATCCCTCCATCATCATATGAAGAGACTGTGGTGAGAGCTGTGGTTCAGCTGGAGGAGACACTCAGTAAAGAGATGAAGGAGTTCATTGAAGCTGAGCTGAAGAGGGTCCAGAGGTATGCAGTGGATGTTTCTCTTGATCCTGATACAGCACATCCCCGTCTCATCCTGTCGCGTGATGGAAAACAAGTCAGCGATGGTGAAGTGAGAAAGAATCTCCCAGACAACCCGGAGAGATTTTCTGATTGGAATTGTGTTTTAGGAAATCAGAGTTTCTCTTCAGGCAGATTTTATTACGAGGTTCAAGTTAAAGGAAAAACTGAATGGTATATAGGAGTGGCCAGAAAGTCGATCAAGAGGAAGGGAAAGATCACACTGAGCCCAGAAAATGGTTACTGGACTATACATTTGAGAAATGGAAATGAGTACAAAGCCCTTGATGCTCCTCTAGTTCTTCACTCTCTGAAGTCTCAGCCTCAGAAGGTGGGGGTGTTTGTGGATTATGAGGAGGGTCTGGTCTCCTTTTATGACGTAGATGCTGCAGCTCTGATCTACTCCTTTACTGGCTGCTCCTTCACTGAGAAACTCTACCCATTCTTCAGTCCTGGACTTCAATATGGCCGTAAAAACGCTGCACCTCTGATCATCTCTCCTGTAAACTAATCACTCATCTTATTTCATGTGTTGATTTGTTTTCATTCAAGGAAACAAACATCGATATTTAGAGTCAAAACTGTATCATTTTCATCACATTTTCTACAAAATAAGTTTACTGTGGTGAATGATTAACATATGGTTTAGATTCTGTATACAACACATAAGTGGATGCATTCATCTACTCAACAATCCAATAATTATCTCTTCAACACCTTATCGTAACACATGTGGAGAATATCTATATGAATGATTGATAAAGCTACAGATGTATTTAAAAAAAAAAAAAGGTTGTTTCTAATGACACCAAATTTGTCAAGCTACAGTTAGAGTTGATAATAACATAAATGTCATAAAGCTTTGTTAAAGAGAAAGGCCTATTACGTGCCTCTACTGTATAGTAAATCAAATGTGTGTAATAGTTTTACTGCTAGAAAAAGTAAAATTATGATAAATCCTCATTTTTGTTAAATATGGTTTGGTTAATAACTGTTAACTTGTATATTTACATTCCAGGTGTTATATTGATTACTGGTAAAATGGCTTACGAATCAAAGACATCTGTAAATATGTGATTTTGAGTTAAGAAAATGTTTAAATAAACTGCATGTTGAACACAAGGTCTGAGAAAGCAGGGACTCGAGCACTAAACACTGAACAGGAAGGCATCATTTACATATCATTTGTATTTCATGACACATTTCCTGTGGCTAATTCACAATTAAAAAAATATAAGTTGATGTCTTTTTGTGTAAAAGTTTGTAGGAAGAAATGTTTGTTTCCACTAGCAGTGATTGGATATTGGCTGTAGAGCAGAAAACAGTGGGGCTGATATCAGTGAGATAGCATTCACTTTTACGAGTGAAGGCAGTCACTATAACACAAAAACTACTCTTTACAATGAAGTAACTTCTACAGAGTTTAGTATTATACAAGTATTTATGCCAACAACTAATATAAGGAAAAATGGGGTTTGATTTAATGATACTTTGGAAGGATATTACAGTTAGCCCTACCATTTGCTTCCTGTAGTTTTGCCATCTTTTTATAAAACTAGTTTCCCCTTTGTGATATAAAAAGCTGAATCAACATGATGTCCTACATTTGTTTGCATTGTGTCAACACTTATGTGTGTTTGTTGTGTGTGTGTGTGTGTGGTAGAAACAACTGGGTGAAATGTGATGAGGGTCACATGACTAACGGGGGTTGGCAAAAAGCCAGAATACACCTCTTCACAGGTTCTCAGTTTTAACTCATCATGCATACACGAAACTCTCCTTTTCTTATACTTTGAAAAAATGCCTTTTCAAATGATTTCCATCCCAGCACATTTTTATAATCACTGAACTCAACAAGAACTCAATGTGTAACGGATTAAATATTTTGCCTTTCATCCATGATCCAAGATAACAGTCTTGACGAGCACAATTTTAAATAAAAAAAATATATATACTAATTTCAAGGTCACTGGTCTTTGTTGTTTGTGTGAGTAATGTGTTCAGTGTTATTTCAGATGACAGGAAACCAGTCTTAAAAACACAATAGGAAATCTTGATGTGTTTCCGTATGTCAAGGATCAAAACCTATCTATAAATTAGGCAAGATTTTAAAAAAACATGGCAAATAGCCTTTTATTTTATTTTTTATTTCAGTGGTTCAAAACTCTGTATATGTTAAGGTAAGCAGGATTACATTTTATCTGATTTTAGAATCTAAACAACAATAATTGCTGTTTTATTTGTTGCTCAACGTTATGCATGAAAAATCTCCTCACATTTGTATAAGGCCTTTTGAGACAGATTTAAAAATAGTCAAGAAATGGCATTGCAAAAATAGTACTGTGGTATTTAATGCAAGTTTAACAGGATAATACCATATGGACCTCAGCACTGAGTTCATTGTGTTTTTGTTGTACTACACTACAGTAACACACTTCCACCACTTCCTGGTGTTCTGGCGCAGAGTGTCCACTGGATGGAGCACAACACAAAGGAGAGATGAGCATGGAGTCACTGTACTGTAAACCAAACACTGATATATGTGGAGACACAGTTTGTGATAAACATGTACAGGATAACCTCTCATGTTGACCAAGGACAAATGGGTTTTTTCAATGGTGTTCAATGTAATAGTTCAACTATGACCATGAATATTTCTTCTTCAAGAGATTTGAGTTGAAACAGCTTTTGACACACCTTACTCCTCCCATCTGTAAAGCACCACCTTTGCTCCATAACTATCAGAGAAAACCTGGTATTTCTCAATACCCATGCAGATCAGAGGGAGGGAACAAACCAGCAGACAGTGAGAGGAGGAACTACATTGGGAAGAGGAGAGCTTACACGACACACTCAGGAAACTAAAGTTATGTTAGTCAGAGAGGCAGCCACACTGCAGTCGAGACTAGTCTCCGTTTCTGTCTAAAGAAAATACAAACTGAGTTCATCAGATCTTTCTCAACAACACAGCAGAGTCTCTGTCAAACACTGGTGAGTACATCTGATTATATTTACACTTTCAACAAGCAGGATTAACACAAAACAGCCATTCTCAGGAGAAAGCTCCACCCTTTACGTCCAACTTGTTTTTCTCTAACAACATAACCATATATATGATATAGAGTCCACTTTAAAACAGCTTAAACAGTCTCTTTGTATCAGCTCTTAGTAACTTGTAACTGAATCTCTGTGGTGGGAGTTTGTATTCACTTCTGCTCTCCTGCTATTATTACATTTTGCTGATCACTTCCTACATAATGCTTTTACCCATTTCCTCTAGCTGTTTCAAAATAAAATCTTTCCATTAGAGAAACAGTTGGAGGCTTTTAATGTGAAGCAGCTCAAGGAAATTAAACGCTATGGTCACACAGTAAGAAGAGCAGTGTCATTTTTCAATACAAATGTTTTGTAGAGTTGCATGCTTGAACCTGTCAGAGATTAAATGGTCACGGTTGCTCATGGCTTGTTACAAGTTATCAAAGTTCTTTCTTTAAAACAATATATGATATGAATTGATGATTGATGTTTTAAATGTTTTATTTTTTCCCCTCATTATGTGTGTAGATATGGCTTCTGCAAGCTACCTGCCATCTGAAGATCAGTTTCTCTGCTCCATCTGTCTGGATTTGTTCACTGATCCAGTCACTATACCATGTGGACACAACTTCTGTAAAGACTGCATCGAAGAACACTGGGATACAAGTGACAGGTGCCAGTGTCCCATGTGTAAAGAGGCTTTTAATACAAGACCAGATTTGAGGGTCAACACTTTCATCTCTGAGATGGTCGCTCAGTTCAGACAGTCGGCTCAACAGAAAGCCAGCAGCAGCAGCAGCAGCTCAGAGCAACAAGTCTTCAAACCAGCAGAAGTTCCCTGTGACGTCTGCACTGAAACCAAACTGAAGGCCCTGAAGTCCTGCCTGGTGTGTCTGACCTCCTACTGTGAGACTCACCTGGAGCCTCATCTGACAAAGTCAGGTCTGAAAAGACATCAGCTGATCGACCCTGTGGAGAACCTGGAAGACAGGATGTGTCCGAAGCACGATAAACCTCTGGAGCTGTTCTGTAAGACCGACCAGACATGTGTCTGCATGCTCTGCACTGTTTTAGACCACAAGATGCATGATGTGGTTCCTCTCAAAGAAGGATATGAAGGGAAGAAGGCAGCGCTGGGAAAGAAAGAGGCTAGAATTCAGGAAATGATCCAGAAGAGACAACTGAAGATTGAGGAGATCCAACACTCAGTGGACCTCAGTAAGGAAGAAGCAGACAGAGAGATAGCAGAAGGAGTTCAGGTCTTCACTGCTCTGAAGGAGTCTGTTGAGAGAAACCTGAATGAGTTCATCCAAACAATAGAAGAGAAGCAGAACATGAGAATGAAACGGGCTGAAGACTTCATCAAAGAGCTGGAACAGGAAATCTCTCAGCTGAAGAAGAGAAGTGCAAAAGTTGAGCAGCTCTCACGGTCTGAAGACCACCTCCACGTTCTGCAGGGTGTCCAGTCCCTAAACATCCAACACCCATCACCCACCAAGGACTGGACAAAGGTCAGCATCCCTCCATCATCATATGAAGGAACTGTGGTGAGAGCTGTGGTTCAGCTGGAGGAGACACTCAGTAAAGAGATGAAGAAGCTGCTTGAAGCTGATGTGAGGAGGGTCCAGAGGTACGCAGTGGATGTGACTCTTGATCCTGATACAGCATATCCCACTCTCATCCTGTCTGATGATGGAAAACAAGTCAGCGATGGTGGTGTGGAAAAGAATCTCCCAGAAAACCCAGAGAGATTTTCTGAAGCTAATAGTGTTTTAGGAAAGCAGAGTTTCTCTTCAGGCAAATTCTACTTTGAGGTTCAAGTTAAAGGAAAGACTGAATGGGATTTTGGAGTGGCCAGAGAGTCGATCAACAGGAAGAGAGAGGTCACACTGAACCCTGAGGAGGGTTACTGGGCTATATGGTTGACAAAGGGATTCGAGTACGAAGCTCTTGATGCTCCTCTAGTTCTTCTCTCTCTGAAGTCTCGGCCTAAGAAGGTGGGGGTGTTTGTGGATTATGAGGAGGGTCTGGTCTCCTTTTATGACGTAGATGCTGCAGCTCTTATCTACTCCTTTACTGGCTGCTCCTTCAACGGGAAACTCTTCCCATACTTCAGTCCTGGTCTTAAATATGGCCGTAAAAACTCTGCACCTCTGATCATCTCTCCTGTCAGAGTCACCTAATCACTCATCTAATTTCATGTGTTGATTTGTTTTCATTCAAGGGAACGAACATCGATATTTAGAGTCAAAACTGTATAGTTTCCATCTTATTTTCTACAAAATAAGTTTAATGTGGTGATTGATTTACATAATAATATTTAAGTGGATGCATTAATCAACTCAACAATCAAATAATTATCTCTTCAACACTTTATCGTAACACATATGGAGAATATCTATGAACTTTGGGTAAAGCTATAGATTTATTGTAACTTAAAAAAAAGGTTTTTTTCTAATGACACCAAATTTGTCAAGCTATAGTTAGAGTTGATAATAACATTAAATGTTTTATATGTAATTGTTGTAAAGCTTCGTTAAAGAGAAAGGCTTATTACGTGCCTCTACTGTGTACTAAATAAAATGTGTGTAATAGTTATACTGCTAGAAAAAGTAAAATGAAGCTAAATAATATGATAAATCCTCATTTGTGTTCAAATGGTTTGGTTAATAACTGTTAACTTGTATATCTACATGCCAGGTTTTATATTGATTACTGGTAAAAGGGCTTATGAATCAAAGACATCTGTAAATATGTGATTGTGAGTTAAGAAAACAGTCAAATAAACTAGATGTTTGGTCTGAGAAAGCAGGGACTCGAGCACTAAACACTGAACAGGAAGGCCTGGTTTACACATCATTTGTATTTCATGACACATTTCCTGAGGCTTCACATTAAATAAAATATAAGTTGATTTATTTTTGTGTGAAGAGCTTGTAGGATGAAATGTGTGTTTCCACTATCAGTGATTGGATATTGGCTGTAGAGCAAACTGATATCAGTGAGATAGCATTCACTTTTATGAGTGAAGGCAGTCACTATAACACAAAAACTACTCTTTACAATGAAGTAACTTCTACAGAGTTTAGTATTATACAAGTATTTATGCCAACAACTAATACAAGGAAAAATTAGGTTTGATTTAATGATATTTTGTAAGGATATAACAGTTAGACCTATCATTTGCTTCCTGTAGTTTTGCCATATTTTTATAAAACTAGTTTCCCCCTTTGTGATATAAAAAGCTGAATCAACATGATGTCCTACATTTGTTTGCATTGTGTCAACACGTATGTGTGTTTGTTGTGTGTGTGGTAGAAACAACTGGGTGAAATGTGATGAGGGTCACATGACTAACGGGGGTTGGCCAAAAGCCAGTATACACCTCTTCCCAGGTTCTCAGTTTTAACTCATCATGCATACACGAAACCCTCTTTTTGTTATACTTTGAAAAAATGCCTTTTCAAATGATTTCCCTCCCAGCACATTTTTATAATCTTTTAACTAAACAAGAACTCAATGTGAAACGGATTAAATATGTTTTCTTTCATTCAAGATAAAAAATTTGACAAGCACAATTTTAAATAAAGAAATAGATATACTAATTTCAAGGTCACTGGTCTTTGTTGTTTGTGTGAGTAATGTGTTCAGTGTTATTTCAGATGACAGGAAACAAGTCTTAAAAACACAATAGGAATCTTGATGGGTTTCCGTATGTCAAGGATCAAAACCAATCTATGAATCAGGCAAGATTTAAAAAACATGGCAGATAGCCTTTTATTTTATTTTTTATTTCAGTGATTCAAAACTCAGTATACAGTATGTATGTTAAGGTAAGAAGGATTACATTGTATCTCATTTTAGAATCTAAACAACAATAACTGCTGTTTTATTTGTTGCTCAACGTTATGCATGAAAAATTTCCTCACATGTTTATAAGGCCTTTTGAGACAGATTTTAAAATAGTCAAGAAATGGCATTGCAAAAATAGTACTGTGGTATTTAATGCAAGTTTAACAGTATAATACCATTTCAATCAGGAGAGACTTCATTTTGTTTAAAGAACATTTATTGACACATGTCATATGATAAATGTTAAGTCTTTGGGGATTAGACCCCGATCCTGAAATCGTATATCTAAAGGGGAAATGCAGCCGTGAGCATAAAGGGAACCCCCCGGGTTCTAGACACTGGTGATGAAGCTGAAGATCTGGATTTGATGAGGAGATGGGATGAAGAGGAGGTGTGATGAGGTCTTTGGATTAGCTCTCCTGGCACTGGATATGATGAAAGGAGGTGGATGGAGAGGAGGCGGGCGGGAGCATGAACACCTGAAATCACAGCTGACTGCAGGAGAGAGGAGAACCATTTTAAAGTTTGGCTGCAGCACAGTGATTGGCTGCTGGAGAATGAGGTGAATGTAATAGGTTATAGACAACGCCCGTGATGAGCTGATTATATGCAGCTGCGGAGTGAATGTATATACCCAGTCTTCCTGAAAGAACTTGCGCTGAGCTTCATATAAACCTCAGCACTGACTTCATTGTGTTTTTGTTGTTGTACTACACTACAGTAACACACTTCCACCACTTCCTGGTGTTATGGTGCAGAGTGTCCACTGGATGGAGCACAACACAAAGGAGAGATAAGCATGGAGTCACTGTACTGTAAACCAAACACTGATATATGAGGAGACACAGTTTGTGACAAACATGTACAGGATAACCTCTCATGTTGACCAAGGACAAATGGGTTTTCCAATTTCAACTATGACTATAATCCACAGCACTGAGACTACTCTTGTAAAGGTCTTCAATGACATCCACTTAAACACAGACAGTGGTAGAACTTCAGTGTTAGTATATTATTAGATCTCAGTGCTGCGTTTGACACTGTTAACCACAACATATTACTAGACCGACTGGAAAACTGGGTGGGACTTTCGGCAACAGTTCTAAATTGGTTTGAATCCTACTTAAAGGACAGCAAAAACGTCGTTTCTATAGGTAAATACACATCTGAGTTGACAAATATGGCATGTGGGGTTCCTCAAGGCTCCATCTTGGGGCCTCTTCTCAAAGTTTAACATCTACATGCTACCACTGGCTCAGATAATGAAAAACAACAAAATAAGTTAATAAGTTACCATAGCTATGCGGATGACATACACATTTACATAATTCTCTGGCAGTTATGATAAGGAAACTCTTCATACCCCAAAACAGGTAATTTAAGTAAAAAAACAAACAGGCACTACTGTCATGGTTAAAGCTGGAATAAAAAACTAATTCCCTAGAGGACACGTTGATGGGAAGTTATGGACGTCGGCCTGAGTGATGGAGGCCGAGGCGTTGGCAGGTCGTCATGAGAGGAGGGGTCCACATGAGGAAGAGGAGGAGGATGAAGAGGAAGAAGGGTTGTTTCCTTTCGATCCTCTCATTCTATATCGTCCTCGCTCAGACTCTGTGCACTCACGATACGCTGAAGGACAGGAAACAACAAGCGTTAACAGAGAGGAAGTAACCAATCAGGATGAAGATGCAGAGTCAGGGAAGTGTTTTTGTTTTATATTTTATACAGATTTTTGAACTTTAATTAGTGAGGGAAGTATGCTTTTAGGGGTTTTCCCTCTCCTGTAGTGTTCTATAGGTTTTAGTGCATGTAAATGGTCTTGTAAGGCTAAAATCCTTATAATGTTTTTTTTAATGCTTTGTGAACAGGAAGATTAATGGAGATCCAAAAACAGTGTCGGAGCTATTTATACTTTTTTTTGTATTTAATAGTTAAACATATTAATATAGAAAAATTAGATTTAGAGTAATTTATTTAGTTAATTTGAGTATTTGTTTATTTTTTCGTTTGAAGGTGGAAACGGGGGATTAGGTGTTTATACGTAGACATGTGGAGAAATAGAATATGTTTTTTTTACCAAGGCAAGAGAAGATGTAAGAACATTATTCCTTTTTCTTTTAATTGATGAAACCTAAGAAAATAAACTGCACAGCTAAAATTCTTGCCTAGACAAAGCACCTTATCCCAGCAGCAATGTGTGATACCTGGTGCAACAGCAGCAGTTTGATTGTTTGTAAGAGTTGTGCTACCTGGCTGATGCTGGACAGTTTGGTGAGCAGCATCTGGAAGACGGGTGGAGGCAGAGTCTGCTGCAACACCTGTGTGTGTGTGTGTGTGTGTGTGTGTGTGTGTGTTGTGTGTGTGTGTGTGTGTGTGTGTGTGTGTGTGTGTGTGTGTGTGTGTGTGTGTGTGTGTGTGTGTGTGTGTGTGTGTGTGTGTGTGTGTGTGTGTGTGTGTGTGTGTGTGTGTGTGTGTGTGTGTGTGTGTGTGTTACCCTGAGCCAGCAGCTCCTCCCCCAGCTGGATCTCCTCCAGGAAGAACTTCTGCACCGCCTCAGCATCCTTCAGGTCGGGGAGCTGCGGGACAAACAGCAACAGGAAGTCAAAGTGTTTCTGATTGGTCAATAATCAGATCTGATCTGTGAGCCACTCGTAATTTTCAAGATGCAAACGCTTATTGTGAAATGCACACTCAATACAGTGCAGCTTTGGCAAGGGAAACCATAGAGATCAGGCTCCTCCAACAATGCAACACAATATAGACTAGATCAATCATAATATAATATAAAATAAAAGACTAATTCAGGAAGTAAAGCTTTTAAAATAAAACCTAAAAATAGTGTTTACCAATTATAGTAAAATATTATTATTATAATTAAATAATAATAATTACAAAAATTAAATTAAATATATTATTATTATTATATACATAATAATAATAATTAAATAATATATTTTTTCGAATACAATAATAATAATAATAATAATAATAATTGTATTAGAATAACTTGTATCATACTAATACTAATAACACTACATAATAACTACAATAATAATAATAATTAATGTTGTCACATCATCTGAATTATGGATTGTATTTTTATGGAATTCTTGAATTTATAAGTTTCAAAGAGAAAAACTAAATATCAGTGATATAACAACAACAACAACAATAATATGGTAAATAATATACAGAGATGTTTGCACAGAGATTTCCTCAGGTAAAATGTTTTATATATTTGAGAAACTAAGAAATATTTGTATATATTTTGCAACTTAACAATTTCCCGCTTACTATGAAGCACACTGTAAATGATTGGCAGGAGATAAGAGGAAGCGTTACAACACGAAAAGGACTGTTTGTGCTCACCTTTGCCATGCCCGCCCTCTCTGTGGCTACCTGCTGCTTTCTCCTTCCTGCGACAGAGACACATAAAAGTCAAAATTAAAAACCAAGAAATGGATTTAACAACTTCCTGTAAAACAGCAAGATTTGTATTTTGTTCATGGCTTTAACTGCTCCTTTAATATTTAAAGTAACCTTGATTTAAGAGGTCCAATCACTGGCAGATAACTTTTCTCTACCGTCTCTCTCTTTTTTTTTTATACAGTGCATTCAGGACATTTAACATGTTGTTATGTTTCAGCATCATATATTGAGACCCAATATCTCACGAGAGAACAGGATAACATGATTGCTTTAATTCAGGCAACAAAATGCCATAATAATCCATAAGGGATGCTGCCTGAGAGAAAACACTCTTCTTCCTTGCTATCATGACCACTAATGTTACATATTCAATGTCTAAAAGGCCTTTAGTTTATTTGATTGTATATAGATTTCTGTTTTAGAGTGGATACATATTGTACTTGTTGTATGGATGTGGATTATGTCATCCATGACATTTAACTGACATGTGTGTCCAATAAATGTAACTGAACTCTTCTGATTAAAGTAAAACTTGATCATAATAAAGATAAGAAACGGCTTGACACACCTGTGAAGGAGAACCTTTGCTCCCTAACTATCAGAGAAAACCTTGTTGATCAGAGGGAGGGAACAAACCAGCAGACAGTGAGAGGAGGAACAACACTGGGAAGAGGAGAGCTTCCACGACACACTCAGGAAACGAATGTTAAGTTAGTCAGAGAGGCAGCCACACTGCAGTCGAGACTAGTCTCTGTTTCTGTCTAAAGAAAATACAAACTGAGTTCATCAGATCTTTCTCAACAACACAGCAGAGTCTCTGTCAAACACTGGTGAGTACATCTGATTATATTTACACTTTAAACAAGCAGGATTAACACAAAACTTCAGCTCTACTCAGGTGAAAACTCCACCCTTTACGTCCATCTTGTTTTTCTCTAACAACATAACCATTTATATGATATAGAGTCCACTTTAAACAGCTTAAACAGTCTCTTTGTATCAGCTCTTAGTACTTTGTAAATGTCCCCTCTGTGGGACTAATAAAGGTTCTGATTCTGATTTAGTAATTTATAACTAGTGTTGTAGTACTCGAGACCGGTCTTGGTCTTGAGACCACTTTTTAACGGTCTTGGTCTTGTCTCGAAATCGACCGCATTTGGTCTCAGTCTTGTCTCGGTCTCGGACCTATAGGTCACGAGATTTTATGTCAAGACCAGTCGAGACCGTTCTTATTATACATCCATGGTCGAGACCAAGGCTGTTGCTGTGGATGTGATTGGATGTAAAACGCCCCTTTTAAGAAATTCAACTAATAACGTGACTTCACGTGACTCCGAATCTTTGCCCTCATGCGACGCAATGTGTGTTAACACGGCACTGGTTTATACCAACTGCTACACTCAAACGGTCTTGCAGTGAAGATGTCACAAAATGTGTGTGTGTGTACGTGGGGCTTATGGGGCTTTCACTGACCGCAAACTACTGAGTGTGTGTGTGAGAGAGAGGGAGGGAGGGGGAGGGAGAGAGAGATAGAGAGATAGAGAGAGAGAGAGAGAATGTGTGTGTGTGTGTGTGTGTGTGTGTGTGTGTGTGCGTGTGTGTGTGTGTGTGTGTGTGTGTGTGTGTGTGTGTGTGTGTGTGTGTGTGTGTGTGTGTGTGTGTGTGTGTGTGTGTTACCCTGAGCCAGCAGCTCCTCCTCCAGCTGGATCTCCTCCAGGAAGAACTTCTGCACCGCCTCAGCGTCCTTCAGGTCGGGGAGCTGCGGGACAAACAGCAGTCAGCAGCAGGAAGTCAAACTGTTTCTGATTGGTCAATAATCAGATCTGATCTGTGAGCCACTCGTACTTTTCAAGATGCAAACGCTTATTGTGAAATGCACACTCGATACAGCACAGCTTTGGCAAGGGAAACCATAGAGATCAGGCTCCTCCAACAATGCAACACAATATAGACTAGATACATCATAATATAATATAAAATAAAAGACTAATACAGGAAGTAAAGAGGTTCTGCTTTTAATATAAAAACATAAAAATAGTGTTTACCAATTCTACTAAAATATTATTATTATAATTAAATAATAATGATTACAAAAATTAAATTAAATATATTATTATTATTATATACATACTAATAATAATTAAATAATATATTTTTTCTAATACAATAATAATAATAATAATTGTATTAGAATAACTTTTATCATACTAATACTAATAACACTACTGATAATAATATCTACAATAATAATAATAATGAATGTTGGTACATAATCTGAATTATGGATTGTATTTTTATGGAATTCTTGAATTTATAAGTTTCAAAGAGAAAAACTAAATATCAGTGATATAACAACAACAATAACAACAACAACAATAATATGGTAAATAATATACAGAGATGTTTGCACAGAGATTTCCTCAGGTAAAATGTTTTATATATTTGAGAAACTAAGAAATATTTGTATATATTTTGCAACTTAACAATTTCCCGCTTACTATGAAGCACACTGTAAATGATTGGCAGGAGATAAGAGGAAGCGTTACAACACGAAAAGGACTGTTTGTGCTCACCTTGGCCATGCCCGCCCTCTCTGTGGCTACCTGCTGCTTTCTCCTTCCTGCGACAGAGACACATAAAAGTCAAAATTAAAAACCAAGAAATGGATTTAACAACTTCCTGTAAAACAGCAAGATTTGTATTTTGTTCATGGCTTTAACTGCTCCTTTAATATTTAAAGTAACCTTGATTTAAGAGGTCCAATCACTGGCAGATAACTTTTCTCTACCGTCTCTCTCTCTTTTTTTTATACAGTGCATTGAGGACATTTAACATGTTGTTATGTTTCAGCATCATATATTGAGACCCAATATCTCACAAGAGAACAGGATAACATGATTGCTTTAATTCAGGCAACAAAATGCCATAATAATCCATAAGGGATGCTGCCTGAGAGAAAACACTCTTCTTCCTTGCTATCATGACCACTAATGTTACATATTCAATGTCTAAAAGGCCTTTAGTTTATTTGATTGTATATAGATTTCTGTTTTAGAGTGGATACATATTGTACTTGTTGTATGGATGTGGATTATGTCATCCATGACATTTAACTGACATGTGTGTCCAATAAATGTAACTGAACTCTTCTGATTAAAGTAAAACTTGATCATAATAAAGATAAGAAACGGCTTGACACACCTGTGAAGGAGAACCTTTGCTCCCTAACTATCAGAGAAAACCTTGTTGATAAGAGGGAGGGAACAAACCAGCAGACAGTGAGAGGAGGAACAACACTGGAAAGAGGAGAGCTTACACGACACACTCAGGAAACGAATGTTAAGTTAGTCAGAGAGGCAGCCACACTGCAGTCGAGACTAGTCTCTGTTTCTGTCTAAAGAAAATACAAACTGAGTTCATCAGATCTTCCTCAACAACACAGCAGAGTCTCTGTCAAACACTGGTGAGTACATCTGATTATATTTACACTTTCAACAAGCAGGATTAACACAAAACATCAGCTCTACTCAGACGAAAACTCTACCCTTTACGTCCATCTTGTTTTTCTCTAACAACATAACCATTTATATGATATAGAGTCCACTTTAAACAGCTTAAACAGTCTCTTTGTATCAGCTCTTAGTACTTTGTAAATGTCCCCTCTGTGGGACTAATAAAGGTTCTGATTCTGATTTAGTAACTTATAACTAGTGTTGTAGTACTCGAGACCGGTCTTGGTCTTGAGACCACTTTTTAACGGTCTTGGTCTTGTCTCGAAATCGACCGCATTTGGTCTCAGTCTTGTCTCGGTCTCGGACCTATAGGTCACAAGATTTTATGTCAAGACCAGTCGAGACCGTTCTTATTATACATCCATGGTCGAGACCAAGGCTGTTGCTGTGGATGTGATTGGATGTAAAACGCCCCTTTTAAAAAATTCAACCAATAACGTGACTTCAGATGACTCCGAATCTTTGCCCTCATGCGACGCAATGTTTGTTAACACGGCACTGGTTTATACCAGCTGCTACACTCAAACGGTCTTGCAGTGAAGATGTCACAAAATGTGTGTGTGTGTACGTGGGGCTTATGGGGCTTTCACTGACCGCAAACTACTGAGTGTGTGTGTGAGAGAGAGGGAGGGAGGGGGAGGGAGAGAGAGAGAGAGAGAGAGAGAGAATGTGCATGTGTGTGTGTGTGTGTGTGTGTGTGTGTGTGTGTGTGTGTGTGTGTGTGTGTGTGTGTGTTATGAGACAAAAATATATTGGAAAATATAATACAATATACTGGATCATACATTTCTATATATGGGAAAGTAGTCCTTATATTTTTTAATATATTGCAATATATGCATGGACCATGTATGGCTATATATTGATACATATAAAAAAATATATTGCAATGAAAACAAAAACTGCACTATACATTTGTAAATGTAATAGTTTTATTGAAACACTCATTTATCTTTCATGAGTTTACATAAAGTTGAACAGATATTCATAAACAGTTATCTCACTTCGTTTTGTATAGTTACCCACTTTATATATGAAGATATGTTTGATGGTATATATAAAAAAAGTACAAATACTCCATTGTCCATTGAATGATGGAAAATAATATACAGTTCATAAATATATACAGACACACACATAAATGCACGCATATATATGCATATATATATATGCATATTTATATGTATATATATATGCATATTTATATATATGCATATATATATGCATATTTATATATATATATGCACATATTTTTTCATTCTTGAATATACTATAATATACGTACTTCTTATTTCTATTTGTTTAATATGTATGTTTATTTTGAAATTGGAAATAACCCAGTATTGAGATATTCTTGGAAATTAAATGAGAATCCATAAAACAGCTGGCGTTTGGATTCAGGTTATGGCCGACCGGCTATTTGGAGTGGAATGCAGCCCATCCACGGCAGTAAGCCCAAACAGTAATCGAATGCGCTGACAGTGGCTGAGGATCATGGGTAATGTAGTTTTCCGCTCTCCAAAACTGACCTCCGTCTTCGCTAAATATTTTTTATAACTCTCTAAAACGTGTTAACGTTCTCATTGGACACATTACGTGCCAGTGATCATCACCAATCAATCTCACAGATTTCGGGGAGGCCCCCCCTCTCCAGCAATAGATTGATCTTATTTGCAGATTCAAATGTGCGTTGCTCTGTCTGTTGATGATGGCGCTGTCAAAGAGAAAGCATTCATCAGGTGCTTCGAAACGGAAAATTAAAAAGAAACGCGAGGAAAATACAGCACGAGAGTCAGGTATGTGTGTGAGCATTTAAAACTATTTTAAATTGAAATAATTCTGCATGTACTCTACAAGTAGTCTAGTTGCTTAATCCGTAGGTCCCGTCTCTCGGCACTACAACAGCTACATTAGCTAACGTTAGCTAAATTAGCTAACGTTAGCTAAATTAGCTATGTTAGTTCCCTTGTGTATAAGTGTATAACCGGTCCGCAGCTTTGTGAACATTCAATTCGAAGATTTTCGATGTTACAGTCAACTGAAGTCGACCCAAAACAGCCAAAAATATCAGACTTTTAGATCGCTAACATTTTTAGCATAAGTCAATGGAGTTTAACATAGCGGAAATTTGCATCGCGGCTAACGGACATTTTCTGACTGGTGAAGATGATGAATGAACATATTTTCTGTTGCTGTAGCTAGCTAGTTAAGTAATGTAACCACAGTTAGTCTATGTCTTCTGATGTTAGTAACTATGTAGGCTAACATTAGTGTTGCGACCTGGCTCAAAAGGCCACAACAAAAAGGAGACACAACATGTCAACGGGTAGAAAAAGGTGTTTATTTGCATAAACAATTCAAATCAAGTACTGTGTATACTCATCAGAGCCGGGTGCCTGTAGGAGAAAACAGAGCCAGCACAGAGAGGAGCAGAGAGGCTTTAAATAGCTGCAGGACACCAGACCCAGGTGCCCTGAGTTAATGCAATCAATGCAATCACTGCAGCCAATGCAGCACAGACAGAACAGCCACACCCTCTCTACTGATGAACCCACAGGGGCATCACAGCCCCCCCCTTAAGACGGGGCCCCAAAGTGGTCCACGACAACCCAACATCCTTCTTCTTAACTCCAGCTTTTTTACTTTCCTTCTTAGGACTGGAGGACGCTCCCCCTCCGCCGCTGTCTTTGAACTCTTGCCTTGCGATTTCGTACTGCTTCTTCGCCTCCACTGCCTTTATGTCCCACTCCTCCTTGGGTTGGCTGGCGTTGAGCCACAGCATGTAGGCGCTCATTGGCCTCTTGGGCGCGCCGACCTCCTTCTGCCTCCTCTTCTTCGGCCTCCTCTTCTTCTTCTTTGTCTCGATCTCAAAGTCAAAGGACCGTGTTGGACCACTTTTTCTACACTCCGAAACAGGTAGGTCAGTAGACATCCTACGGCTCTGCGCACGCGTAACAGTATAAATTGGAAACACACTTGGAAATTGCAAACCGCTCTCATCTGGCTCCACAGATGCCAACGGCCTGGAAACCACCACAGGCGGTGGCACACCTGCCCATACAGCACTACCAGCAAGATCGTTGCCCAAAATCATCTGTACCCCATCAAGTGGCAACGCGGAACGCACGCCAACAGACACAACTCCCCGTACCAGCTCACAATCCAGCAATATTGTATGACGTTGCACAGGAATCAAGCCCATCTCCATGCCCCTCATCAGCACAAAGGCAATACTGACTCAACAATAAATGAGTATCTAGCTGCTGTGTCACGCAACACCTTAATTGGAACATACTTGTCACTACCAACTACTGATACAACGGCTTCCGTTATAAACGGCTGAAAAACAGAACCCACATCCAAGTCGGCACAAACCAGCTTCCTATCAGGCACCATGCCCGATCCTACACCCTGCGGCTTTTTAACCAAAACGGCAGAACAACACATGGCTGGAGCATGTGTTGAAAAACGAGGCTTCCCCTCAGGTTCCAGCAACGGACACTGCTCCTTCCAATGACCCTCTTCTCGGCAATAATGACATTGGCCCACTCTGGCGCCCTCGGATCGCCCCGGACCTGCAAATCTACGGGAGGAGCCTGGTGAAAACCTTGCACCACCGCGGGAATAGCCACCATCTTCTCCACGTCTCCAATCACCCCTAGAACACTTCTCAGTAAAACTGCTCTTATGCGTCAACACAAAATCATCCGCTAATTCAGCAGCTCTAAGCGCGGTGGAAGGTTTCTGCTCATTTACATAAGTGGCCACACGCTGAGGGATAACATCTTTAAATTGTTCGAATACAATGAGTTCACAAAGACTGTCAAAACTGGCAACCTTTGCTGCCGCGCACCACCGCTGAAAATGAGAAGTCAAATCACAGATAAACTCCACATGTGTCTGCTTATCCCCCTTGACCCAACTTCTGAACCTTTGACGATACGCTTCAGGAACCAGTTCGTATGATTTTAACACTGCTGATTTTACTCTAGCTTAGTCCAAAGCATTTTCGCCACAAACAGCTGAATAGGCCTCCTGTGCTCGCCCAGTGAGTACACACTGAAGTAACAGCACTCTGTCCGAATCTGACCAGTTTCTTGCCTCTGCTATGCGTTCAAACAGAGTAAACAAATGTTCAGGGTCACGCTCATTAAACTTTGGCACTAACCGCAAGTAAGAAATAATATCGCCACTACCTGATGCCGACCTATCAGAACCATCCTCCACCGGAGAAAGCTTGCCCTCTCCAATCAGCCGTAATCTAGCATATTCCACCTCACATTTCATCTTTTCCACCTCCAGCACCTTCTCCACCTCTAAACGCTTCTCTACCTCCTGCTGCTGACCCCTCAACTCCAACCTCTCCTGCTCCAACCTCAACTCCAACTGCAACCTCTCCTGCTCCAACCTCAACTTCTCCTGCTCCAACCTCAACTCCAACTGCAACTTCTCCTGATTAAACTGCATGGCCAAAAGCTCCTTTTGCTGCTCGAACGTCAAACCAGCTGTCTGAACCACTACCGGCACGACCCCTGCCGCACCAGACTCACTCTTCTGCAACACCCCCTACTCAAACAAAGATGACACGATGACAGCTTTAATCTCATGTTTCCGCTTGCTCCCTACAACAGCAATTGTATAATGCTCTGCTATTTCGACCAACTGCGCCTTCTGGCAATCATCTAAGAAAGACACTGAGGGCGCATCCACAAACGCAGACAAAAAAGCCATAATATATTACCTATACCCAATCAGAAAGCAAAGTATTAAACTGCCAACACGCATGGGCAAAAGACAAAACCCAACAGAGAATTTTCCCCCTAACTGCCTAACCAAAATCTTACTAATCTCCCCTAGTCTTCATGTGGCTTGCGGGGGGTAATTACGCACTGGAACCCGGCGGAGTTATGGAGCGACCTGCACGCAGGTAACACCAAGAAATCACGCGGATGTGCCCCCGAGACAGCTGTCCGAAAACAGCTGACACTAACCACGTCGCCACAACACTATGAAAAAAACAAACTGACGCAACCCAAGGGGAAACGCCACTTAAGCCTAGCGGGGAAAACTCTTTACAAAAGCGTAACAAGCAGCAACATCTTACCTTCTGATTGGCACACAAAACCTGACGACACTAAAGCTTCCTGAAACCCAAAAAACATGTGTCCCCCAAATAGCAGCGCCAAGCCAGCACACAGCTGGACCATATCAACTACTCAGCTGCTCAATGACGCCATGTGCTCTGAGCAGGTAGAAAAAGGTGTTTATTTGCATACACAATTCAAATCAAGTACTGTGTATTCTCATCAGAGCCGGGTGCCTGTAGGAGAAAACAGAGCCAGAGAGAGAGGTTTTAAATAGCTGCAGGACACCAGACCCAGGTGCCCTGAGTTAATGCAATCACTGGAGCCAATGCAGCACAGACAGAACAGCCACACCCTCTCTACTGATGAACCCACAGGGGCATCACATTAGGCTATGTGTTGTGGACTAATGCATTCAAGTTAGCTCACATTTTAGTTGTTATTACCCCTGCTGACAATTGTGTGGATAATATGTAGCCTACAGTCAATGGAATTTGACATTTTGCTCTCCAATGTATGTTATTTTAATGTTGACACATAATACTATAACTATATATTTTACAGGAGCATTGTTGAAATTCCTAGGTCGAACTAAGCCTGCAGAACCACAAGTCAAGAGGACAGAGGAGCCAGATCGCAGTGGTGAGGAACGCACTGTCATTTCATTTCACTGTAATTTTACTTTTCACATATCACTTTATTCACTATTCAGCTTAGTTATTTATTCAGTTATTTTATTACTGGTACTGCTAATTGCACTATGCGTATTGTTGTATATTGTATATACGTATGTATTTACTACTACTACTTACAAAATCGAGGGTTGTAGCTTTGTGTCAGTACATATTTCAAGGTTTTTCTATGCCTTTGTTCATCTAAATTCTAATACTCATAGGCGACTACAACTCCTGCCGATGCCGAGGCCCAGTTCTCCCTTCCCACCACCCCAGGCTCATTGTGCTAGGTAAAACTCTCATTCAATAAAAGTAGTCTTTTAAAGATGAATGCAATTACATTTTAAAAAGTTTTAAACAGAACTGTTACAGATGCAGATGCTTGGTCCAAATTCCATAAAATATACCAACCAGTAGCGCCACACTCAGACGAAAATGTACAAAGCCTATTCTTCCACTATTTGCATTCCCACATTATTCACCAAGCCAGCCCATGCTTTAACCTGTTAATCCCGAGAGACCCCGGTACCGGGGCCCTCCCGCAACATCTTGCAGGAAACAGTGTCCTGAGGGCATGTTCATTTAATAAACTATGAATGTTTTATATCCATGTAACGGGAAGAAACTCATCCAACTGATCTTTTTTTTTTTTTTTTTTTTTAAAACCCACAATGCTAACGCTGAGCCTCTGAATTAGCAACGAGCGAAAAATGCTAACAGATTTACTGCACCGAAACTCACTCATAAAACCTTATTATTTATCTTTTCTGCACATCCAACCCATCGATCTGATCGTGAGATGACACAGAATCGATGGTTACATACATTATCACTCTATGATACGAACTCACGACTTTATAAACAAAAACAGACATCAAAACATGTGGCGCTAGGTAGCTAAAAACGCTAACATGGCTTACCTGTGTCGTAGTCTGGTCAAAAGTGGTCTTCAATGGCATTAAAATGATAAAAACGCTGCTGAAGTTAATCCATAGGTTAATCCAATGTGTCTGTGTCCCTTTGAAATAATTTCTGATAATCCATAAGCAATAAAACTGCTTTTCCGTTTCCAGATGTCAGAGCTAGAGATAGGTTCGCTCTGATGCAAAACTGCATGCGCGAAGCCCCCACCTTTTTTTTACCATGTGTGTGTGTGGGGAAATTCCCCTTCGATTCTATTGGCTCTAACGGTCAGAAAGAGATTTCATTCGTCAAAATCGACAAAGGGGGGCCAGAGATATGAAAAATCCACCCAAATGACCCCAGAAGTGGGTTTATTTTGCTAATCTCTCTAATAAGGTCAGATTTCACTTGTTTTGCATCAATCTTGATACAGGGTACTTATTATATGTTGTACTTTGGATTCCTAAAGCTTTTAGTCTACTAACCCATCATCCAAGGGTAGTTTTCACTATAAGTAAAAAAGAATGTTTGGACGGACACGATAATTTACAGTTTTTTACTATGTTCAATCTGAATTTTCTTTAAAATAAAAAAACATCTATATTGATTCTGACTTTTCTACATCCAACTCACAGGTTTATCATTACTTTGAGAAAAAAGATTATTAATTTAACCCTTTTAGAAGGGAAGATATGGTCATTTGTTCTGGGAATGTCATTTTCGAGCCTGAGACCTGAAAAACAGGCTCAGGGCTTAACAGGTTAATATAGATATTATGGATATTGTTATAATTCCTGCTGTCTTTTGTGAACTTGTAATTATTTGTAATTGTTCTGTTCCACAGATGCTGTAGTAAACCACCATCCAGGGACCAAGACATCAGATATAAGAAAATCCATTAACACAAGAATTTGTGAGTTAAGGCACCAGGTGAAGCGAAAAAACAAGATGGACGATTAAATAGGGTACAAGACTTTTTTTTTGGCCCTGTTCCGGACCTTGTTTTAATGAGTGATCAGCTCATGTTTAAAGTTGTCACCAGGTGAAACAAAAAACAAGATTGTTAAATAGGATAACAGACTGCTCTTTTTGGCCCTGTATGAAATAACAATGCATCATTTATTAACTATACCTATACAAAATGTAATATATTTTCCCTTCATTATGTAATAACTAGGGCTGTCAAGTTAACGCGTTAATAACGCGTTAACGCAAAAAAAAATTAACGCCACTAATTATTTTAACGCGATTAACGCATGTGTATTTTTTGTCCTCGGCCGCCCCGTAGTTTCAGAGCGCATCGAGTGTAAAATACCATCGACAAGCTGATGCTGACAGCCCCGCTCCTGCTGCCCGCTTGTGGCAGACCACACTTCCACGCTCACCGGCAGGCCCGGACTGGCCATCTGGAGGACCGGGAGGGAGTGTGTATGTGTGGGGCGACTCGCGAGCGAGGCACACCTTACGTGTTGTTGTTGTTAGCATCTGGTGCTAGCTAGCTGCGCTAACGAATATAATGAGCTGTTTCAATGACATTTCGCCGACAACTGCGCCGAGCACTTGACTTTATGCAGGTAGCCAGACAGTGGGACATTGTACGAAAAGTCAGCACACTCAGCACGGATAGTGCGCGCAACATGATTGCAGCGTCCAGGCAGCTCCCATTCGAGCATTTATGCCTTGAGCTGCACATAGCTCCAACGATCTCACACACACACACACACACACACACACACACACACACACACACACACACACACACACACACACACACACACACACACACACACACACACAGTATTATTGTATGAGAGGGGTTCCAGGTTGAATTGAGGCGAATATTTGTAATGTTCAGGTTGTTGTGTTTAATATTCATGAGAATATTTGTCATTGTTCAAATGATAATGAACAAACATATAAAGCATATTTGTCCACTCATATGTTGATAAGAGTATTAAAAACTTGAAAGATATCCCTCTAAGGTACATTTAGAACAGATAAAAAATGTGCGATTAATTTGCGATTAATCGCGATTAACTATGGACAATCATGCGATTAATCGCGATTAAATATTTTAATCGACTGACAGCCCTAGTAATAACACCTCCTTTTGTAATAATTCGCCCATTATGTAATAAACAAGTTAAATGCAAATATGTAATACATGGAGCCACATTTTGAAATATATTATTACATATTGCAGTGGTTATTACAATTACGATTTTGTTGTAATCGTGATTTTTTTTATCAGAACATGCATTTCTCCTCATAATTGTGAACATATATATTGCACTCATGTTCGGAATATATGGTACGTACATGGTTTTTTATGAATCTGAATATATAGTGCATACATGTCCCCATATAAATCTGAATATATATAGTACATACATGTCCCCATATAATTGTGAATATATAGTACATACATGTCCCCATATCAATCTGAATATATAGTACATACATGTCCCCATATACATTTTAATATATAGTAAATGTATGTTCACATATATACACAACCAATATATTATATATATTTACTAGGGCTGTCAAGTTAACGCGTTAATAACGCGTTAACGCAAAAAAAAATTAACGCCACTAATTATTTTAACGCGATTAACGCATGTGTATTTTTTGTCCTCGGCCGCCCCGTAGTTTCAGAGCGCATCGAGTTTAAAATACCATCTACATGCTGATGCTGACAGCCCCGCTCCTGCCGCCCGCTTGTGGCAGACCACACTTCCACGCTCACCGGCAGGCCCGGACTGGCCATCGGGAGGACCGGGAGGGAGTGTGTATGTGTGGCGCGACTCGCGCAAGCGAGGCACACCTTACGTGTTGTTGTTGTTAGCATCTGGTGCTAGCTAGCTGCGCTAACGGATATAAGGAGCTGTTTCAATGACATTTCGCCGACAACTGCGCCGAGCTCTTGACTTTATGCAGGTAGCCAGACAGTGGGACATTGTACGAAAAGTCAGCGCACTCAGCACGGATAGTACGCGCTACATGATTACAGCGTCCAGGCAGCACACGTTCGAGCATATATGCCTTGAGCGGCACATAGCTCCAATGTATGAGGTGTGAACACACACACACACACACACACACACACACACACACACACACACACACACACAGTATTATTGTATGAGAGAGGTTCCAGGTTGAATTGAGGCGAATATTTGTAATGTTCAGAGGTTGTTGTGTTTAATATTCATGAGAATATTTGTCATTGTTCAAATGATAATAAACAAACATATAAAGCATATTTGTCCACTCATATGTTGATAAGAGTATTAAAAACTTGAAAAATATCCCTCTAAGGTACATTTAGAACAGATAAAAAATGTGCGATTAATTTGCGATTAATCGCGATTAACTATGGACAATCATGCGATTAATCGCGATTAAATATTTTAATCGACTGACAGCCCTAATATTTACATATATTACTCAATATATCAGTAATCGGCAATTACTGATATATTATCCCATATATTGTAATATATTAACACAATATATTATTCTATATATCTTCAATATATTTTGTAGATAAGAATATATATTTTGTTCCTGTTGATTATTAATCAGTATCAGTTGGTGTAGCCAACAGCAAGATTTACTTTATTAAATATTTTCAATTAACCAGTGAATCAGAACACTAAATAATGTAATATATTGACAGTTAATATATGGGGAAATATATTTTCTTTGCTTAAGGGGTGTGTGTGTGTGTATACTAAGGGTCCTGGTTGGTTGTCTTTGGTTTGTTGCTTAGACCTATATACCGTAACATTTATATTATGATGTTTTATGGCGCATTTCCACTGCAGGGCTCCACCCGCTGTGACGGAACGGTGAGCGGAGCAAAACACACCCTAATGGCGCATGGCAGCCTTGCACTTAGTACGGTATAGTTAGGCCTTGGTAGGCCAGGCTCACTTTATGCTGCGTTTCCATTACAGTTTAGTAGCTGGGGCTGTAACTATAGTAACGCAGTGTAGGCGGAGCCGTGACGTCATCTTCAATGCGAGCCACAAAATCAACATCAGCCGTTAGATGTTAGCACTCAGAGCTCACAGCTCCTCATATCTGTTCAGAAACTAGACAAAAGTTAAAACAGTACAAACCACAGACTGTCTGTGTCATGGCGGATACAGTCGCTGGTTTATTTATGTTTGTATATGCCGTTGTTGTGAGTGTGGACGGTTGGAGCATATACAACGTTAGCTTAGCCGATCTCCATTCAGAAAACAAGCATTTTAAAAGGTTTTTCGCCTGCCGTCTGCAGACTTGTCAAAGCATTAATTCATGGTTTTTACTAACCGGTATCAGTATGTTGATACTTCGGCATCATTTTGAAATGTGTATTACAATTAAATCACGGTAAAATATGTTCATTTTGTTGTAGTTGTAGCCCCCTTGCCAGCGATTCTCTCACTAGTTTAGCATATTCAGCCCGGTTGTTGGCCCGGAAAGAACCACGATTTTGGAGGGCCAGAAAAACTGTGAAAAAGTACCCATTAGCCGGAACTACCCCTAGTGGAAACGCAACAAAGAATGGGGCGGGTTTGGCACGGCACGCTTAAACCGTGCTACGCGCTGCAGTGGAATTGTGCCATTATATTCTTACTATGTTACTGTTTTTATATGAAAAGGATAACTTTGTGAATAAATATGATGACGTTGAATTTATATCTTACGTATATGTGTCTTTTTATGATGATGTGGATCTTTCAGATCAAATTGACTATGGTATCTTACACATGGTATTGTAAGTGTATCATGTAGTGTTGGATTCACAGTAGTCTGGTTCCGGTCTTGACTCTGTCTCGACCTCTTCAAGTCTTGGTCTTGCTACTCTCCGGTCTTGGTAATGTCTTGGTCTCGGATAAGGTTGTCTCGACTACAACATTACTTGTAACTGAATCTCTGTGGCAGGAGTTTTGATTCACTTCTGCTTTCCTGCTCTTATTACATTTAGCTGATAACTTCCTACATAATGCTTTTACCCATTTCCTCTGGCTGTTTAAAAATAAAATCTTTCCATAAGAGAAAAAGTTGGAGGCTTTTAATGTGAAGCAGCTAGAGGAAATCAATAATTATGGTCACACAGTTAGAAGAGTAGTATTATTTATCAATAAAAAAAATAAAATTAATAAATTATTATTATTATGAACCTATATTTTCATTGTTGGTTTGCCAGAGTTGCATGCTTGAACCTGTCAGAGTTAAATGGTCACGGTTGCAAGACAACATTCAGAAAACCCTGATTCAAAAATACAAGTAGGTATCAAACTTCTTTAAAACAATATATAATATTAATTGATGATTGATGTGTTTTCTTTACTTTCACATGTGTGTAGATATGGCTGCTGCAAGCTATCTGCCACCTGAAGATCGGTTCCTCTGCTCCATCTGTCTGGATTTGTTCACTGATCCAGTCACTATACCATGTGGACACAACTTCTGTAAAGACTGCATCACTCAACACTGGGATACAAGTGACAGGTGCCAGTGTCCCATGTGTAAAGAGGCTTTTAATACAAGACCAGATTTGAGGGTTAACACTTTCATCTCTGAGATGGTAGCTCAGTTCAGACAGTCGGCTCAACAGAAAGCCAGCAGCAGCAGCAGCAGCAGCTCAGAGCAACAAGTCTTCAAACCAGGAGAAGTTTTCTGTGACGTCTGCACTGAAACCAAACTGAAGGCCCTGAAGTCCTGCCTGGTGTGTCTGACCTCCTACTGTGAGACTCACCTGGAGCCTCATCTGACAATGTCAGGACTGAAAAGACATCAGCTGATCGACCCTGTGGAGAACCTGGAAGACAGGATGTGTCCGAAGCACGATAAACCTCTGGAGCTGTTCTGTAAGACAGACCACACATGTGTCTGTATGCTCTGCACTGTTTCAGACCACAAGATGCATGATGTGGTTCCACTAAAAGAAGGATATGAAGGGCAGAAGGCAGCGCTGGGAAAGAAAGAGGCTAGAATTGAGGAAATGATCCAGAAGAGACAACTGAAGATTCAGGAGGTAAAACGGTCAGTGGACCTCAGTAAGGAAGATGCAGACAGAGAGGTAGCAGAAGGGGTTCAGGTCTTCACTGCTCTGAAGGAGTCTGTTGAGAAAAAACTGAATGAGTTCATCCAAACAATAGAAGAGAAGCAGAAAATGAGAATGAAACAGGCTGAAGACTTCATCAAAGAGCTGGAACAGGAAATCTCTCAGCTGAAGAAGAGAAGTGCAAAAGTTGAGCATCTCTCACGGTCTGAAGACCACCTCCACGTTCTCCAGGGTGTCCAGTCCCTAAACATCCAACACCCATCACCCACCAAGGACTGGACAAAGGTCAGCATCCCTCCATCATCATATGAAGGGACTGTGGTGAGAGCTGTGGTTCAGCTGGAGGAGACACTCAGTAAAGAGATGAAGAAGCTGCTTGAAGTTGAACTGAAGAGGGTCCAGAAGTACGCAGTGGATGTGACTCTTGATCCTGATACAGCATATCCCCGTCTCATTCTGTCTGATGATGGAAAACAAGTCCGTGATGGTGATGTGGTAAAGAATCTCCCAGACAACCCAGAGAGGATTTCTAAAACTATTTGTGTTTTAGGAAAGCAGAGTTTCTCTTCAGGCAGATTTTACTTTGAGGTTCAAGTTAAAGGAAAGACCGACTGGGATTTAGGAGTGGCCAGAGGGTCGATCAACAGGAAAGAAGTGATCAACCTGAGCCCTCAGGGGGGTTTCTGGACTTTATGGTTGAGCAATGGAAATGAGTACAAAGCTCCTAATGCTCCTCTAGTCCTTCTCTCTCTGAAGTCTCGGCCTAAGAAGGTGGGGGTGTTTGTGGATTATGAGGAGGGTCTGGTCTCCTTTTATGACGTAGATGCTGCAGCTCTGATCTACTCCTTTACTGGCTGCTCCTTCACTGAGAAACTCTACCCATTCTTCTATCCTGGTGCTAAATGTGGCCATAAAAACGCTGCACCTCTGATCATCTCTCCTGTCACCTAATCACTCATCTTATTTCATGTGTTGATTTGTTTTCATTCAAGGAAACAAACATCGATATTTAGAGTCAAAACTGTATTGTTTCCATCTTATTTTCTACAAGATAAGTTTAATGTGGTGATTGATTAACATATTGTTTAGATTCTGTATACAACACATAAGTGGATTCATTCATCTACTCAACAATCAAATAATGATCTCTTCAACACTTTATCGTAACACATGTGGAGAATATCTATATGAACTTTGGATAAAGCTACAAGATTTATTGTAACTTAAAAAAAAAGGTTGTTTCTAATGACACCAAATTTGTCAAGCTATAGTTAGAATTTATAATAACATTAAAACGTTTTATAATCAATTGTTATAAAGCTTTGTTAAAGAGAAAGGCCTATTACGTGCCTCTACTGTGTACTAAATAAAATGTGTGTAATAGTTAAACTGCTATAAAAAGTAAAATGATGATAAATCCTCATTTGTGTTAACATTTGTTTGGTTAATAACTGTTAACTTGTATATCTACATGCCAGGTTTTATATTGATTACTGGTAAATGGCTTATGAATCAAAGACATCTGTAAATATGTGATTGTGAGTTAAGAAAACAGTAAAATAAACTAGATGTTTGGTCTGAGAAAGCAGGGACTCCAGCACTAAAGACTGAACAGGAAAGCCTGGTTTACACATCATTTGTATTTCATGACACATTTCCTGTGGCTAATTCACATTAAAAAAATAATAAGTTGATGGCTTTTTGTGTGAAGAGTTTGTAGGAAGAAATGTTTGTTTCCACTATCTGTGATTGGATACGGCTGTAGAGCAGAAAACAGTGGGGCTGATATCAGTGAGATAGCATTCACTTTTACGAGTCACAAAGACACAAACTGCTCTTTACAAGGAAGTAGCTAACTACAGGGTATTAATGCCAACAAATAATATTAGGAACAATGGGGTTTGATTTAATGACCATAAGCATATAACAGTTGTACTTAAGCCCTACCATTTGCTTCCTGTAGTTTTGCCATATTTGTATAAAACTTTTTTGTTTGCATTGTGTCAACACTTATGTGTGCTTGTTGTGTGTGGTAGAAACAACTGGCTGAAATGTGATGAGGGTCACATGACTAACGGGGGTTGGCCAAAAGCCAGAATACACCTCTTCCCAGGTTCTCAGTTTTAACTCATCCTGCATACACGAAACCCTCCTTTTTTTATACTTTGAAAAATGCCTTTTCAAATGATTTCCCTCCCAGCACATTTTTATAATCACTGAACTCAACAAGAACTCAATGTGTAACGGATTAAATATTTTGTATTAAGTACAATTTTAAATAAAAAAAGTAACATATTAATTTTATGGTCACTGGTCTTTTTAAGTAAGTAAGTTAGTAAGTAAAGTTTATTTATAAAGCGCTTTTCACAGACAAAGTCACAAAGTGCTTGACAAAACAATAAAACATCATAGGAATCATACAATGATAAATGACCACACATGCCACGTGATTAAGAAGTCATAAAAGCACCAAAACACAATAAAAACACAATAAAACATAGTATAAAATAGAATAAATTCAAGCACCGGTTACCCAAACGCCTGCCCAAAAAGGAATGTCTTTAAATTTGTTATAAAGGAGTCAACAGAGTCTGCGGACCGTAGGTGAGCGGGCAGAGCGTTCCATAGCTTAGGAGCCACGGCCTCGAACGCTCGATCACCGCGAGTGTTAAGGTGAGTGCGTGGGACAGACAGTCAATTGAGCATGTGTGACCTCAGTGGGCGGGCTGATGTATGGAATGAATTAGGTCAGCCACATAAGCAGGAGTCTGACCGTGCAAAGCTCTGTAGGTGAGGATGAGGACTTTGAACTGGATCCTATAGGCTACAGGGAGCCAGTGAAGAGATCTGAGTATTGGGGTAATGTGGGACCGTTTATTTGTGTGAGTAATGTGTTCAGTGTTATTCCAGCTGACAGGAAACAAGTCTTAAAAACACAAAAGGAAAACTTGATGGGTTTCCGTATGTCAAGGATCTATATCTATAAATCAGGCCAGATTTTAAAAAACATGGCAATTAGCCTTTTATTTTATTTTTTATTTCAGTGGTTCAAAACTCAGTATATGTATATGTTAAGGTAAACAGGATTACATTTAATCTCATTTTAGAATTGAAAACAACAATAACTGCTGTTTTATTTATTACTCAAAGTAATGAATGCAAATCTTCTCACATTTGTATATTCTTATAATTCAAAAATAGTCAATAAATGGTATTGCAAAAATAGTACGTTGGTATTTAATGCAAGTTTAACAGGATAATACCATATGGACCTCAGCACTGAGTTCATTGTGTTTTTGTTGTTTTCCTACACTACAGTATCACACTTCCACCACTTCCTGGTGTTATGGTGCAGAGTGTCCACTGGATGGAGCACAACACAAAGGAGAGATAAGCATGGAGTCACTGGACTGTAAACCAAGCACTGATATATGAGGAGACACAGTTTGTGACACATGTACAGGATAACCTCTCATGTTGACCAAGGACAAAAGGGTTTTCCAAATGGTGTTCAATGTAATAGTTCAACAATGACCATGCTACCTGCATATGTCTTTGTTCAGAGATTTTAGTTGGAGGCAAAAAATAATCCTGATGTTTCAACAGTTTACATTTTTCTAACAACCCTAAAAATGCTTAAAGGCATCCATCAATGATCCTAATTAACCAGGAAGATTTGTTGGGCTAAGGGTAGTAAGTGATATAAAGTATTCTTACTCTTCTGCTTCTCATAGAGTGCCTACAGAGCTCAGTGATTCGCTTTAACAAAATAAACTCATCTATAGGTACAGTAACATCTTCACCTCATGTAAAGTCAGGAAAACTCTGAAAGTTGAGAATCAAAATCCCTCTAAAAAGAGCTGCAGTAACAGGTAGTAGTTGAGAGGGATAAGACACATTGGTTTCTCTCAAAAGGAACATAAAACTAACTGAGATCATCAGGTTGGTAACACTTTATATTAAGGTACACAAATTCACCATCAACTAGTTGTTAATTAACATGCATATTGCAGTATATTGGCTCTTTATTAGTCATTATAAAACACTTATTAATTCCATATTCTACATGACCGTATTCTACAAGTAATAGGCCATTAGTTGAGAGTTTTTCCTCAATAGAGTGCCACAGTGACGCGTCCTAAAACCCGGAAGTAAACTTCTTCCGGTTCCCTCGACAAAAAAGCAAAGCAATTTCTCCATAGGATTTAGGAAAATAGTTGGGAATAAGGTCTGTGGTTGAGACACATTTAAGAGACGGATCACGTTTTGTTCAGTTGGATAATCTCCACATGTCTACCCTACTTTAATAATTTTCGAATCATAAATCGATCAATCACAAATCTATCGATTAGGGATATGTCAGACATATTGGACCCAACCTCCTAAAGGTACAAATAAGCTTCAGGACTCTGGGTGGGGCTTTTTCTATGGCAGCAGTTAAATATTGAGCAGAGCATATTAAGACCAAAACTCATGTACAACAACTTCCTTACTTGCAATAAATAAGCACTAATTAGAGGGTTATTGAGGAAACACTCTCAACTAATGGCCTATTACTTAGAATATGGTCATGTAGAATAAGGCATTAATAAGTGTTTTATAATGACTAATAAAGAGCCAATACACTGCTAATATGCATGTTAATTAACAACTAGTTGATGGTGAATGTGTGTACCTTAATATAAAGTGTTACCCAACATAATATTTTGATTCTCCTCTGTCTGAATAAATAATATACTATAGCCTATGAATTTTGATTGATGCAGCCATCAGACAACTTTCCTCTGTGGAAACTCAGCCTCAGGGTGGGGCATTCACTTTGGCATCAGTTCACTGACATGTAACAACTGGTTTGTTTGGAGATGTCTGAACAATAAAGGAAGTTTAGGCCTGTGTAGACTGCAAACAGTATTACAACATGTGTTGCGTCCTACTTTCAATAAGCACACATTGCATTGGTTATGTATCATTAGCGATTATCAGACTCAGAGTTTGTATTCTAAACTCATCTAGTTGGCAAAGCTTTTTGGTAATTGGTCCAGATGTGGTGACAGCAAAGGATCAGACTATCAAAGCTCCCTGCAACACGTAGACCTGTAACAATACAAGTCGACTAAACTGGTCTGTGATTTGAATGGGTAAACAGTTTCCTTGTTTGTTTTTTTAAATGCCCAGTACACACAATTGGAATCAGAAATTCACATATTAAAAACGTCAAATTTAAACTGGAACAGTATCCCCTTTTGCTTTTAAGCCAGGGAAAATGTGTATGTCACTTTAACCCTTATGTTGTGTTCGGGTCTCCCGTGACCCGTTTCAAGTTCAAATTATATAATAACTACGCTCTAGTTTTTTTTTATCGGAACAAGGCTTCATGATATCCTCCACAACAGCTATATAAACTCTACAAAACTGATTTTGATAATTTTAGCCAAGTCTGAAAGTCTCTAAAAAAAAAAGTGTATAATTTGGTGTTCGGGTCTGGGGAGACCCAGCAGAATTGTTTTGGGTGACTCGGGGTCAAATTTGGCCCAATCAAGATTAATCTTTGACTTTAGACACCCCTTCATCCACTGTAACAATAATGTTAAGTCTATTAAGTCTATTATAGTCAGGTAACATCATTATCCACTGTCTTCACCATAAGGAATATAATGAGCGAATATAATCAAATGTTTTACTTAAATATGTGGTGTGATGTGTTTTGGGGCCATCAAATAAAATTACAACAGGACGGTTATGAATGCATAATAAGTTAGTTATGATGTAGTTAAAACAATATTGGATGATAGTCATTATTTTGGAGTGTTTTGGACTGAGATACATCATGGGTCAAAATTGACACCATGAACAGTAACAGCTTTCGAACACAACACAAGGGTTAATAATGTCTAAACATGAGGAAGATAAAAACCTAACCAAAAGAGCTGCAGTAAGAGGCGGGGCAAAACTGGAAGGGCAACATTTCATAATCCTTAAATCAAACTCAAGGCATGCAAGTTTTGCAGTAGTGTTTCGACAGTGGAGACAATTCTGTTTCTCTATACAGTAAATAAATATTAAACTCATACAGTCGTCAGCTCTTATTCAACTACTCATCAGGGTCTCTGCTACAAGCAGGGGTTAAATTGGGCCGGGGCTTTCCGGGGCTCAGCCCCGGCACATACAGTAGGACGATGCTCTGACGTTATCACCCTCGCTCATTTGTCATTTGTTTAAGCCATATGTTAAACCATCTCTCGTTCTTAATATAGACTTTATTTAGGGTCGATATGTGTTGACTTTACTTTAAAATAGCAGATCTCTGTGAGGATATAGTTTTTCCGCTTAGTGAACGTGTGTCTCTGCTCCGATCAGGAGCTGCAGCACCGCGGCTCCTTCGTGCAGAGTCTGCAGCGGTGTGTGTGTGTGTGTGTGTGTGTGTGTGTGTGTGTGTGTGTGTGTGTGTGTGTGTGTGTGTGTGTGCGTGCGTGTGTGTGTTTGTGTGAAGAAATGTTTGAAAATGTAAAGTAAAATGCTTCAATCTGGTGCACTTTAAGCACACATTACTAGAGACTACGTAGATCTAGGGGGTACAACTCTAAACACCCATATGAAAAAGATCGGTTTACATTTGAATAATCAAATATGTGAACATAACCAATAACCTACCACAGCCAATAACAAATAAATGTAACTTTTATTTTTGTTGTTCATTCATATCTTATTTTACCTAGTTAACATTTATTTATGCATATTTTTATATCTCTCAAGTTTTAAACGATATTTCTGGTTTACTGTCCTATAGTATACATTGGAATGATTTCAAACCTGTTTATCCAAATAATTATAAAGGAGTGCCTTGGAAATATTTGTTTACATAAATTGCATTTATCTCTCTCTCTCGCTCCCACGCCCACTTTGGCTGTGAGCTGCGGACGCCTGATAAGCCAACACCCCCCACTTTCATCACTTACAGCGCCCATCGTACAGGGCAAATGAAAAGTGTAACCGGGGTGAAAAGGGTGTTACATTTACTTAATTATGAATGTTGTTACATCAAGGCCGAAAATTAGGATGAGCGCAAAAAGTCAAAAAGTTTTTTTCTCTCCCAGAGCTGCCAGCGCAGCGCCCCCCAGAACTTGTTTAATTTGTTATCACAATTACTAATGTCATGTTTTTTTTTATTCTTGAAGAGAATGTCTTTTTTTCTGGCATTCTTCCAGGATTAACAAAAATAAGAATAACATTGAGAAAAATCTTTGAAGTAAATGGCTGTTGTTAAACGCTTCCCACATTTACTTCAATCGTACAGTAGAAAAGATAAAGGTATCCCAGCAATACACAATAGAATATATAAAGAATAAATGAAAAATCTCTTCAAAAGACCAATACACTACACAAACTGAAACTTATTGACATAGGTAATATAGATCAAAAAGGCTTCAAATGTATTCAGTATTATGAACATGTTTTAATTGGGGTGTGGACGTCACATCCTGTAGGGGGGGCCGGGGGTATGCCCCCCCGGGAAGAAATGTTTGAAAATGTAAAGTAAAATGCTTCAATCTGGTGCACTTTAAGCACACATTACTAGAGACTAGATCTAGGGGGTACAACTCTAAAACACCCATATGAAAAAGATCGGTTTACATTTTAATAATCAAATAAGTATGTGAACATAACCCAAAAACCTTCCATAGCCAATAACAAATAAATGTAATGTATTTTATTTTTGTTGTTCATTTATATCTTATTTTACCTAGTTAACATTTATTTATGCATATTTTTATATCTCTCAAGTTTTAAACGATATTTTTGGTTTACTGTCCTATAGTATGCATTGAAATGATTTCAAACCTGTTTATCCAAATAATTATAAAGGAGTGCCTTGGAAATATTTGTTTACATAAATTACATTTATCTCTCTCGCTCGATCCCACGCCCACTTTGGCTGTGAGCTGTGGACGCCTGATAAGCCAACACCCCCCACTTTCATCACTTACAGCGCCCATCGTACAGGGCAAATGAAAAGTGTAACCTGGGTGAAAAGGGTGTTACATTTACTTAATTATGAATGTTGTTACATCAAGCCTGAAAATTAGGGTGAGCGCAAACAGTCAAAAAGGGTTTTTTCCCCCCCAGACCGCCTATGTCGCCTATGCCAAAAACCGGCCCTGTACACCATGCTAAATGTATGTCTGCATAAAGCTGAGTTATGATCGGTCATAATAACACAGAATTTGGTGATGATTAAATAGTTTACAGTGAGATTTACTCCCATACTTTGGGCCATACTCACGCAGCCCTACAAATGAATTGAGATTTCCACACAAATGTTCTTTAGCAAGTGTGCAGAGCAGTGTTGATTTAAAAAGCAATTTGAAGGTTGGATATTTGTAAACCTTTTTTTGTGTATATATATTAATAATTTAAGATGTAAATTAATTCCAGTTTATTTGTAGTACTTTCTATTTTTATTATGACATTTGGTAGCATCAATGTGTGCATTTGATACAGATAATGGAGCAGTTGCTTTAGGGCCACAGTGTAGGCCTATATCCCTTAAGGTCAAATAATGAGATCAAATAAGCTTCAGGACTCAGGGTGGGCAGCAGTTGGCATTTGAAGAATGTTGAAGCTGGAAGATGTTGGACTGGCTGAGTGAGTTTCGGCCTGTTTAGCCGGGGAGCTGCGGGACAAACAGCCGTCAGCAACAGGAAGTCAAAGTGTTTCTGAGTGATCAATAATCAGATCTGATCTGTGAGATTTGTGAAATGTGGACTCGATACAGCACAGCTTTGGCAAGGGAAACCATAGAGATCAGGCTCCTCCAACAATTCAACACAATATAGACTAGATCAATCATAATATAATATAAAATAAAAGACTAATACAGGAAGTAAAGAGGTTCTGCTTTTAATATAAAAACCTAAAAATAGGGTTTACCAATTCTACTAAAATATTATTATTATTATTAAATAATAATGATTACAAAAATGTAATAAAATATATTATTATTATTATAATACATAATAATAATAATAATTAAATAATAGGTTTATTATAATAAAATAATAATAATTGTATTATAATAACTTTTATCATAGTAATACTAATAACACTACTACTAATAATAACTACAATAATAATAATAATTAATGTTGGTACATAATCTGAATTTTGGATTGTATTTTTATGGAATTCTTGAATTTATAAGTTTCAAAGACAAAAACTAAATATCAGTGATATAACAACAACAATAATATTGTGAATAAGATACAGAGATGTTTGCACAGAGATTTCCTCAGGTGAAATGTTTTATATATTTGAGTAGCTAAGACATATTCTTATATATTTTGCAACTTAATGTAAAGTAACCTTGATTTAAGAGGTTCAATCACTGGGAGATATCATTCTCTACTGTCTCTTTTTTTCTTAGCTTAATGAGGACATTTAACATGTTGTTATGTTTCAGCATTAGGCAACAGCCTCATCAATCGAGACCCAATATCTCACGAGGAAAAAGGGAGAACAGGATAATATGATTGCTTTAATTCAGGCAACAAAATGCCATAATAATCCATAAGGGATGCTGCCTGTGATGCCCCTGTGGGTCCATCATTAGAGAGGGTGTGGCTGTCCTGTCTGGGCTGTGTTGATTGCAGTAACTCAGGGCACCTGGGTCTGGTGTCCTGCAGCTATTTAAAGCCTCTCTGCCCCTCTCTGTGCTCTCTCTGCTTTTCCCTACAGGCCTCCGGTTTTGTTGAGTATATGCTGTTGTTACTTTAGTTGCTTTACTTTGTGCACCTCAACACCCTCACACATACACGTCCATGCAACCCTCACCCTGCATTTACACTACTGATACCACTGACGTCCACACCTCATGCTTTACTTATTGTTGCACTTCATTTGATTTGGCTAATTTGAATTGTTTGGTTAAATAAACATATTTTAGTAACCGTTGACAGGTGTGTCTCCTCTTTGTTGTGGCCTTTTGAGCCGGGTCGTAACACTGCCTGAGAGAAAACACTCTTCTTCCTTGTTATCATGACCACTAATGTTACATATTCAATGTCTAAAAGGCCTTTGGTTTATTTTATTGTATATAGATTTCTGATTTAGAGTGGATACATATTGTACTTGTTGTATGGATGTGGATTATGTCATCCATGACATTTAACTGACATGTGTGTCCAATAAATGTAACTGAACTCTTCTGATTAAAGTAAAACTTGATCATAATGAAGATAAGAAACAGCTTGACACACCTGTGAAGCTGAACCTTTGCTCCTTAACTATCAGAGAAAACCTTGTTGATCAGAGGGAGGGAACAAACCAGCAGACAGTGAGAGGAGGAACAACACTGGGAAGAGGAGAGCTTACACGTCACACTCAGGTACAAAAGTTAAGTTAGTCAGAGAGGCAGCCACACTGCAGTCGAGACTAGTCTCCGTTTCTGTCTAAAGAAAATACAAACTGAGTTCATCAGATCTTTCTCAACAACACAGCAGAGTCTCTGTCAAACACTGGTGAGTACAGATGATTATATTTACACTTTCAACAAGAAGGATTAACACAAAACTTCAGCTCTACTCAGACGAAAAAATCTACAGTAAACCCTTTACGTCCAACTTGTTTTTCTCTAACAACATAACCATATGATATAGAGTCCACTTTAAACAGCTTAAACAGTCTCTTTGTATCAGCTCTTAGTACTTTGTAAATTTCCCCTCTGTGGAAAGTGTGTGTGTGTGTGTGTGTGTGTGTGTGTCCTTGTGGGGACATCTGTTTACACAGTCACGTGTGGGGACATAAGGGAAGTCCCCATAAGACTCATTACTTTTAGGGTGAAGACTTGGTTAGGGATGTTACGGTTAGGATAAGTCTCCAGGAAATGCATGGAAGTCAATGTAATGTCCCCTGAAGTGATGCGTGTGTGTTTGGGCACCCCACGTAGTGTGGAGGGGTCGTCACATCATTTGTTTTGGGACTTGACAATCAACTTTCCTGCAATGTTAACTATGTTGAAGCACTTATTTTAACTGATATTATACATATGTATTATACTCTTATAAGATGTATGTAGATAGAATATGACAGTTTAATGGTGGAGGTACACACACATCGATAGATGTCTTGTCATGCACTGTTGAGGAACCTGCGACCCACGTTTTTCATCTCTGACCTTGTCAGGTATTGAACATTCAATGAATAAAGAACACAGAATTATTCAATATAAAACACAGAATTTGTGTGATTATACTAAATGATTTACAAATAAACACCACTGCATATTTACAACTGTTACACATGCTGCTGTAACGCCAACTTGGGATCAATAAAGTATATCTTATCTTAAGACGATCGATGGCAACTGCCATATTTTTAAAATGTGCCTCTGAACCTTGACAAGTGCATGTTTCAGGCTTATCAATTTACAACAGGAGGGGTCACAGACATAAGACCAGCTGTTAAATAAAGCTCTTCTGACCTTAGCTGTCATGTGGGTATATATTAATGCTGCCCATTATGGACACAAGCCATTTTCACCCATTTATTAATTATATGTTTTAAATTTGAGTGTTTCCTATCCCCTAAACCTCCAGGGATGTACACAGTTTAATACTGGCTACTTCTTATTATGGGAAATACGAAAATGTCTTTTAAAACTACAATTCCCAGTAGAGACGTGCCATAGAACATGTTGCGAAACACACAATGTGTGGTTAAAGCACGTTATTGAATTATTTTTGTTGAATAATGTTATTTTTGTTGAATAATGTTATTTGATGAAAAAAATATTAAGAGTACATACTTTCATAGGGGGAAAGTAGAAGGTCAATGATAGAAATATAGAATATAAAAAATCAAGAAGATACTGTAAGTGATCTCTACAATAAAACAGTATACTGCCGGATATACAAAGATATTAATAGAAGGATGTGCAAAACAGAAAAACGAATTAACCTTTATTTAAACATTAAATAATACTTTAGATTAAGGTCTTCTTTTAAATAAGAAAAAAGCTTTGGGGGTATCTACAGATAAATATTAAGCCTGATAAAGTACTTAATGTCTAATATATTGCTTTCCTGCAATGTTAAAGGTGGGATAGGTAATTTTGGAGAAACCAGCTAGAATTTGAAAATACACAGCCGGAAAAAATCTGCCACTTCCTTACAGAGCCCCTCCTCCAACACACACGAACAAGCACATGACCAAAGAGGGCACGAGATAAGTTTGTGCACAGATGGAAGGCTGACAGGCAGGTAGGCCATCCAGTTATTTTAGCCGGGCCGGCTAAAATGATTGGTCGTACTTTTTACAGTATTACGGCTTCCACAGATGACAATTTGTTATGGATTTTTTGTCAAAGCACTTAAGATATTCATTGCTATCGGGATGTTAAGAGCATTCCATGGAATATAACAAAAAGTGTATCTCGAGCCGGTTTCTCAAACTTACCTACTCCACCTTTAACTATGTTGAAGCACTTATTTTAACTGATATTATACGAATTGTACCCTTATGTATGTAGATAGTATAAGAAATGTGCAGAATATGACAGTTTAATGGTGGAGGTATACACACATATTGATAGATGTCTTGTAATGCACTGTTGAGGAACCTGCGACCCAAGTTTTTCATTCATTGCATAACTACACCGTAGTTGTGTATATGATATGTCAATAAACCTTCTTGAAATCTTGAAAGGGATGTGCAAAATAGCCATTATATACAGTCTTTAATTACATATTAGTAGAGAATAACGAGTAATGAATAGACTTTATAGGGATCTGCAGATAAATGTTTAGTCTTCTCAAGCACCAAATATCTCTCCTGATTGTTGGCACTTGACAATCACCTTCCCTGAATTTGACTCAGGTGTAACTAAAGTCTGGTTTAAGGGTTGTTTATATTTCACATTATTAATCAGAATCTGCAAAGTAACTAAAATAAATGTTGTGGAGTAAACATACCAGGTTAACCTCTGAATTGTAGTAAAGTATAATTACAAAGTAACAATGAGCTGTCATGTGGGTATATATTAATGCTGCCCATTATGGACACAAGCGATTTTCACCCATTTATTAATTATATGTTTTAAATTTGATAACACCAATGTGTTTAATACTGGCAACTTCTAATTGTGGGAAAAACGAAAACGTTCCCAGTAGAGACGTCCCATAGAACATTTTGCAAAACACAATAGCCAGCATGTGTAGTTCTGGGGGGGGCTGGTCCCGTTCGATTCCAGTTTTGGATAGTCTGCCGTGGTTTCGTTCCATTTCAAAGAGCTGTTTGACGCTCGGCGTAACCTTGGCGCACTGCCACTCCAATATCCAATCCCAGAGCTTGAAGATTAATCACGGGGACTGTAGTCCCAAACGATAGCTGGGGATTATGGGTAGTGTAGTCTCTTCGGCCATCCTAAACTCCGAATTTTTTTTCGGATTTCATATCGCATTAACACCATATCCCAACATGCATTGCGGCTAAAACATCCAATCACCGAGCTTAAACCAAAGCTGAAGATCTTGGGTAATCAGTTCAGTGGCTGTCTATCGCAATGATGCTCGAAATGTCCCATATAGGCCTACGTCTGTGTCCGGTTATTTTATTTTGAAATTCAGTTCCTGACAGACGCCAAAAAAGCCCGAGTTTATGGACTTAAAAAAATTAATAAAAACAAGGATAATTGTGTGTTATTGTTGAGTAAATAACAGTGTGTTATTTAGAAAATTATAACAAATTAGAAGGAAAAAAAGATTTAAAAAATACAGATTTCAGTATTCTGAGGCTCTGAGCCCCATTTATTTTCCTCACAGACGGCAAAAAAAAGTCAGACATTATACGATTTAAAATAAAAATAATAATCGTGGCTTGATATTGAGTAAGAACATGTTTTTTATGAACCCCACAGCTTCCGGTCTTCCAAGACCCGACCGGACAAAAAGACGTGTTGCAGGCACAAAACATACTACCAATAGAAATACATTGCTTTTCGTTCTGTGTGACACGAAAAGAAAGGGGAAAATCGTGATGGTGAACACGAATCAATAGATTGAATGTCGTGACTATAACACGAAATGCCGTGAGACTGGGTTGGATAGACAGGAGGGGCATTGTGTGTCTGTGTCTGTGTCTGTGTCTGTGTCGGGAGACAGCAGCCAGAGGAGCAAACGCCAAAGCAAATTTCATGACGGTGGCTAAAAAAATATTTACAAGACAAGCTATACTCGATGTTTGCAATACAGTAATCCAACACACACTCACTCCCTAAGCGTCCAGGAGCGACGCTTGGTCAGGGTCCCGTGGCGTCCAGTTGTGACGCGCCGAGGCTCCTTCAGCTTCATAAACGGACGCAAAGAGCTTTCAACTGATTGCAATGTATTCCCATCGGCGGCGGTATTTGACGCTTAGGGAAGCACGGCATTTGTTTGTGTCGGAGGCTGTTAAAGGCAATGTGAGCGTCCATTCCCATTGGATAACGGAGAATTGTACACCCGGAAGTAAGTATTCCCCTTACTGTCGATTGATTTGACAGTGATATCTCCACTACTCATCAACTCAAAAACACCAGATTATCCTTGTTAATTAAACGACATTGATAGGTTTTAGTGTGTGTACAATGCTTTTGTCACGTTTTCCCCTTCAATTCTGAGAAACAAGTCGTTTTCTATGAGTTTTGGATGGCCGAAGACATGACATTACCCACAATCCTCTGTAGCAACCATAGACTGTATAAAACAATTAAATAATACATTATTCCGAGTGTGCTTGCTTTTCTTTTTAAAAGTCATCACATAACGGCATTGTAATACACGTTTCGGCTGCATTAAATATGACATATCTGCCGTAGTTAACTCTGCCCTGATGACAAGACTTCTAGACAAACAGGAACTGCCGCCAAAACTGAAAACTTGACGTGGATCTTAAATATATAAGCAATTAAACAACATCTTACATTTCTTTTCACACAATATGTCTCCTTGCAGTATCAACACTAATTCGGCTGACTTTTATATTTGATCCAATTGGTAGATAGGCTGTATTTACGCCATAACGGTGCACAGCTGATAGAAAGGGACACCTACTGGTTAAAGCACGTTATTGCATTTTATAATTTTATTATTAGATATTAATAGGAGGATGTGCAAAACAGACAAACTAATAAGGCTTATTTAAACATTAAAGAATACTTTAGGTTAAGGTCTTCTTTTGAATAAGAAAAAAGCTTTGGGGGTATAGAAGATGAATATGGAGGGATGAAACCCTCTTTGATGGTCACACATGCAGAGCACACAGCACACACAGTGAAATTTGTATCTACAGATAAATATTAAGCCTGACAAAGTACTTAACGTCTAATATATTGCTTTCCTGCCATGTTAACTATGTTTAAGCACTTATTTTAACTGATATTATACATGTGTATTATACTCTTATAAGATGTATGTAGATAGTATAAGAAATGTGCAGAATATGACAATGTAATGGTGGAGGTACACACATATTGATAGATGTCTTGTAATGCACTGTTGAGGAACCTGCGACCCAAGTTTTTCATTCATTGCATAACTACACCGTAGTTGTGTATAATATGATATGTCAATAAACCTTAGAAAATCTTGAAATCTTGAAAGGGATGTGCAAAATAGTCATTATATACAGTCTTTAATGTCAATAAACCTTAGAAAATCTTGAATGGGATGTGCAAAATAGTCATTATATACAGTCTTTAATTAACTATTATTAGAGAATAACGACGAGTAAAGAATATACTTTATAGGGATCCTATTAATATCTAATAATACAATTATAAAATGCAATAACGTGCTTTAACCAGTAGGTGTCCCTTTCTATCAGCTGTGCACCGTTATGGCGTAAATACAGCCTATCTACCAATTGGATCAAATATAAAAGTCAGCCGAATTAGTGTTGATACTGCAAGGAGACGTATTGTGTTAAAAGAAATGTAAGATGTTGTTTAATTGCTTATATATTTAAGATCCACGTCAAGTTTTCAGTTTTGGCGGCAGTTCCTGTTTGTCTAGAAGTCTTGTCATCAGGGCAGAGTTAACTACGGCAGATATGTCATATTTAATGCAGCCGAAACGTGTATTACAATGCCGTTATGTGATGACTTTCAAAAAGAAAAGCAAGCACACTCGGAATAATGTATTATTTAATTGTTTTATACAGTCTATGGTTGCTACAGAGGATTGTGGGTAATGTCATGTCTTCGGCCATCCAAAACTCATAGAAAACGACTTGTTTCTCAGAATTGAAGGGGAAAACGTGACAAAAGCATTGTACACACACTGAAACCTATCAATATCGTTTAATTAACAAGGATAATCTGGTGTTTTTGAAGAGAAAAGCAAGCACACTCGGAATAATGTATTATTACATTTTTGTATACAGTCTATGGTTGCTACAGAGGATTGTGGGTAATGTAATGTCTTCGGCCATCCAAAACTCATAGAAAACGACTTGTTTCTCAGAATTGAAGGGGAAAACGTGACAAAAGCATTGTACACACACTAAAACCTATCAATGTCGTTTAATTAACAAGGATAATCTGGTGTTTTTGAGTTGATGAGTAGTGGAGATATCACTGTCAAATCAATCGACAGTAAGGGGAATACTTACTTCCGGGTGTACAATTCTCCGTTATCCAATGGGAATGGACGCTCACATTGCCTTTAACAGCCTCCAACACAAACAAATGCCGTGCTTCCCTAAGCGTCAAATACCGCCGCCGATGGGAATACATTGCAATCAGTTGAAAGCTCTTTGCGTCCGTTTATGAAGCTGAAGGAGCCTCGGCGCGTCACAACTGGACGCCACGGGACCCTGACCAAGCGTCGCTCCTGGACGCTTAGGGAGTGAGAGTGTGTTGAGTAATCTTATACATTTTACGTAAAACAAGCCACAATACACAGAGTATATTGGATATATTGCCCAGCCCTAATTGATAGCAATTGCTAATGTTAGTTTGAACTAGATAGCATTAGCAATACATAGCGATATACAGTATAGGTACACAAACAGCTCCTTCGAATTGTCACATATCAAACTAAAACAGCTATATAGTGAAAATTATCATTCTTGTACAAAAGATCTATGTAATGAACTTACGTTTTTTGTCTCTCACAGAGGCAACTGTGGCGTAGCTTCCAGAATCTTCTTTTTCGCGGTTTTGTCACTTCTTCTTCTGCTTTTTTTCGAAATTGTTGCATTGGTGCATTGCCGCCGCCTTCTGCACCGGAGAACCAATCACACCCGTCCTGGCGCATTTTGAATATATTCTATTTCCGGTGGTGACCAAACTTGATCACATTGATTTAAATTGTTCAATTCAATCGCGTTCAGTCGATGTAAAGTAATCTAATAAATGTAACATTCTCCATAAACAAATGAGGATTATTTGATTGAATCAAGTTCACAGGAGGAATATAAAGAAATTGCGTTGCATACACTAATTTAATTTAGTAAATTCAAAGACCTGCTGTTTCCCATTTTTTCAGTGTGGCTTGTTAAAAGTGATCAAACTTTCTTTAAAACAATATATAATATGAATTGATGATTGATGTATCAAATGTTTTCTCTTTTCTTTCACATTGTGTGTAGATATGGCTGCTGCAAGCTACCTGCCATCTGAAGATCAGTTCCTCTGCTCCATCTGTCTGGATTTGTTCACTGATCCAGTCACCATTCCATGTGGACACAACTTCTGTAAAGACTGCATCACTGAACACTGGGATAGAAGTGACAGGTGCCAGTGTCCCATGTGTAAAAAAGAGTTCAACGCAAGACCTGAGCTTCACGTTAACACTTTCATCTCTGAGATGGTAGCTCAGTTCAGACAGTCGGCTCAACAGAAAGCCAGCAGCAGCAGCAGCAGCAGCTCAGAGCAACAAGTCTTCAAACCAGGAGAAGTTCCCTGTGACGTCTGCACTGAAACCAAACTGAAGGCCCTGAAGTCCTGCCTGGTGTGTCTGACCTCCTACTGTGAGACTCACCTGGAGCCTCATCTGACAGCTTCAAGCCTGAAAAGACATCAGCTGATCGACCCTGTGGAGAACCTGGAAGACAGGATGTGTCCGAAGCACGATAAACCTCTGGAGCTGTTCTGTAAGACCGACCAGACATGTGCCTGTAAGCTCTGCCATGTTTCAGACCATAAGACGCATGATGTGGTTCCTCTGAAAGAAGAATATGAAGGGAAGAAGGCAGCGCTGGGAAAGAAAGAGGCTAGAATTCAGCAGATGATCCAGAAGAGACAACTGAAGATTGAGGAGATCAAACACTCAGTGGACCTCAGTAAGGAAGACGCAGACAGAGAGGTAGCAGAAGGAGTTCAGGTCTTCACTGCTCTGAAGGAGTCTGTTGAGAGAAACCTGAATGAGTTCATCCAAACAATAGAAGGGAAGCAGAACATGAGAATGAAACAGGCTGAAGACTTCATCAAAGAGCTAGAACAGGAAATCTCTCAACTAAAGAAGAGAGGTGCTAAGGTTGAGCAGCTCTCACGGTCTGAAGACCACCTCCAGCTTCTCCAGGGTGTCCAGTCCTTAAACATCCAACACCCATCACCCACCAAGGACTGGACAAAGGTCAGCATCCCTCCATCATCATATGAAGGGACTGTGAAGGGAGCTGTGGGTCAGCTGGAGGAGACGTTCAGTGAAGTGATGAAGAAGGTGATTGAAGCTGAGCTGAAGAGGGTCCAGAGGTACGCAGTGGATGTGACTCTTGATCCTAATACAGCACATCCTGGTCTCATTCTGTCGCACGATGGAAAACATGTCCGTGATGGTGATGTGTTAAAGAATCTCCCAGACTACAGAGAAAGATTTTCTGATGATCTCTGTGTTTTAGGAAAGCAGAGTTTCTCTTCAGGCAGATTTTACTTTGAGGTTCAAGTTAAAGGAAAAACCGAGTGGGATTTAGGAGTGGTCAGAGAGTCGATCAACAGGAAGGGAGAGATCACAACGAGCTCTGAAGATGGTTTCTGGGCTATATGGCTGAGAGAGGGAAATTACTACAATGCCAATGCTGATCCTGCAGTCTGTCTTTATCTGAAGTCCCAGCCTCAGAAGGTGGGGGTGTTTGTGAATTATGAGGAGGGTCTGGTCTCCTTTTATGACGTAGATGCTGCAGCTCTTATCTACTCCTTTACTGGCTGCTACTTCACTGAGAAACTCTACCCATACTTCAGTCCTGGTGCTAAATATGGCCGTAAAAACGCTGCACCTCTGATCATCTCTCCTGTCAACTAATCACTCATCTTATTTAATGTGTTGATTTGTTTTCATTCAAGGGAACAAACATCAATATTTGGAGTCAAAACTGTAGTTTCCATCTAATTTTCTACCAAAATGTACTTTGGTGATTGATTAACATATGGTTTAGATTCTGTATACAGCACATAAGTGGATGATTTATTCAACTCAACAATCAAATAATTATCTCTTCAACACTTTATCGTAACACATGTGGAGAATATCTATATGAACGTTGGATAAAGCTACAGATTTATTGTAACTATAGTTAGAATTGATAATAACATTAAATGTTTTATAATCAATTGTTTTAGAGAAAGGCCTTTTAATGCCTCTACTGTGTACTGTAAAATATGTGTAATAGTTATACTGCTAGAAAAAGTAAAATGAAGTTAAATAATATGATAAATCCTCATTTGTGTTAAAATGGTTTGGTTAATAACTGTTAACTTGTATATCTACATGCCAGGTTTTATATTGATTACTGGTAAATGGCTTATGAATCAAAGACATCTGTAAATATGTGATTGTGAGTTAAGAAAACAGTAAAATAAACTAGATGTTTGGTCTGAGAAAGCAGGGACTCCAGCACTAAACACTGAACAGAAAGGCCTGGTTTACACATCATTTGTATTTCATGACACATTTCCTGTGGCTAATTCACATTAAATAAAATATAAGTTGATGGCTTTTTGTGTAAAAGTTTGTAGGATGAAATGTTTGTTTCCACTATCAGTGATTGGATATTGGCTGTAGAGCAGAAAACAGTGGGGCTGATATCAGTGAGATAGCATTCACTTTTACGAGTGAAGGCAGTCACTATAACACAAAAACTACTCTTTACAATGAGGTAACTACTACAGAGTTTAGCATTATACAAGTATTTATGCCAACAACTAATATAAGGACAAATTAGGTTTGATTTCATGAAATGTTTTAAGGATATAACAGTTGGATTTAAGCCCTACCATTTTCTTCCTGTAGTTTTGCCATATTTGTATAAAACTAGTTTCCCCCTTTGTGATATAAAACGCTGAATCAACATGATGTCCTACATTTGTTTGCATGGTGTCAACACTTATGTGTGTTGTGTGTGTGTGTGGTAGAAACAACAGGGTGAAATGTGATGAGGGTCACATGACTAACGGGGGTTGGCAAAAAGCCAGAATACACCTCTTCCCAGGTTCTCAGTTTTAACTCATCATGCATACACGAAACCCTCCTTTTCTTATACTTTGAAAAAATGCCTTTTCAAATTATTTCCATCCCAGCACATTTTTATAATCACTGAACTAAACAAGAACTCAATGTGAAACGGATTAAATATGTTGTCTTTCATCCAAGATAACGTTCTTGACAAGTACAATTTTAAATAAAAAATAAATATACTAATTTCAAGGTCACTGGTCTTTGTTGTTTGTGTGAGTAATGTGTTCAGTGTTATTTCAGATGACAGGAAACAAGTCTTAAAAAAACAATAGAAAACTTGATGTGTTTCCGTATGTCAAGGATCAAAACCAATCTATAAATCAGGCAAGATTAAAGAAAAATGACAAATGGCCTTTTTAAAAAAAAAATTATTTCAGTGGTTCAAAACTCAGTATATGTTAAGGTCAGCAGGATTACATTTGATCTGATTTTAGAATCTAAAAAACAATAACTGCTGTTTTATTTGTTGCTCAAAGTAATGCATGAAATATCATCACATTGGTATAAGGCCTTTTGAGCCAGATCTAAAAATAGTCAATAAATGGCATTGCAAAAATAGTACTGTGGTATTTAATGCAAGTTTAACAGGATAATACCATAGAGACCTCAGCACTGAGTTCATTGTGTTTTTGTTGTTGTACTACACTACAGTAACACACTTCCACCCATGGGCGTAGGAAGCATCCTGAATGTGGGGGGGACATTTTTAATGGGGGGTGAACAAAAATATAGATTTCCTGTATTCTGGTGCATTTTAACAGGTGGTTTGATACTTTTATGTGGCTATACTAGCATGAGGAAAATGATGGGTACATTTTGTAATTTCATCCAGTAGTAAAGAAAGGAAACATATTTGATTATTAATTCAGAGCTGTCTTTGAATTAATAAAAAGCAGTTTAAATGCCCATTTTTTGTACATTTATATACAACAATAAATATTTGTGAGTGCATTGAGAGATATTGTTGTGGAGAGTCATTTATATATAAATCGCAAAATACATTTGTGAATCCTTCTGTGAGCATTTATTAATATTGAGACTGATCTGACTCCATACAGATGTTAAGTTCACCTAGGAATGGTATCATTGACTTAAATGTTCAAATAAATGTTGCTCTTCTGTCTATATTGGTCATATGATGCCCCTTGACTGAAATGTTTCCTGTTCAATATCCCCACTGATTTCCTTAAAATCCTGGGATGAGAGTCCACATCACAATTTACTCTCAACTGTCATTTCCCTTTCATCACTCACCTCAGCAATGGACCTCTCTCCACTGTCCCTGCATTCTGCCTCTGACTCACTCTCAAGTGCCTAGATGTCAAGAGAGGTGGTGAAGTGATAATTATTTATTGAGCAGTATACTCTTTCACATTGAATCATAACAAGTCATACTGAATGTAAATACAACTGACTCTAAAGTAAGTCCTAGTCTGTGACATTGGACATTTTGAAGACTCAAAGTCCCAAGCAGTAGGTAGAATATTAGCTAGTCTATGTAATGTGCACAGAAAATAAATAGTTAACTGAATACTGGGATGGAAATAGCCTATAAGCACTCAGTAAAACATAAACACACACAAAAAGCTTCTGAATGATAAGAAGTATAATTAAAACATAATGCACATTACCATTTTTGAGAGAGAGTACCTAAGTTAAAGAACTCAGAAAATAATCTCTTATCGAACTGAGGCTCCAGTAAAACACACTGACTGCGTCTCTACATGGACATCAGTAAGCCGTTTATGAGTATTATCCCGGGTATGATCATATTGGGGATATGGTGTTTACATGAGCACAGAGAGATCGGGTTATTCATGTTCCCTGTTTACATGATAAATACTAGTAACCTGGCATTTCGATGCCTTTTCTCATCTAAACTATTCAGTATTTGTATCTCTCTACCATGACATAAAGACGAAACTCCTCTCCAGAATTGAGACGCCGCCATCACTGTTAACTGATTAACTGCTACCAGCTGATGACTTACTTTCCTCTTCTTTGAAAAAAATGTTCTTATGTCCATGTTGTCTGGGGGAGAAAACATATCAAACCAAGAGATCGTCAGCTTTGATTTTCGCTGTATTAACCATTTCCTGAACATTTGGTGTGTGTGCCTTACCTCCGCTAACAGATCTGAGCTGTCCAACTATGACAACACTCCTTGAACATGCGTGCGCTATGTGAGAATCTGCCTTGGTACAAAGTAGCAGTGAAAACATGGTACGGAGTTTCATTGATTTGGGCATTCTCTCATTCGCAAGTGGAATGGATTTCATTTGATAGTGAAGCACTGACACAGCGCTCTACAAAGTGCGGCGAGTGGATAGACCGATTCACGGACTTTCCGCATAGTAAAAGTGGGGGGGTCTAAACTAATCATTTGAAAAAGTGGGGGGGACTTGTCCCACCCTCATATCCACCACTTCCTGGTGTTCTGGCACAGAGTGTCCACTGGATGGAGCACAACACAAAGGAAAGATAAGCATGGAGTCACTGTACTGTACACCAAACACTGATATATGAGGAGACACAGTTTGTGATAAACATGTACAGGATAAACTCTAATGTTGACCAAGGACAAATGGGTTTTTCCCGTTCAATGTAATAGTCCAACAATGACCATGCTACCTGCATATTTCTTTGTCAAGAGATTTTAGTTGGAAGCAAAAAATAATCCTGATGTTACAACAGTTTACATTTTTCTAACAACCCTAAAAATGCTTAAAGGCATCCATCAATGATCCTAATTAACCAGGAAGATTGTTTGGGCTATGGGTAGTAAGTGATATAAAGTATTCTTACACTTCTGCTTCTCATAGAGTGCCTACAGAGCTCAGTGATTCGCTTTAACAAAATAAACTCATACAGTAACATCTTCACCTCATGTAAAGTCAGGAAAACTCTGAAAGTTGAGAATCAAAATCCCTCTAAAAAGAGCTGCAGTAACAGGTAGTAGTTGAAAGGAATAAGACACATTGGTTTCTCTCAAAAGGAACCTAAAACTAACTGAGTTCATCAGGCTGGTAACACTTTATATTAAGGTACACAAATTCACCATCAACTAGTTAACATGCATATAAAGGTACAAATAAGCTTCAGGACTCTGGGTGGGCAGCAGTTGGCATTTGAAGACTGTTGATGCTGGTAGATGTTGGACTGGCTGAGTGAGTTTCGGCCTGTTTAGCCGGGGAGCTGCGGGACAAACAGCCGTCAACAGGAAGTCAAATATTGAGCAGAGCATATTAAGACCAAAACTCGTGTACAACAACTTCCTTACTTGCAATAAATAAGCACTAATTAGAGGGTTATTGAGGAAAAACTCTCAACTAATGGCTTATTACTTGTAGAATATGGTTATGTAGAATAAGGAATTAATAAGTGTTTTATAATGACTAATAAAGGTGCCAATATACTGCTAATATGCATGTTAATTAACAACTAGTTGATGGTGAATGTGTGTACCTTAATATAAAGTGTTACCCAACATAATATTTTGAATCTCCTCTGTCTGAATAAATAATATACTATAGCCTATGAATTTTGATTAATGCAGCCATCAGACAACTTTCCTCTGTGGAAACTCAGCCTCAGGCCTCAGGGCGGGGCATTAACTTTGGCATCAGTTCACTGACATTTAACAACTGGTTTGTTTGGAGATGTCTGAACAATGTCGATAAAGGAAGTTTTAGGCCTCTATAGACTGCAAACAGTATTACAACATGTTTTTCGTCCTACTTTCAATAAGCACACATTGCATTGGTTATGTATCATTAGCGATTATCAGACTCAGAGTTTGTATTCTAAACTCATCTAGTTGGCAAAGCTTTTTGGTAATTGGTCCAGATGTGGTGACAGCAAATGATCAGACTATCAAAGCTCCCTGCAACACGTAGACCTGTAACAATACAAGTCGACTAAACTGGTCTGTGATTTGAATCGGTAAACAGTGTCCTTGTTTTTTTTTTTAAATGCCCAGTACACACAATTGGAATCAGAAATTCACATATTAAAAACGTCAAATTTAAACTGGAACAGTATCCCCTTTTGCTTTTAAGCCAGGGAAAATGTGTATGTCACTTTAACCCTTATGTTGTGTTCGGGTCTCCCGTGACCCGTTTCAAGTTCAAATTATATAATAACTACGCTCTAGTTTTTTTTATCGGAACAAGGCTTCATGATATCCTCCACAACAGCTATATAAACTCTACAAAACTGATTTTGATCATTTTAGCCAAGGATGAAAGTCTCTATAAAAAAAAAGTGTATAATTTGGTGTTCGGGTCTGGGGAGACCCAGCAGCATTGTTTTGGGTGACTCGGGGTCAAATTTGGCCCAATCAAGATTCATCTTTGACTTTAGACACCCCTCCCCCTTCATCCACTGTAACAATAATGTTAAGTCTATTAAGTCTATTATAGTCAGGTAACATCATTATCCACTGTCTTCACCATAAGGAATATAATGAGCGAATATAATCAAATGTTTTACTTAAATATGTGGTGTGATGTGTTTTGGGGCCATAAAATAAAATTACAACAGTACGGTTATGAATGCATAATGAGTTAGTTATGATGTAGTTAAAACAATATTGGATGAAAGTCATTATTTTAGAGTGTTTTGGACTGAGATACATCATGGGTCAAAATTGACACCATGAACAGTAACAGCTTTCGAACACAACACAAGGGTTAATAATGTCTAAACATGAGGAAGATAAAACCTAACCAAAAGAGCTGCAGTAAGAGGCGGGGCAAAACTGGAAGGGCAACATTTCATAATCCTTAAATCAAACTCAAGGTCTGCAAGTTTTGCAGTAGTGTTTCAACAGTGGAGACAATTCTGTTTCTCTATAAATTAATACTAAACTCATCCAGTCGTCAGCTCTTACTCAACTACTCATCAGGGTCTCTGCTACAAGGGTGAGTAGAGCTGTCAATATTTAACTATAACTGTATTTTTTAGTTTGAAGACAATCTTGCTCCACCTTTTGTGCAAATGTTGCTGCATGTAATCAAAAGTAAAACATTTTAAAAACGATTAGATTTTTATGGGATATGTCAGACATATTGGACACAATCTCCTAAAGGTACAAATAAGCTTCAGGACTCAGGGTGGGGTCTTCTCTATGGCAGCAGTTGGCATTTGAAGAATGTTGAAGCTGGTAGATGTTGGACTGGCTGAGTGAGTTTCGGCCTGTTTAGCCGGGGAGCTGCGGGACAAACAGCCGTCAACAGGAAGTCAAAGTGTTTCTGAGTGATCAATAATCAGATCTGATCTGTGAGATTTGTGAAATGCACACTCGATACAGCACAGCTTTGGCAAGGGAAACCATAGAGATCAGGCTCCTCCAGCAATTCAACACAATATAGACTAGATACATCATAATATAATATAAAATAAAAGATTAATTCAGGAAGTAAAGAGGTTCTGCTTTTAATATAAAAACCTAAAAATAGTGTTTACCAATTCTACTAAAATATTATTATTATAATTAAATTAAATAAGATACAGAGATGTTTGCACAGAGATTTGCTCAGGTAAAATGTTTTATATATTTGAGAAACTAAGAAATATTTGTATATATTTTGCAACTTAACAATTTTCCTCTTACTATGAAGCACACTGTAAATGATTGACAGGAGATAAGAGGAAGCGTTACAACACGATAAGGACTGTTTGTGCTCACCTTTGCCATGCCCGCCCGGTCTGTGGCTACCTGCTGCTTTCTCCTTCCTGCGACAGAGACACAAAGGCCCCGGCTCCACGAGAACAAATACGGCAAAACGCATCGGAGTAACGCAAACGCAACCGCAAAAAAACTTCCGACCACACGCAATATACACCGGATTGTGTCAAGCTCCACGAGACGGCTCCGTTTACATCCAACCGCTGGAAAAGCTGCAGTACATATGCCGAACCTGTACGTGGCGCTGTAACTTCCTCCACAAAAGCAGCAACTTCCTCCACAAAAGCAGCGAAGAAGAATGGTTGTCATGGCTGCACTTCTGTTTATTCTCCGCGGTGGGGGCCGAGGGAACCGCGTAGAGTTTTTCGCCGGTCAATGTGTGTTAAAGTTTAAATCTTCATGCTTCCTCATGCAGCAGCTGATCCAGTAAGTAAACCCGACAGTAAAAATAAACATATTTATAACTAGTTTAGGTAGTTTGAGAGGTAATTAAAATAGCTAAGGGTGGTGATCTGACTTGAAGTGTGTGTTTTGCTCCCGCAGCTTCACAGCCGGAGGAGCTGCGTGTCTCCGTCCTGTCAGATTAGACTTCACTCGTGTTTATGTTCATATCGAGATAAAGATAAATAATCTGAATTCAGTGTGCAGTGTACTTTTGCGGGGGTGAGCAGCAGAGGTGGGGAGAGGCGGGGAGAGGCGGGGCTATGAAACGCATGACCGTATAGGCGACCCCACGGCCCCGTTGGACCCCCCAGAGCGCTCCGTTCCCAGATCTATCCACCTTTGGACCCGTTGTCGTTTGCGGGGTCTGTTTCTACGTTTCTGTTACGGCGTCGTCGAGCTTAAAGGGCTATACGCATGAGAAATATGCGGATTCAACCCGTTTTCGTCCTCGTGGAGCCTACGTCTCACACACCTCCACACACACCTCCACACACACACACACACACACACACACACACACACACACACACACACACACACACACACACACACACACACACACACACACACACACACACACACACACACACACACACACACACACACACACACACAGGTGTTGCAGCAGACTCTGCCTCCACCCGTCTTCCAGATGCTGCTCACCAAACTGCCCAGCATCAGCCAGGTAGCACAACTCTTACAAAAACAAAATCAAACTGCTGCTGTTGCACCAGGGGGGTATACTACGAATATAGTTCAACATATCCTGGATATGTTTTGAGTTATCCGGTTGACTAAATCCCCCCAAAAAACGCTCTCGCTAAACGGTCCTACGACGCTGGCTATCAACTCGATCGCTTAAGCCAGCCGTGTCCTATCTAGTTAGGTGCGCGTTCACATAAAAGGGATGGTATTTGGAGGGTTCGACCAATCACAAACATGGACAAGCCGTGTACTGACAGCGCAGCGCGTCATATATTTCCTGAATGAAAAGTCAACTAATATTAGACAAATATGAAGACGTTAAACTTTAAACATCCATGACTTAAACACTTTATCCAGGATAAAAGCCACATAGCTGCACCTGCAAGGTGAATACAGCTGGTAAAAGAAAAAGCGTTTGAATGCGTACATTAACAGGTTTATGATATCACTGCTGCCCCGTCACAGTGCCGCGAACTGTACTGTTACTTTGATCCGGTTACTTATGTTGTGGCAGATATTTAAGTAAGCTTTCTTAACGCTAATGTTATAATAGTCAGATTGCTCTGAAGATGGGAGGTGATATTCTATACATTTTCACGTTCACACAGTCGGTGATTTTGGCCGGCCGTCTTTCCTGCAACGGCAGTTTAAACTGTATTTCCTTTCTCCTGTCATATGAATTGAACGCTTTAAACTCCGCACACTGAGCTCTGATTGGTCAGCAGGCAGTGCTTTTATCCTGGAACCTATCCTGCTCCGGAGGCTAGCCGTTCAGAATAAGTTATCTAGCCCGCTAAGAAGTGAACCAGCGTCGTAGGACCGGAAATCCAGGAAGTTAGCTCGCTAAGCGAAAAATCCTGCTTCGTAGTATAGGCCCCACGTATCACATGTTGCTGCTGGGATAAGGTGCTTTGTCTAGGCAAGAATTTTAGCTGTGCAGTTTATTTTCTTAGATTTCGTCAATTAAAAGAAAAAGGAATAATGTTCTTACATCTTCTCTTGCCTTGGTAAAAGAAAACATATTCTATTTCTCCACATGTCTACGTATAAACACCAAATCCCCCGTTTCCACCTTCAAACGAAAAAATGAACAAATACTCAAATTAACTAAATAAATTACTCTAAATCTAATTTTTCTATATTAATATGTTTAACTATTAAATACAAAAAAAAGTATAAATAGCTTCGACACTGTTTTTGGATCTCCATTAATCTTCCTGTTCACAAAGCATTAAAAAAAACATTATAAGGATTTTAGCCTCACAAGACCATTTACATGCACTAAAACCTATAGAACACACTACAGGAGAGGGAAACCCCCTAAAAGCATACTTCCCTCACCAACTTCAAAAATCTGCATAAAATATAAAACAAAAACACTTCCCTGACTCTCCATCTTCATCCTGATTGGTTACTTCCTCTCTGTTAACGCTTGTTGTTTCCTGTCCTTCAGCGTATCGTGAGTGCACAGAGTCTGAGCGAGGACGATATAGAATGAGAGGATCGAAAGGAAACAACCCTTCTTCCTCTTCATCCTCCTCCTCTTCCTCATGTGGACCCCTCCTCTCATGGCGACCTGCCAACGCCTCGGCCTCCATCACTCCGGCCGACGTCCATCACTTCCCATCGACGTGTCCTCTAGGGAATTAGTTTTTTATTCCAGCTTTAACCATGACAGTAGTGTCTGTTTGTTTTTTTTACTTAAATTACCTGTTTTGGGGTATGAAGAGTTTCCTTATCATAACTGCCAGAGAATTATGTAAATGTGTGTGTGTCATCCGCATAGCTATGGTAACTTATTAACTTATTTTGTTGTTTTTCATTATCTGAGCCAGTGGTAGGATGTAGATGTTAAACTTTGAGAAGAGGCCCCAAGATGGAGCCTTGAGGAACCCCACATGTCATATTTATCAACTCAGATGTGTATTTACCTATAGAAACAACGTTTTTGCTGTCCTTTAAGTAGGATTCAAACCAATTTAGAACTGTTGCCGAAAGTCCCACCCGGTTTTCCAGTCGGTCTAGTAATATGTTGTGGTCAACAGTGTCAAACGCAGCACTGAGATCTAATAATACTAACACTGAAGTTCTACCACTGTCTGTGTTTAAGTGGATGTCATTGAAGACCTTTACAAGAGCAGTCTCAGTGCTGTGGTTTATAGTCATAGTTGAAATTGGAAAACCCATTTGTCCTTGGTCAACATGAGAGGTTATCCTGTACATGTTTGTCACAAACTGTGTCTCCTCATATATCAGTGTTTGGTTTACAGTACAGTGACTCCATGCTTATCTTTCCTTTGTGTTGTGCTCCATCCAGTGGACACTCTGCACCATAACACCAGGAAGTGGTGGAAGTGTGTTACTGTAGTGTAGTACAAAAACACAATGAACTCAGTGCTGAGGTTTATATGAAGCTCAGCTCAAGTTATTTCAGGAAGACTGGGTATATACATTCACTCCGCAGCTGCATATAATCAGCTCATCACGGGCGTTGTCTATAACCTATTACATTCACCTCATTCTCCAGCAGCCAATCACTGTGCTGCAGCCAAACTTTTAAATGGCTCTCCTCTCTCCTGCAGTCAGCTGTGATTTCAGGTGTTCATGCTGCCGCCCGCCTCCTCCCCATCCACCTCCTTTCATCATATCTCCTCATCAAATCCAGATCTTCAGCATCATCACCAGTGTCTAGACCCCGGGGGGTTCCCTATATGCTCACGGCTGCATTTCCCCCTTTAGATATACGATTTCAGGATCGGGGTCTAATCCCCAAAGACTTAACATTTATCATATGACGTGTCAATAAATGTTCTTTAAACAAAATGAAGTCTCTCCTGATTGAAATGGTATTATCCTGTTAAACTTGCATTAAATACCATAGTACTATTTTTGCAATGCCATTTCTTGACTATTTTTAAATCTGGCTCAAAAGGCCTTATAAACATGTGAGGAGATTTTTCATGTATAACGTTGAGCAACAAATAAAACAGCAATTATGGTTGTTTAGATTCTAAAATCAGCTAAAATGTAATCCTGCTTACCTTAACATATACAGAGTTTTGAACCACTGGAATAAAAAATTAAATAAAAGGCTATCTGCCATGTTTTTTTCAAATCTTGCCTGATTTATAGATTGGTTTTGATCCATGGCATACGGAGACACATCAAGTTTTCCAATTGTGTTTTTAAGACTTGTTTCCTGTCATCTGAAATAACACTGAACACATTACTCACACAAACAACAAAGACCAGTGACCTTGAAAGTAGTATATATATTTTTGTATTTAAAATAAATTGTGCTCGTCAAGATTGTTATCTTGGATGAAAGACAAAATATTTAATCCGTTTCACATTGAGTTCTTGTTTAGTTCAGTGATTATAAAAATGTGCTGGGAGGGAAATCATTTGAAAAGGCATTTTTTCAAAGTATAAGAAAAGGAGGGTTTCGTGTATGCATGATGAGTTAAAACTGAGAACCTGGGAAGAGGTGTATTCTGGCTTTTGGCCAACCCCCGTTAGTCATGTGACCCTCATCACATTTCACCCAGTTGTTTCTACCACACACAACAAACACACATAAGTGTTGACACAATGCAAACAAATGTAGGACATCATGTTGATTCAGCGTTTTATATCACAAAGGGGGAAACTAGTTTTATAAAAAGATGGCAAAACTACAGGAAGCAAATGGTAGGTCTAACTGTTATATCCTTAAAAAATGTAATTAAATCAAACCTAATTTGTCCTTATATTACTTGTTGGCATAAATACTTGTATAATGCTAAACTCTGTAGTTAGATACCTCATTGTAAAGAGTAGTTTTTGTGTTATAGTGACTGCCTTCAACCCCCGTTAGTCATGTGACCCTCATCACATTTCACCCTGTTGTTTCTACCACACACACACACAACACACATAAGTGTTGACACCATGCAAACAAATGTAGGACATCATGTTGATTCAGCGTTTTATATCACAAAGGGGGAAACTAGTTTTATACAAATATGGCAAAACTACAGGAAGAAAATGGTAGGGCTTAAATCCAACTGTTATATCCTTAAAACATTTCATGAAATCAAACCTAATTTGTCCTTATATTAGTTGTTGGCATAAATACTTGTATAATGCTAAACTCTGTAGTAGTTACCTCATTGTAAAGAGTAGTTTTTGTGTTATAGTGACTGCCTTCACTCGTAAAAGTGAATGCTATCTCACTGATATCAGCCCCACTGCTTTCTGCTCTACAGCCAATATCCAATCACTGCTAGTGGAAACAAACATTTCATCCTCCAAGCTCTTCACACAAAAAGCCATCAACTTATATTTTATTTAATGTGAATTAGCCTCAGGAAATGTGTCATGAAATACAAATGATGTGTAAACCAGGCCTTCCTGTTCAGTGTTTAGAGCTCGAGTCCCTGCTTTCTCAGACCAAACATCTAGTTTATTTTACTGTTTTCTGAACTCACAATCACATATTTACAGATGTCTTTGATTCATAAGCTATTTTACCAGTATTCACTATAACACCTGGCATGTAAATATACAAATAACAGTTATTAACAAAACCATTATTATTTATTTTATGTCATATTATTAAGCTTCATTTACCTATACATTTATTTGCTTATTGATTCAAACTTCAGCTTGACACATTTGATGTCTTTGGAAACAATGGCTCCTTCTTGAAGTTAAAGTAATTATCTGTGGCTTTATAAAAACTTTAATACATATATTCTCCATATGTGTTAGAATAAGTGTTGATGAGATAATTGTTGAGTAAATGAATGCTTCCAATAATGTGTTGTATGTAATGAGATACATAAAGAATGAAATGGAAATCAATCACCACAGTCAACTTATTATGTAGAAAATAAAATGGAAACTATGTTCTGACTAAATCAACACATGAAATAAGATGAGTGATTAGGTGACTCAGACTGGAGAGATGATCAGAGGTGCAGAGTTTTTACGGCCATATTTATGACCTGGATAGAAGTATGGGAAGAGTTTCTCAGTGAAGGAGCAGCCAGTGAAGGAGTAGATCAGAGCTGCAGCATCTACGTCATAAAAGGAGACCAGACCCTCCTCATAATCCACAAACACCCCCACCTTCTGAGGCCGAGACTTCAGAGAGAGACGGACTGACGGAGCACCTTGAGCTTTGTACTCATTTCCATTTCTCAAACATATAGTCCAGTAACCATCTTTAGGGGTCGATATGATCTCTCCCTTCCTGTTGATCGACTCTCTGGCCACTCCTAAATCCCATCCAGTCTTTCTTTTAACTTGAACCTCAAAGTAAAATCTGCCTGAAGAGAAATTCTGCTTTCCTAAAACACAATTACAATCAGAAAATCTCTCTGGGTTGTCTGGGAGTTTCTTTTGAACATCACCATACCTCACTTGTTTTCCATCATCAGACAGGATGAGACTGGGATAGGCTGTATCAGGGTCAAGAGTCACATCCACTGCATACTTCTGGATCCTCTTCAGCTTAGCTTCAAGCAGCTTCTTCATCTCTTTACTGAACATCTCCTCCACCTGAGCCACAGCCTTTACCACCGTCCCCTCATATACCGCTGGGGTCAAACGGAATTTTCTCAAGTCCTTGGAGGGTTGTCGGTGTTGAATGTTTAGGGACTTGACACTTTGTAGAAAATGCAGGTGGTCTTCAGAGTGTGTGACCTGCTCTACCTCAGAGCTTCTCTTCTTCAGCTCAGAGATTTCCTGTTCTAACTCTTTGATTAAAGCTTCAGCCTTTTTTTCAGTTGTTTTCTTCTTCGCTTTGATCGTGTTGATGAGATTGGCCTGGCCTCTCTCAACAGACTTCTTCAGAGCAGTGAACACCTGAACACCTTCTGCTATCTCTCTGTCTGCTTCTTCCTTACTGAGGTCCACTGAGTGTTTGATCTCCTCAATCTTCAGTTGTCTCTTCCAGATCATCTGCTGAGTTTCTGCCTCTGTCTTCCCCAACTCTGCCTTCTTTCTTTCATATCCTTGTTTGAGAGGAACCACATCATGCATCTTGTGTTCTGAAACATGGCAGAGCATACAGACACATGTCTGGTCGGTCTTACAGAACAGCTCCAGAGGTTTATCGTGCTTCGGACACATCCTGTCTTCCAGGTTCTCCACAAGGTCGATCAGCTGATGTCTTTTCAGGCTTGAAGCTGTCAGATGAGGCTCCAGGTGAGTCTCACAGTAGGAGGTCAGACACACCAGGCAGGACTTCAGGGCCTTCAGTTTGGTTCCAGTGCAGACGTCACAGGGAACTTCTGCTGGTTTGAAGACTTGTTGCTCTGAGCTGCTGCAGCTGCTGCTGGCTTTCTGTTGAGCCGACTGTCTGAACTGAGATACCATCTCAGAGATGAAAGTGTTAACGTGCAGCTCAGGTCTTGTGTAGAATTCTTTATTACACATGGGACACTGGCACCAGTAACTTGTATCCCAGTGTTCTTCGATGCAGTCTTTACAGAAGTTGTGTCCACATGGTATAGTGACTGGATCAGTGAACAAATCCAGACAGATGGTGCAGAAAAACTGATCTTCAGATGGCAGATAGCTTGCAGCAGCCATATCTACACACATAATGAGAAAGAAAACAGAAAACATTTGAAACATCAATCATCAATTCATATCATATATTGTTTTAAAGAAAGAAGTGTGATAACTTGTAACAAGCCATGAGCAACCGTGACCATTTAACTCTGACAGGGTCAAGCATGCAACTCTGGCTAACAGCAATGAAAATATAGGTTTTCTTGATCATTTTTCTATTGAAAAATAACACTGCTCTTCTTACTTTGTGACCATAATTATTAATTTCCTCTAGCTGCTCCACATTAAAAGACTCCAACTGTTTCTCTAATGGAAAGATTTTATTTTGAAACAGTTAGAGGAAATGGGTAAAAGCAATATGTCAGAAGTAGGGGCTGTCAGTCGATTAAAATATTTAATCGCGATTAATCGCATGATGTCCATAGTTAATCGCGATTAATCGCAAATTAATCGCACATTTTTCATCTGTTCTAAATGTACCTTAGAGGGATATTTTTCAAGTTTTGAATACTCTTATCAACATATGAGTGGACAAATATGCAAATATGCTTTATGCAAATGTTTGTTTATTATCATTTGAACAATTGTTTATTATCATTTTGATACATACAATATACAATACAGTGTGTGTGTGTGTGTGTGTGTGTGTGTGTGTGTGTGTGTGTGTGTGTGTGTGTGTGTGTGTGTGTGTTGTGTGTGTGTGTGTGTGTGTCTTTTCTATAATGTCCCACTGTCTGGCTACTTGCATAAAGTCAAGTGCTCGGCGCAGTTGTCGGCGAAATGTCGCTCCTCTGTTTTCATTGAAACAGCTCCTTATATCCGTTAGCATCTGGTGCTAGCTAGCTGCGCTAACAACAACAATACACGTAGGATGTGCATGTTCTCTCTCTCTCGCGCCACACATAAACACACCCTCCCGATCCTCCCGATCGCCAGTCTGGGCCTGCCGGTGAGCGTGGAAGTGTGGTCTGCCGCAAGCGGGCGGCAGGAGCGGGGCTGTCAGCATCAGCTTGTAGATAGTATTTTAAACTCGATGCGCTCTGAAACTACGGGGCGGCCGAGGACAAAAAATACACATGCGTTAATCGCGTTAAAATAATTAGTGGCGTTAATTTTCTTTTGTTAAAAACTAGAAATTGCTAGTGGGAATGCTTTATGCTGAAAAGCTGACGCTAAACTGCTATGCTGAAATGTAATGTGTAAGAAGAAAGTGAAGAATTTAGATTGAAATGATACATGAACACTGAATGTGAATGTGTGATGAGAGAAGAAAAGAAAGTAAAAAGGCTTGGAAAAGCAGCAGAATATTTGAACTGCAAACTTTTGAACTAACTTGATGGCGAATGATCTGTCGCCATGCCAACGGCATTTGATGACATCCCATAATACACTTAGATGCGCTGATGGCTGCATCGTTACCAAACCTGTGAAGTTGTGGGCCGTTTGGAGCATTTTCACTGAAGTTATGAGAAAACCGTGTTTCATGGCGAGCATTGTGTTGCCATGGCAACGGCATTTGAAGAAATCTCAAAACTGTCCCGTAGATGTCTTCACGGCTGGACTGTTAGCACACATATGAAGTTTGAGCACTTTTTGAACATTTTCATAGGAGTTATAGCGACATCGTCTTTTATGGCGAGGGATGCGTTTCCATGGAAACGGCATATGATGAAACCCCATAATTGACGTAGAGCTGTTGAGGGCTGGACCGTTAACCATTATCTGAAGTGTGGTGCTGTTTTGACCCTTTTCATAGGCGTTACGACAACATCGTGTGTTATGGCGGGGGATGCGTTTCCATGGAAACGGCATATGATGACACCCCATAATTGACGTAGAGCTGTTGAGGGCAGGACCATTAACCATTAACCATTATCTGAAGTGTGCTGCTCTGAGCATGTCAGTTGGAGTTATGACATCATCGTGTTCCATGACACAGGTGTTTATATTTGAGCTAACGACGTGTCCAGAGATCAAAGGTTTCCATGGTGATCAGTGAGAAGAGAGCATTTTCATTGCTCTGAATGAGAGATAAACCTCTTACATGTGAACGTTTTGTTGAAGAACCGTAACAGATATCGGTGAAATTTCAAAGCGTGAAGCATGTCAAGGAACTTGAGCATCTGAAGTGTACTTTTTGTGTACTTTCAGGTTAATAATGTGGCCTTTTTGGCAGATTAACTAAAGGTGTGCGGCTGCTGTGGTGGGGAAAGGTGAGGCTGAATTTACAATGGGGTTTAATGGAGACATGTTGAACGTTTTTGTCACTTCATGCCCTCAAGAGGCATTTTGTTTAATTATTTTGCTTAATTTTTTTTTATCTTTCAAGCTACGAGATGTTTTCCTACGTTTGTCATGAAAGATTATGTCTCAGGAATGTAGGGTTTGGGAATTATGGCAGGTTTAAAAGAAAATATGAAGGCAAAATTAAATCTGTCCTCCACTCTAGCTGTGACATCACGCACTCTAAAATCTGAAGAAGGCCTCTTTACCAAGGTCTGAACAATGTTTAATATCTCTAAAAGTAAGAATCAGATTTAAAAGTTGTGGTACACGAATAATGTCAGAAAGATGTGTAACATTTTAAAGTTGGAATGAGGTTTCTGAGTGAAAGTATGAAGGAGCAGTTAGCATTTTAAGAAGGAGCAGTTAGCAGTTGAAGTTGCATGAAGATTGTTGAAGTCTGAAGAGTTTCTCCATTGACTTCCATGTTAAAAATGGGATGAATTATGGGATGTATCTCTGGAATTATGAAAGTTATGAATGATAAAAGAAATAGCCATCGATTCCCGACCGAGCTGAACGTTTTGATGTTTGTACGGAGTTTCTGCGATGTTTAATGTGGGAGAAGAAGAGGCGCAAAATAACCCAGCGGAATAATAAAGAATTTCGTGCGTAGCATAACGGATAGTTGGAAAGCTGTGTCAGCATTCCCACTAAATAAGAGCAGGAGAGCAGAAGTGAATCAAAACTCCTCACCACAGAGATTCAGTTACAAGTAGTGTTGTAGTCGAGACAACCTTATCCGAGACCAAGACATTACCAAGAATTTAACCTGTTCCACTCTGAGCCTGTTTTTCAGGTCTCAGGCTCGAAAATGACATTCCCAGAACAAATGACCATATCTTCCCTTCTAAAAGGGTTAAATTAATAATCTTTGTTCTCAAAGTAATGATAAACCTGTGAGTTGGATGTAGAAGTGTCAGAATCAATATAAATGTTTTTTATTTTAAAGAAAATTCAGATTTTACATAGTAAAAAACTGTAAATTATAGTGTCCGTCCAAAGATTATTTTTTACAGATAGTGAAAACTACCCTTGGATGATGGGTTAGTAGACTAAAAGCTTTAGGAATCCAAAGTACAACATATAATAAGTACCCTGTATCAAGATTGATGCAAAACAAGTGAAATTTGACCTTTTTAGAGAGATTTAGCCAAAAACCCCCACTTCTGGGGTCATTTGGGTGGATTTGACCTATCTCTGGCCCCCCCTTGGTCGATTTGGTTGGTTGACATACCCTTGTGACCGTTAGAGCCAATAGAATCGAAGGGGGAGGCACACACCCACACACGTTGTAAAGAAAAAATGTGGGCTCTTCGCGTGTGGAAAACGAAAGCAAAGTGGAAGAATGTCTCCTTCTGGAGTTTGGAAACTAAAACGCAGTTGTATTGCTTATGGATTATCAGAAATAATTTCAAAGAAGGCACAGACACATAGGATGAACCTATGGATTAACTGCAGCATCGTTTTTTTATCGTTTTAATGCCATTGAAGACCACTTTTGACCAAGGTAAGCCATGTTTACGTGTTTAGCTACTTAGCTCCACATGTGATGATGTACGCTTTCGTTTATAGCGTCGCGAATGTTTATCACTGAGTGTTGAGGAGGGCACCGTTAGATTCAGTGTCTCCAGGACAACAAAAAAGAGTACTTGGTTGTGCATCTAGGATAAGTAATAAGGGAGTTCTGAGTGAGTTTAAGTGCTGCATTACGTTCCATGTTTTCGCTCGTGGCTAATTCAGAGGCTGAGTGCTAGCATTGTGGGTTTTTTTTTGAAAAAAAAAATTAAAAAGATCAGTTAGCTGAGTTTCTTCCCTTTACATGGATATAACACATTCATAGTTTTATTCAATATTAAGATTCCTTAGACGTTGTTTCCTGCAAATGACGCGTTTATCCGCCCGGTACCGGGGGGATGGTGCGTAACAGGTTTTAAGAGGGCGAGACCAAGACATTACCAAGACTGAAGAGTAGCAAGACCAAGACAAGACCAAGACTTTAAGAGGGCGAGACCAAGACAATACCAAGACTTTAAGAGGGCGAGACCGAATCAAGACCGGAACCCGACTACTGTGAATCCAACACTACATGATACATTTACAATAGCATGTGTAAGATACCATAGTCAATTTGATCTGAAAGATCCACATCATCATAAAAAGACACATACACGTAAGATATAAATTCAACTTCATCATATTTATTCAAAAAGTTATCCTTTTCATATAAAAACAGTAACATAGTAAGAACATAATATAAATGTTACGGCTCTCTCTCTCTCTCTCTCTCTGAGTTTGCATTCAGTGAAAACACACACACACACATTTTGCAACATCTTCACTGCAAGACCGTTTGAGTGTAGCAGCTGGTATAAACCATGCAAGGGCGCTGGAAGCGGGGGGGCCAGGGGGCCATTGGCCCCCCCACTTTTCAGCCCTGCCCCACATTTTCGCAGCGGCGAATGCCGCGGAACACTGTACAAATCCCGTTTCAATAATTCCCCTCTACTCTAAAGTCGCATCTAAAACGCGATCTGATCTAGCTGTGTATATTTTGTTATTTGTTATTGTTATATTCAATCCCATAGCTACAGGCATGTTTGAAGCTTGTAAAGGGAAGATGACAGCTCTCACTCGCCACTCTGCTCTTCCACAGCGCCGCTTCCCCTCCCTCCGCTGACATTATGAATGTAAGGCTTATAGTAATCATAGATAACACGGCTGGGTCCGTTACAGTTTGTTTTTATCTGATTTTAAATAAACAAAGTCTTGGCTTTCAGAATATTAAACTTGTTTCGGCAAATTCAGATGATAAATACAACGTTGAAGCTTGTAACGGCATAATTACAAGCGGAGAACGGAGTAACTTTACGTCACAGCAGGCATAACAACAGCCGGTATTTCACGTGAGTGTTTTCCCCGGGAAACAAACACAATACACACAAATGCAAAAATACACAAACACACACACACACACACACACACACACACACACACACACACACACACACACACACACACACACACACACACACACACACACACAGGCTTCCCCCAGACCAGTAATCCAAACGAAAATATCTTCCCTTCGTACTATTTTGATCATTTGCTCCGCTAATAATCAATCAGATCGATCCAGAGAAGAGGAAACTTTAAAGGCCTTTTTCTCAAAATGATGACTCTGTAACAGTCATTATATAATGTGACATATTTTGCTTAATATTTGGAGTAGCCTACAACAACAATCCTGATATCATTAGAAAGCTATGAATCTCCTCTTTCCAACAGTGTATACAACTCAAAATGTGTCTTCGGGTCAATGCGACTGATTTCGATGGAGCAGGTCACTTTGCATTAGGTAAAATAAAGCAGGCAGACATAACAGGAAGAATATGTACATTTTAACCCAATCAAATAGGACATTGTCACACCATTCAAATGTATCCATGTAAATTACAACCAATAAAAAAGCTTAGATGTGTTTATTTGTTACGTTGTTTACTTTATTTGTTACGTTGTTCTGTGTGTGTCAGCCGTTAACCTAGATAGAAAGAATATATACACTTGCAAACACGTCAGAAGAACCAGCGCAGAAGAAAACTAAATACAGTCAATCTAAACTTAAATTAACAACTGGAAGGTCACATCCCTGACATCCACGTCTCCGGAGCCTAGACCTTCATCAATCATAGAACCAGCGAAGCCAGATAAACCCAAAAGCAGCAGCTCTGCGGCCGCAGAGACTGTCAAAACCGCCGCCACCGCCGTCGTTGAACCGAAACAGGCTGGTTCCGACTGCATGGAGGTTTGTTGTCGGGACATTGAGAGGGGTAAAGCTGTACAGCTAACTGACCGCTAGATTATTTGGGCAAAGAGAAAGGTACTTCAACGCAGAATGGTACAAAAACAGAGAGTGGTTAATTATTTGCAAAACCACTAAACGGGCCTTCTGTGAAATATGCAGATTTTCTGCTGTCAAACGGCTTGTAACTTTCTCAAAATGTGGAGATGATAGCTTTGTTAATATCGGAGTTAATAACTGGAAAAGTGCCCAAGCCTCCTGGACAGCCACGAAAAGTCTCATTTCTTGAGCAGGAAAAAAGAAGAGATGGAATGATGGAGCAACTGCGCTGTCTGCAGTTTCTAACCCGACAGGGCCTAGCAATCAGGGGGCATGCGGATAAGGAGAGCAATTTCCAAAAGCTAGTTGAACTCGTAGCTGAGAAAAACCCCACTCTCAAAGCTTCATGCTCACCGGGAAATATGCATCACATGAGACAATTAATGAATTTATAAATCTACATCATGATTGATTGATTAATGTATCGGGAGTCTCTCACCACTATATTAACTGAAATTAAAAGCAATGCAAAACACTATGCAGTTATTGTGCTTCCAGCAAACATCCACTGATAAATTGCGATGTTAACAACCTCATGATAACCTCATATATATTTTTAATTTAGGATCATACCTGTGTTTAGTCTAGATTAGAAAAAGGTAAATGTGTGCATTTTATTATAAAGTTGTGTATATTTACAGACTGTTGCAAAAACTAAGAAGCTTATAAACATCAGGTTTAAAACTAAAAGAGCTTTACAAAAAAAGTAACACAATGAAAGATGTTTGGAGTTTTATTTGAGTTATTAATTTACATGTTTTGTCAAAGAGATGCTGATTTGAAACCGTTGTTACATACAGTTACGGCATTTCCTGTTTCTGCCGGAGAGAGGGGAGTTTGTCCCAAAGCTTGCCGCTGTATTTACTCCCTCCATTTGACAGGAGGGAGCCTCATGTGTCACTCCGTCACGGAGGGGGAGTGTGTAGGGGTAGGGTGTAGGCATGGATGTATAATAAGAACGGGTGTAGGGCATGGTTTGGGATTGGGCCATACACACGCACTTTTTTTTTACATCCAATCACATCCCCAGCAACAGCCGTAGTCTCAACTATGGATTTATAATAAGAACGGTCTCGCTCGCTCTTGACACAAAATCTTGTGACCTTTAGGTCCGAGACCGAGACAAGACCGAGACCGTTAAATGGTGGTCTCGATACCAAGACCGGTCTCGAGTAGGCTACTACAACACAATTTACAAGTTACTAAATCAGAATCAGAATACCTTTATTAGTCCCACAGAGGGACATTTTACAAAGTACTAAGAGCTGATACAAAGAGACTGTTTAAGCTGTTTAAAGTGGACTCTATATCATATGGTTATGTTGTTAGAGAAAAACAAGTTGGGTGGAGATTTCGTCTGAGTAGAGCTGAAGTTTTGTGTTAATCCTGCTTGTTGAAAGTGTAAATATAATCAGATGTACTCACCAGTGTTTGACTGAGATTCTGCTGTGTTGTTGAGAAAGATCTGATGAACTCAGTTTGTATTTTCTTTAGACAGAAACAGAGACTAGTCTCTCTAACTAATTTAACGTTTGTTCCCTCTAGATTCCACCGGGTCCGTCTGCGGCGCGTTACGGACGCGTTAAGGCTGCGCCGCGGTGCTCAAGGTGATCGCGGCCACTCTAGTCAATAGGCGCGTTCACACCAAGTACTTTTCCCACAGTAGTTCCTGAGAACTTTAGTTCATGAGAGTTCTTTTAGTTCTGACGAACTAAAGCAGATCGCGTTCACACCAAAATGAGTTCCTGGGGGTGGATTAGGCAAATGAGCCGCTGACGTCACTTCTTCTTCTTCTGCTTAGCTTTTCCTGGCAGGCTGCAAACAACTTCACGGCGAGTACAGTAGGTGGCGGTATGCACCTTAAAGTTGCAATCCGCCAAAAAACCGAGAGAAGAAGAAAAAAAACTTCCGCTTCCGCTGTATGCTTCTGTTTACCCTTACGCAAAGAAAATATATTTCCCCATATATTAACTGTCAATATATTGCATTATTTTGTTTTCTGATTTACTGGTTAATTGAAAAGATTTAATAAAGGAAATCTTGCTGTTGGCTACACCAAGTGATACTGATTAATAATCAACATGAAAAACATATTTATTCATATCTACAAAATATATTGAAAATATATTGAAGATATATAGAATAATATATTGTGTTAATATATTACAATATATATATATTGAATAATATATTGTGATAATATATTGTAATATATGTGATAATACATCAGTAATTGCCGCTTTCCATATATTGAGTAATATATGTAAATATATATAATATATTGGTTGTGTATATATGTGAACATACATTTACTATATATTAACATTTATATGGGGACATGTACTATATATATTCACAAATATATGGGGACATGTATGTACTATATATTCAGTTTTATATGGGGACATATATGTAGAATATATTCACAATTATATGGGGACATGTACTATATATATTCACAAATATATGGGGACATGTATGCGCTATATATTCAGATTTATATGGGGACATGTATGTAGAATATATTCACAATTATATGGGGACATGTACTATATATATTCACAATTATATGGGGACATGTATGCGCTATATATTCACAATTATATGGGGACATGTATGCACTATATATATTCAGATTTATAAAAGACCATGTACGTACCATATATTCTGAACATGAGTGCAATATATGTTCACAATGAGGAGAAATGCATGTTCTGATAAAAAAAATCTTTCATTTAATTTCAAACCTTTATTTATGCAGGTGAATCCCATTGAGATCATTGATCTCTTTTTCAAGGGTGACCTGCTGCAAGTAGGTTCCACATGAATACATATAAACATAACAGAAAAACAAAAAAGGACATCATACAGCATATTTACAGTGACTACAGTTTACATAGCTAGTAACATTTACAGGTTCCAACAGTTTCCGATTGGATAGCATCTATCCTTGCTTTAAAAACATTTAGTGGAACCAAATTGCTCAGACTGTTCCAAGTTAGCGGAGCTGCGCATCTAAATGCTATCTTCCCTAAGACAGTCCTAGCAGTTGGCACATTTAATAAAATCACAACATTCGATCTCAGGCAGTAGCCACTTACAATTCGCCGTGAGATCAGGGAGCAGATGTAGGAAGGAAGTTTCCCTAACATGGCTTTGTATATAAAAATGTACCAGTGACTGAGCCTCCGTACAGTTAGTGAAGGCAAACCTGCCCTTGCATACAGGGTACAGTGATGGGTTAATACTTTACAGTTTGTCACAAATCTCAGTGCACTGTGATAGGCGGCATCTAACTTGACCAGGCAATTGGCAGGTGCATTCATATAGATCAGATCACCATAGTCCAGTACAGGTCAAAAGGTCACAGAGACTAGCCTTTTTCTGGCCTCAAGTGAGAAACAGGACTTGTTCCTGTAGAAGAAACCGAGTCTAACCCTCAGTTTTTTTAAGCAGGTTATTGACATGAAGTTTAAAAGTGAGACAATCATCAAGCCAGATACCAAGGTATTTGTAACAGGCAACCACTTCAAGTTTTATTCCTTGCGTAATTACAATATCTAAAACAGGCTCTGGTGTCTTTTTTAGTTTTTGAAAAGAGCATTACCTTGGTTTTATCAACATTTAAAAGAAGCTTAGGCGCTGAGAGCTGAGTCTGAATAATGAGAAGCTTAATTTGTTTTTTTCTATCAATGTGTAACAGTTATCAAAATACTCATTAAAAGAAGGACAAGGAAAGAATAAAAGAAAAGGCCTATAAACAACACATTATGTAATGACTCAAGAACATTGTTATGTAATTATGTAATAAAACCCACATTTTGTAATAATCTGCTGCATTCTGTAACAGCCTGAACGCAATATAAAATAAATTTCCCTGCATTTTGTAATAAATTATTACATTTTGCAATGGTTATTACAAAATGCGTGAGTTGCCCTTTTAAAAAACTGTAATATTCATTATGTAACCATAACCAACTGTAAATATATCCCAAAATTGATGTTGATATACATGTTGGCTAATGAATATGGTAACACTTGATCTAGTTTTGGCCAATGAAAGATATTCTACTGAAATATTTTTAAATTATGATTAAGGATGATTCATGGTTGAATAAATAAATAAACAGTTGTAATGTTATTGTTTGCAACTCATTTTGTAATAACCACAGCAATATGTAATAATATATTTCAAAATGTGGCGACATGTATTACATATTTGCATTGAACTTGTTTACTACATAATGGGCAAATTATTACAAAAGGAGTTGTTATTACATAATGAAGGGAAAATGTATTACATTTTGTATAGGTATAGTTAATAAATGATGCATTGTTATTTCATACAGGGCCAAAAAGAGCAGTCTGTTATCCTATTTAACAATCTTGTTTTTTGTTTCACCTGGTGACAACTTTAAACATGAGCTGATCACTCATTAAAACAAGGTCCGGAACAGGGCCACCCTATTTAATCGTCCATCTTGTTTTTTTCGTGCCTTTACTCACAAATTCTTGTGTTAATGGATGTTCTTATATCTGATGTCTTGGTCCCTGGATGGTGGTTTACTACAGCATCTGTGGAACAGAACAATTACAAATAATTAGAAGTTCACAAAAGACAGCAGGAATTATAACAATATCCATAATATCTATATTAAAGCATGGGCTGGCTTGGTGAATAATGTGGGAATACATATAGTGGAAGAATAGGCTTTGTACATTTTCGTCTGAGTGTGGCGCTACTGGTTGGTATATTTTATGGAATTTGGACCAAGCATCTGCATCTGTAACAGTTCTGTTTAAAACTTTTTTAAATGTAATTGCATTCATCTTTAAAGGTGGGGTAGGTAAGTTTGAGAAACCGGCTCGAGATACACTTTTTGTTATATTCCATGGAATGCTCTTAACATCCCGATAGCAATGAATATCTTAAGTGCTTTGACAAAAAATCCATAAAAAAATATCATCTGTGGAAGCCATGGTACTGTAAAAAGCACAACCAATCATTTTAGCCGGCCCGGCTGAAATGACTGGATGGCCTACCTGCCTGTCACCCTTCCATCTGTGCACACACTTATCTCGTGCCCTCATTGGTCATGTGCGCGTTCGTGTGTGTTGGAGGAGGGGCTCTGTAAGGAAGTGGCACATTTTTTCCGGCTGTGTATTTTCAAATTCTAGCGATCTCGAGCCGGTTTCTCAAAAATTACCTACCCCACCTTTAAAAGACTACTTTTATTGAATGAGAGTTTTACCTAGCACAATGAGCCTGGGGTGGTGGGAAGGGAGAACTGGGCCTCGGCATCGGCAGGAGTGGTAGTCGCCTATGAGTATTAGAATTTAGATTAACAAAGGCATAGAAAAACCCTGAAATATGTACTGACACAAAGCTACAACCCTCGATTTTGTAAGTAGTAGTAGTAAATACATACGTATATACAATATACAACAATACGCATAATGCAATTAGCAGTACCAGTAATAAAATAACTGAATAAATAGTAGTAGAACCTTTATTTAGCCAGGAAAATCAATTAAGAACAAATTCTTATTACAATGATGACCTGACAGGAGGCAAAAGGCGTCCTGAGGGGATGGGGTTTGGGAGGAAAAAAATAAAAAGACAAGACTCCGGGCACTACAGAACCCAGGAGACAACACAATGACAGAGCAGAGATGACAGGCATAGCAGTTAAACATATAAAATCTCTAAAACAATATTGCTGTGGTTCAATCTGTCATTAAAATAATATAGAACATTCATCCATTCAATCCTTCATGGCAAGGATAACTAAGCTGAATAGTGAATAAAGTGATATGTGAAAAGTAAAATTACAGTGAAATTAAATGACAGTGCGTTCCTTACCACTGCGATCTGGCTCCTCTGTCCTCGTATCTTTTGGGTCTGATTCCTCACTACTGATGTCTGCCTCTGCATGGGCCCTCTCTCCTTATTTATTCTGTCTCAGTCACCACTGCTATCTGGCTCCTCTGTCCTCTTGACTTGTGGTTCTGCAGGCTTAGTTCGACCTATGAATTTCAACAATGCTCCTGTAAAATATATAGATATATAGTATTATGGGTCAACATTAAAATAACATACACTGGAGAGCAAAATGTGAAATGCCATTGACTGTAGGCTACATATTATCCACACAATTGTCAGCAGGGGCAATAACAACTAAAATGTGAACTAACTTGAATGCATTAGTCCACAACACATAGCCTAACGTAGAGTAGAGAATGAATGAATGGTTTCTGCAAAATACACAGAAATAGAAATAAGGTTCAAATTACAATAACTAACCAGACGATGGTTATTAATAATAAGCAACAGCAATACTAATTGTTGCTAAAACACATTAGACACGTTGCAAACACACGGCTAATAAAAGCTAAGTTAGCATCTCATCCACACACTATCATAGCTTAACTTAGCTAACTAGCTAGCATTAGCTCAATTCCTGAACAACATAGAAACTAAAAACGGGACATCAAGACTCATTAACACACTGACTGAGCAGGACACTATGCATACAATCTTATAACATTACCAACACTAAAGATCTGCATATATGCTCACATTCTTCACAAACGCATTCTCTCTGTGACGATGATAATTATGCATGTGACGATGCGCAATAATGTCCTGAACGCACATGTGTAACCAGCTCGAAGACCCGTAGCTGAACTACTTTAGCTGTCCCTAAATGTGCCTGACTAAAACACGAACGATATAATGCAGATCAAGGAGAACAAGGGGAATTTACAAGACATAGACTAACTGTGGTTACATTACTTAACTAGCTCATCATCGTCACCAGTCAGAAAATGTCCGTTAGCCGTGGGGCTAGTTTTCGCTATGTTAAACTCCATTGACTTATGCTAAAATGTTAGCGATCTAAAGGTCCGCTATTTTTGGCTGTTTTGGGTCGACTTCAGTTGACTGTAACATCGAAAATCTTCGAAATTGAATGTTCACAAAGCTGCGGACCGGTTATACACTCATACACGAGGGAACTAACATAGCTAATTTAACTAACGTTAGCTAATGTAGCTGGTGTAGTGCCGAGAGACGGGACATACGGATTAAGCAACTAGACTACTTATAGTGTATATGCAGAATTATTTCAATTTAAAATAGTTTTAAATGCTCACACACATACCTGACTCTGGTGCTGTATTTTCCTCTCGTTTCTTTTTAATTTTCCGTTTCGAAGCACCTGATGAATGCTTTCTCTTTGACACTCAGCGACAGAATCAACAGACAGAGGCAGCAACGCAGATTTGAATCTGCCAATCAGATCAATCTATTGCTGGAGAGGGGGGGGGGGCTCCCCGAAATCAGCCGGAAGTGGCGCATTCGAATACTGTTTGGGCTGTCTGCCGTGGGTGCGTTCCACTCCAAATAGCCGGTCGGCCGTAATATATGCATAGATATATATGCGTGCATATATGCATATATATATGCGTGCATATATGCATATATATATATTTATATATATATATATATATATGAATATATATATATATGCGTGCATATATGCATATATATATGCGTGCATATATGTGTGTGTCTATATATATTTATAAACTGTATATTATTTTCCATCATTCAATGGACAATTTGTACTTTTTTTATATGTAGGCTACCATCAAACATATGTTCATATATAAAGTGGGTAACTATACAAAACGAAGTGAGATAACTGTTTATGAATATCTGTTCAATTTTATGTAAACTCATGAAAGATAATGAGTGTTTCAATAAAACTATTACATATAAATGTATAGTGCAGTTTTTGTTTTCATTGCAATATATTTTTTTTATATGTATCAATATATAGCCATACATGGTCCATGCATATATTGCAATATATTTAAAAATATAAGGACTACTTTCCCATATATGGAAATGTATGATCCAATATATTGTATTATATTTACCAATATATTACAATATATTTTTGTTTCATAAGGGTACCTTCCGACACGATGGTCGTGTTATACTGCTTCGTAACGGAGTTATTTAAGCCAATAACTCAGCCACAAATACAAATACAGATCGACCATTCAAATGCAATATAAATGCTGAGTCGGGGCGAAGGCGGTTAAGAAGCCTTAACAAAAGGATTAGACGACGAAATCACACGCGATGGACATGTTTCGCCGTTGTACAGCCGAGGATGATGACCGTTATCACGCCCAAAAGAACAGCATTGGTACGTTCATTAAATCACATTAATACTATCTAATGTAGGATTTATGGAGTTATGTAGGGCTAATTTGTGTCTTTGTATGTGTTCCAGATATGCGAATACTACGGAACTCTGGGTGAACAATAGAACGTCGGCCTGGTGTGAGGTGGTGCCAACGTGTGCAGTGAATCGAAGATTTCCGAATGTCCAAGGGCTCTTTTCAACTCCTCTGTATTCGCCTGGAAGCAACGTTGTGGAGAGGCATCTGAACAGCATGGAAATTGTAAATTGACAATAAAGCTGATATTTTGTGCAGTGCATTTGGTTCTCTTTTATTTACCAGTCAACAGACACAATTACAATAGTGCAGACACCTTAGTGCAAAGATTAAATGTCAGTATCAAAACAGTACTCATACTGTATATTTGTATATTAATGAGTATATTATGTTAAATGTGTGTTAAAGACAATGGGATGAGGTTGAAAGCTCTTTAAAAACGTTTGTATACATACATGTTAACATACATGTTAAGCATGCACACCTGAAGAACTACGTTACACACACACAGGTTAGTCTGTGTACCGCTGCTGGTTTAAACAAAGACAGTCATAGTGCTAGTGCCGTGCATGTAGGTTCTCTTTTATTTATCAGCAGCAGATCAATAAGTGTCAGTAGTATCAAAACAATATAATAACAGTGGCAATATATATATATATATATATATATATATATATATATATATATATATATATATATAATATAACAATATATATATATATATAATATAACAATAGGTAGGCTCAGCAGCAGACACACCTTTGTGCAAAGTTAGGTGTCAGTATTAATAACAGTGGCATATATATATAATCACAATAATACAAAATTAACTGTCACAGGTGTAGGCAATTTGGGGTGAAGTGTCTTGCCCAGGGACACAACGACATCCTGACTGCAGTGGGGTTTGAACCTGTGCTCCCCTGATCCGAACACCAACGCACCAGACCACTTCACCACACGCCTCCCAACAAGTCATTGTACAGTTTATCAACGACAAGTTTTTCTTAATTTTTGTATTGAAGGCCTGTTGGATTTAATCAGCTCGCTTAGCACTGCCAGAAGCCCAGCCAGAAAGGTATTTTGTTCCTCCACCTCGATTCCTGGGCCTTGTGTGAATGCAGCAGCCGTTTGTCGTGCATCTCCTTGGCACGCAGGTCCTCATTCTCCTTGCTGACCATGGCACGGCGGGCCATCGCCATGATGGTGTCAAGGAAGCTGTCATCGCGTGCAAGATACAAGATCAGTTTAATCGCAACAACGACACAACATTGTCCAAATCTGTCTCTGCAGGCACACAACAGGAGGAACACAGGGAACACCTTTGATTTGACTATTAACATTTTAAATGGTGAAGGCACTAGCAATTGGGGGATGGAGGGCTCTCAGGACATGATAGGGACAAATAGATACAAATTAAACGTTTTACAATTTTAATGCAAGCATTAATGATGCTATGAGGCTTTGAATGATTCATACCGTAATACAATAAGCCACATAGTCTTTAAATAGCCTTAGACACTTGACAGTGACTTTATTTAAAAGTTATTTCTGTCTGTAATGCATCTTTGCACCACATTGACATGATAAGCTGCAACAATCACATTTAAATTAAATAAGTGGAGGTGGAGTGTGACTGTGTGTACGTACCATTTGACGATTGACCAGACGATGTGGACCCCATCTGCAAAGCAAAACAAGTTGATCTTACAAACACTTCCTAACATGTAAACAACGCTCTGTATGAACGTGTGAAGCAGAGTGTTAGCCCACCTTGGGGGAGCGTGTCTGGGGTAAGTTGACGGAGTGTTTCAGCCTTTTGACGGCCTCAGTGATGGCCTGGGTCTCCGTCTCGTCCAGAGCACAGCACAGGTTCTTCAGAGTCTGCACCACCCGCTCCACCGTCTTATACTGGGTGCTCTGAATATAGAGATACACGTTGGTCAGAGGTAGGAAGTAGCGGAGTACAAATACCTCGTTACTGTACTTAAGTACATTCCACTACTTATTTTTCTGATCACTTTTTACTTCTACTTCTTACATTTTGAACACAAATACCTGTACTTTCTACTTCTTACATTTTGAACACAAATACCTGTACTTTCTATTTCTTACATTTTGAACACAAATACCTGTACTTTCTACTTCTTACATTTCCCAAACAGGCTGGTTCCTTTAGTTTGAATGTGTGTTTGGTGGCGTGATCATTATTATTTAGAGTCATTGCGTGCCTATTGATTTGAACACGATCCGTGTATCCATCATTTCCTGGTCTTCTCTAAAGAAGAGGGACCAATGAAAACGTTGTCATGTTGCCGTTGTTCAGCATGGAAACATTCATTAGCTAACAATGACATTATTGTTCTATTAATATAAAGGGAGGTCAGGTACTCTTTAAAACAGCTGGTAGTTATGGGTACTTTTTACTTAAGTACATTTCAAAGCCCTCTTTATTTTTACTTAAGAAGTTTTACCAGAGTATTTCAAACACGAGTATCTGTACTTCTACTTGAGTAAAGGATGGAGGTGTGTGGCGCAGTGGATAAGTGCATTGGTGTTCGGATCAGGGGAGCACAGGTTCAAACCCCACTGCAGTCAGCATGTCGTTGTGTCCCTGAGACACTTCACCCCAAAGTGCTCCTGTGGGGATTGCCCACAGTATTGAGTATGTAAGCTTTGGATAAAAGCGTCTAACAAGTGACATGTAATGATTCAAAAAACTTTTGAATATTGAATAACAAACCCATGTGGTTTACTTGTTATCCACAGTTTAGCTGCTAAATGTTTTTTAGCAATGCTTTTCTTTGTGCTCCACATATCTAAATGTATAAAGTGTGTTTTCACCTCCGTTCCCTCCTGTTTGCTGCAGTATGGCAGCAGCGGTCAGGATGTGTTTCTCTGAGGGATCCTCCATGTAGTCTGAGAAGCCTTCTGAGGAAACAAGGTCAAACTATTTAGGATAAAACAAGAAACAATGTTTAGGCAGTAAATAGAATTTCAATTACATTTCTACTTAAATGTGCAAAAATATTAGAACATCAGTCTTTGTGGCATGCAGGTAATCAACTGTTTAAGCTTTTACCATTAACATGTAGAATGAATGTTGCAAATTACTTGAAATGTTAGCAACTACAATCTATTGTTTACCTCAGTGTAGCCACAGAGGTCCAGCTAGCATGCTAATTGCTAACGTTACATTATCGTTTTATCCCGGAGGGGGAAACTAGTTTCTAATCCTGAGAGAAACACCTCGCCTGAAACACACGATTAGTGCCATGAGTTAGTGAAGCAAATTACAGAACATTGCACACTTATTCACAAGTCAAAACGTGTTCATAGCGGGCATGGATGAGAATAGCTAGCTAGCTAGATGTTGTTAGCCAGCTTGGACCTAACGTTAGCTAGTTCTAGCATGGCTAGCTCGATCTACTGAGCAAATAAAAGTACATCTAAGACCAGTATTGTGCAGATTAAAACAGTGCAGTGCATGTATTCACTTCCTGCCTGCCCGACCTTACGTTACGGCTGCGCTGCGACAAAAATAGGATTCGATCCTAATTTTAGAGGAGCCCTGCGCCGAGCCGCTTCTGGGACGCTTCTGAGCCGTAACGCGCCGCGTGTGGTGGAATAGCACCCATTGACTAGAGTGGCCGCGATCGCCGTGAGCACCGCGGCCGACGTCCATCACTTCCCATCGACGTGTCCTCTAGGGAATTAGTTTTTTATTCCAGCTTTAACCATCTGTTTGTTTTTTACTTAAATGACCCGTTTTGGGGTATGAAGAGTTTCCTTATCATAACTGCCAGAGAATTCAAAGCGCCCGTCCCCACTCCACCGTGGTTAATGATAAACTGGACTGGGTGGTGGTGTCGCTCACATCATGTTTCAGGTTTACACTGATTACTGCTATGAGAATATCAGTGTTAGAAAGTTACAGAAATCTTCTCTCTGCTCCACAAAGTATTTATTGTTTTTGTTATCAGTCGTCTTTCTGTTCAGTCTCCACTTGGAAACACTTTTAAAAATAAAGTAACAAAATGTTTTGTTCATTTTAAAGAGAGGACGACCCTCTTTAGGAAAATACAATAAAAAATGGTAACAAACAATGAAGTTGTTTTGTGAGTTTGTTTTATTTTGTCAATGCGGGAAAGGGAAGCAACACAAAGCCAGCTGGACCAGATACAAACCACTGTGTTTTTAATGAACAAAAAGGTTCCCTTGAATGAATAATAAATCAACACATGAAATGAGATGAGTGATTAGTTGCAGGCGCGCCGGATTCATTTTAGAAGTGGGGGGGCCAAAAAAGTGCGTGTGTATGGCCCAATCCCAAACCACGCCCTACACCCTACCCCTACACACTCCCCCTCCGTGACGGAGTGAACTCCGTGGAGTGACACATGAGGCTCCCTCCTGTCAGATGGAGGGAGTAGATACAGCGGCAAGCTTTGGGACAAACTCCCCTCTCTCCGGCAGAAACAGGAAATGCCGTAACTGTATCAACGGTTTCAAATCAGCATCTCTTTGACAAAAAATGTAAATTAATAACTAAAATAAAACTCCAAACATCTCTAATTGTGTTACTTTTTTGTAAAGCTCTTTTAGTTTTAAACCTGATGTTTATAAGTTTCTTAGTTTTTGCAACAGTCTGTAAATATACACAACTTTATAATAAAATGCACACATTTACCTTTTTCTAGACTAAACACATGGTAGATCCTAAGTTAAAAACATATGAGGTTATCATGAGGTTGTTAACATCGCAGTTTATCAGTGGATGTTTGCTGGAAGCACAATAACTGCATGTGTTGCATTGCTTTTAAATTTCAGTTAATATAGTGGTGAGAGACTCCCGATACATTAGATTTATAAGTTCATTAATTGTCTCATGATGCATATTTCCCGGTGAGCATGAAGCTCTTCAGAGTGGGGTTTTTCTCAGCTACGAGTTCTTTTGGAAATTGCTCTCCTTATCCGCATGCCCCCTGATTGCTAGGCCCTGTCGGGTTAGAAACTGCAGACAGCGCAGTTGCTCCATCATTCCATCTCTTCTTTTTTCCTGCTCAATACGCTGTTGTTTGACAAGCTGTATGTTGACTGGTGTTTGACTGAAGAAAGCGCACTTTTTTTTTAATACACTCTCTGTGGAAATTAGACTTTTCGTGGCTGTCCAGGAGGCTTGGTCACTTTTTCCAGTTATTAACTCCGATATTAACAAAGCTATCATCTCCACATTTTGAGAAAGTTACAAGCCGTTTGACAGCAGCAAATCTGCATATTTCACAGAAGGCCCGTTTAGTGGTTTTGCAAAGAATTAACCACTCTCTGTTTTTGTACCATTCTGCGTTGAAGTACCTTTCTCTTTGCCCAAATAATCTAGCGGTCAGTTAGCTGTACAGCTTTACCCGTCTCAATGTCCCAACAACAAACCTCCATGCAGTCGGAACCAGCCTGTTTCGGTTCAACGACGGTGGTGGCGGCGGTTTTGACAGTCTCTGCGGCCGCAGAGGAGCTGCTGCTTTTGGGTTCATCTGGCTTCGCTGGTTCTATGATTGATGAAGGTCCAGGCTCCGGAGACGTGGATGTCAGGGATGTGACCTTCCAGTTGTTAATTTAAGTTTAGATTGACTGTATAGTTTTCTTCTGCGCTGGTTCTTCTGACGTGTTTGCAAGTGTATATATTTTTTCTATCTAGGTTAACGGCTGACACACACAGAACAACGTGACAAATAAAGTAAACAACGTAACGAATAAACAAATCTAAGCTTTTTTATTGGTTGTAATTTACATGGATACATTTGAATGGTGTGACAATGTCCTATTTGATTGGGTTAAAATGTACATATTCTTCCTGTTATGTCTGCCTGCTTTATTTTACCTAATGCAAAGTGACCTGCTCCATCGAAATCAGTCGCATTGACCCGAAGACACATTTTGAGTTGTATACACTGTTGGAAAGAGGAGATTCATAGCTTTCTAATGATATCATTAGAAAGCTGACGTGACGTGACGTGACGTGTGATTCAAGTGACGTGATTCAAGATGGCGCCTGTGTCGGCTCGCCGCTCGCTAAGCTCTCTAACTTTAGCTGTCCTGTTTTTGTTTTATGTTTGTCAGAATGTCTCTGCTCTGCTCGTTTATGATCGCCAAGCTCTCCTCCACCTCAGACCCTCACTGGATTGATTGATTGATTGAAAAGTTTATTAACAGCTTGTATATTGGGTACAGTACAGTACAGCTCAAAACATACAATTGTTAAGGGGATGCAGACCAGAGAAAGACTTTCGTCTTGTTTACATCAGGGTCCCCCATTTCCAATTCATCATATCATTTAAGACATATAGGACATATTTGACATACAGATGGCTTATTTACAATTTACATACAGGTGGTTTTTTACATACAGATGGCTTATTTACAATTTTCATTTTAGATTTCGTTCTAATACATCCTAACCGGACATTTAAGACATACCAAGTCTACAGATATACAGTTAGTAACAGAGTCTAAAATGCGAGTATATACATAGATGGGGGGGGGAAGCTGTCCATTGTACGACAGGTTGAGATTTGTACCATTACCGGGGCCAGTTTTGCAATGCTTTCCCCCGAAGGTGCTCTTTAAGAGAGGTTTTGAAGGTAAGTATAGTTTTACTTTCCTTTACAGTTGTGGGAAGAGCGTTCCACCTTGATGTGGCATAATTGCGAAACGTGTATTCCCCTTTTTTTGTGCCAAATCTGGGTTTTACATGATTTGTGGAGCTCCCTCTGGTATTATGATCATGGTATTCCTTGACCTTTGGGAAGAATTTTGACATGTACATGGGTACCATAGAGGTGTAGTGGATCTTGTAGACCAGGCCCATTGCAAGTAGCTGTACTCTGTCGTCTACTCTAAGCCATCCTAGGTTGTCAAAGTGGGCAGAGGTGAGGTGGGTTCTAGATGAAAGGTCAAGCAGTAGTCTGACCAGTTTATTTTGCGATGTTTGAAGTTTTATTTTTAGCGCCTTGGAGGTGCTATGGTACCATGACGTGCAAGCATAGTCATAGTACCCTTGAATGAGTGCTCCTGCCAGAGTTTTCAGGGTGTTTTTGTTTACCAGAGAGGAGATCCGGTATAGGAATCTAGTTCTTTGATTGACTTTTTTTATTACATTGGATGCCATTTTGTCACAGGAGAGGTTTGCCTCAAGAATAGATCCTAGGTATGTAATTTCCTTCTTACTTGTGACAATAATGTCACCCACTGCAACTGAGAAGTCGTCGGATTTGCTGAGATTATGTTTCGAACCGAAGAGAATGGACTCTGTTTTACCCAGGTGTAATGATAATTTATTATCGGCGAGCCAGGTGCAGATTCTGCCGAGCTCGGAGCTGAGGGTTTTTTCAACCTGCAATCTGCTCCTGTCAGAGACCAGCAGGGCTGAGTCGTCCGCGAACAGGAACAAGTTGCAGTCACATGCTGATGACATGTCATTTGCATAAATTAGGAACAGTAACGGACCTAATATGCTTCCTTGTGGAACACCACAGCTCACTGGGAGGGGGGGGGACAGAGTACCGTTTACCTCCACCATCTGTTCTCTCCCCTCCAGGTAGGATTGCATCCAGCTCACCGATAGTTTATCAAAACCAATTGCTTTTAGCTTGTCAATCAGAATGGGGTGATTGACAGTGTCGAAAGCCTTTTGTAGGTCCAGCATCACCATGCCGCAGTATTTACCCTCGTCCACCTCTTGTTTGATGTGGTCGTTCAAATAAAGAAGGCATGTGTCAGTGGAGTGGGATGTTCTAAAGCCAGATTGAAATTCATAGATTAGTTTCTTTTCTGCGAGGTACTTTTCGACCTGTTCATATACTATTTTTTCCATGACTTTCGAGATGGAGGTAAGTATAGAAACAGGGCGGTAGTTGCCTGGGTCCAATTTGCTGCCCTTTTTGTGCAGGGGGGTTACTCTTGCAATTTTGAAGTCTTTGGGTACTTTTCCCTGTTTTATGGAGAGGTTAATTATGTGAGCTATGACTGGTGAGATGGCGGTTGCTGTGTCTCTGAGGAATTTGGAGGGGATATTGTCGTGGCCAGTGGCCTTGTTAGGTTTGAGGGCGCTCAGTTTAATGAGTACCTCTGCTGTTGTTACCCTTGCTAGACTGAAATCATCTTTGCGTACCCCTAGGTTTTTGTAGTAGGTCATGATGTGATCTACTCCAAAAAGCCCTGAGTGGGAGGGTAATTTATTTACAAGAGTTGTGGCTATGTTTGTGAAAAAAATGTTCAAGTACTTGGCCACATCCAGTTTGTCTGTGATGAGCCTGTTATCTGTCTTTATGTTTACGTTTGAAAATCTCGTTTTGAGTTTTTTACTGCAGCCAAGCTGGTTATTGAGTAATTTCCAAAGTTCACGGGGTTTATTTTTGTTTTCCTCAGTTTTGTCATTGATGAAATTCTTTTTGGCAGTTTTGATCATGGAGCTTACGTCATTTCTTAGTCTGTTTCTTTCAATTTTTAGTTCAGTCACGTGGGCCTGGAGTTCACTGCTCGTGCTTTTGGAAAGCATTGACTGACTTTTATGAAACTCAGAGCATTTTTTGTCTCTGGTTTTCATGGCGGTCAGTATGCCGGAGTGCATCCACGGCTCAGCGCGATTTTTTACCCTGGTTGTTCTTAGGGGGGGCCAAATCATTGAGTATTGCAGAGAATTTGTTTTTGAAACCAAGCCATGTTTCTTCAACTTGTGTACCACTGAGCTCATCTGACCAGTCCAGGCTCTCCAGTTCTAGGTTAAAGGCCTCGCTAGAGTAGTTTTTGAGGTCTCTAGATATGACTGTTTTGTGACAGCCGGCCTTTTGTTTTAGCTTTTTGCGGGTACAGAATATCATATAATGATCACTTAAACCGCATGCTATAACCCCTTTACTGGAGATCCTGGACCTGTCAGAGGTCAGAATGAGATCAATGGTAGTTTGTGTTGTTTCACATACCCGGGTGGGTTGGGTGATTAGCTGGCTGAAGCCGTGCAGATCACAAATCCTACTGAAGGACTTGAAGACGGACGTGTCTTTACGTTGCATATCCGTGTTCCAGTCTCCAATAATAATTGTCTCTACATCCCCCACATCAGCCAAACACCCATCTAATGTATCATAAAAGTCACTCTGTTCCGGTGGTCTATAGATTGTCCCGACTATTACAGATTTAGCATTGTCAAAAAGAATTTCAACCCACACAGATTCAATATTTTCATGATGCAGGTCAGTACGGTTTTTGAAATTGGTGTCTTTATGTATGTACATGCAGACACCACCTCCATTCACGTTCCTGTCCCTTCTCACTACAAGATAATCTTCAATTTCAATCTCTGAATCTGTAATGGAATTGTCCAATTTGGTCTCAGAAAAGCATAATATGCTTGCCTTACCGTTCATGAACAGTTGCCTGAGTTCAGCCAGTTTGTGTCTCAGGCTGTTAGTGTTCAGATGAAAAATATGTAGTCCATTTTTGTTGTTTAAATGCATAATGTCGTCAGCTTGAAGATATTTGTCTTTGTCCGTTACAGCAAACGGCTTGCGGCCTGCCGTGGTGCTTGGAGCGGTGGGGTGGTGGGGGGAGGGAGGCTCCGTTGTAGCTTTAGCCGTCGATATGCTAGCAGGGTGGCTAACAACATGGTGGATATTTGTTCCCTCGGATCTCGGTTCTCTTCCTCTCGTCACTGCCTCATGCGTGTCTGTCTGCCGAGGCGTCCCCGGGGGAATGTCGAAGTCTCCGTTGATTCCTCGGTCTCCGCTGTCTCCATGGTCTCTGTTGTCGTCGCGTAGTTGTTGCTGTAGCGGAAGAGATGCTAGTTGTGATGCTAGTTGTGATGCTAGCTCCTCGAGCCTGCAGGAATGGCTTCTTGTCTGCACCGGGCCCGGATTCAGATGGATGTCTCCCGCTAACAATAAGACCAAGACGATCATACTTCTTCGGTCTAGTTTGCCTGACGGGGGTAAGTACTTTCGCGTCGGGTTTGCAGTTAATAATGCATGAATGCTTGCACTTCCAAAAGCGAGGTGTTTCCTTTCCCAGCCGTTGAGAAGGTAAAAGTCATTGTGGTTCATTTTATCCCTGCTTTCACTACTCTCCTTCTCTAAGTGATGTTGCCTCATTGATGAGTTGAGGTAGGAGTCCATAATCCATATTGTCAGGAGGATGAAATATGTAAAAAATCGTGAGGAATAACCTCCAAAGCGGGAGCTCTCGAAAATGCGACCACTCATAGCGAAACCGGAAGCTTGGAGGCTTGGAGTTGATATTGCTGCCCAAACCGACATCTGGCAACCATAAATCGTCCCCCCCTCCTCTACTGTCGGATATCCCCACTTACCTACGCTGGTCACACTGCATCCTGCCTCGCCGAAAGCGCTTTCGACGACGGGGAAAGCGTGGTGGTGCACTGGTCCATCTGAAGGCATACCTGACGGCTTCTTCTGTGAATTATCCACGCCTCGGATGTCACGGCCCTCCCGCTGCACGCCAAGTGAGGGATCGGTGGATTCGCCCCGTTTTTCCGGACTCTGAGGGGCCCGCTGGCAGCTCCTCCTGCCCGACTGACTGCTCCCGGCCCGCGCGGCGTTCAACACGCACATCTTCGTCAGCTGAGACGCACTACACCTTCGGCAAGCCCGGAGCGAAAACTTTGCATGGCTTTGCTAAATGCTAGGTCGATAGCAAACAAAACGTTCCTGCTAAACGACTTCTTTACCTCTCGTGAACTGGATTTTATGTTCCTGACGGAGACCTGGGCTCACGCTGGCGAGTATACACCGTTCTCTGAACTTCTTCCTCCTGACTGTACATTCTTCAGCTCCCCCCGTGCCACTGGCCATGGTGGGGGCATAGCATCAGTGTTTAGAGCTAACCTCCAATGCCGATTGCTTCACCCTGTATCTAGCTATGCCAGCTTTGAGTTGCAGCTTTTTGAACTGAACCCGGCCTCGCCTATACTCTGCGCAGTCGTGTATCGTCCGCCAAAGTGTAATAAGGATTTCATAAATGACTTTTCTGACTTTCTGTCCGGGATCATGGTGAAATATGATCGTGTTTTGATTTCCGGAGACTTCAATGTCCATGTGTGTTGCGAGTCCAAACCTCTGGTTAGGGACTTTTTAAATCTCCTTGATTCCTTTGGTCTCGTTCAGTCCGTGTCTGGCCCAACACACGAAAAAGGACACACTTTGGACTTAGTATTATCGTTTGGACTGTCTGTATCTGTGGATGAAATATGTGCAGCAACGCGTATCTCAGACCATTTACCGGTTCTGTTTACAACCTCGATCCCTTCCGCAGGAGTCGAATCACGTGCCCCTGCGCGTCGTCTGCGTTCGATTAACCCCTTGACTGCCTCACAGTTCTCTGATGCTTTTAATGCTTCTCCGATCTGTAAATTAGATGTGAACTGTGCTTTTAATGCTGATGAGCTTATCTCCATGTTTGATTCGACATGTACACTAATACTGGATTCTGTTGCTCCTTTTACGCTTAGACGCACCAAAGTTCTATCAGAGCCGTGGCTCAATGACTGTACTCGTGATCTCAGACGCGCTTGCAGGCGTGCAGAGAGAAAATGGAAAAAGGATAAACTCCATGTCTCCCTAGAAATCCTTCGTGCTTGCCTTTCTGACTACCAGACGGCAGTCAAAGCAGCCAAAACAGAGCACATTTCTCTGTTAATCTTCAAAAACAGCCATAAACCTCAGGTTCTTTTTAATGTCCTCAACTCTATCATTAATCCCTGTGATGTTTCTTCTATTGTCCCATCGACTACTCTCTGTGATAAGTTTCTTACATTTTTTATTGAAAAGGTATCTGCTCTTAGGCTAGCCCACACTAGTGCTACCCCAGATCCTGCTCCTTTTCTGTGCCCTGCTGTCCTCGACCACTTTGACCCTGTATCCCTCTCTTCTCTCTCGGATGTAGTCAAGCACCTGCGGCCGACAAACTGCACCTCAGACAGCATTCCCTCTCGCCTTCTCAGAGATGTTTTAGAATCAGTTGGAGCAAGTATTTTATTACTTTTAAACACCTCTCTTACCTCAGGATGTGTCCCAGCTGCCTTCAAACATGCCGTGGTTAAGCCACTCCTTAAAAAGAAAAATCTCGACCCCTCCATTCTCGCAAATTTTAGGCCCATCTCCCAGCTACCTTTTTTATCAAAAGCCCTGGAGCGAGTAGTCTACGACCAGCTGCAGTCTTTTTTAACCACGCATGGAATCCATGAAAAGTTCCAGTCTGGCTTCAAACCCATGCACAGCACTGAAACAGCCCTTTTAAGAGTTTTTAATGATCTGCTCCTAGCCGCCGACTCAGGTAGCCCAGCTGTCTTGGTGCTGTTAGACCTGACAGCTGCCTTTGACACTGTGGACCATAGCATCCTGTTGTCACGGCTTGAACAGTCCGCTGGCATCACAGGCTCTGCCCTTGCATGGTTCAGGTCCTACCTGACAGACCGTAGCTTCTCGGTACAGCTAGGTGCCTTCTCCTCTGCCAAAGCCCCTCTTACCTGTGGGGTTCCCCAAGGCTCGATTCTGGGCCCCATCCTTTTTCTACTGTACATACTGCCCCTAGGTTCAATACTCACAAAACATAACATTCCCTTCCACTGCTACGCCGACAATGTACAGATATATCTGCCTCTCAAAGCAAATGTCAAACACTCACTACAGCAGCTGATGGACTGCTTAGCAGAGATAAAATCCTGGCTGAGCAAAAACTTCCTCAACCTCAACGAGAGCAAGACCGAGGTCATCTTTTTTGGACCGCAACCTCCAGCCTCTCCGGTTGATATTCTGGGCTCTATCAAAAAAAACATCCTCCCCTCGGTCATGAACCTTGGAGTGACATTCACCAGCACTTTTAAATTTGACAAGCAGGTCAGCACCGTAGTAAAATCCTGCTTTTTTTAAAATAAGACTATTGGCCAAAACCAAGTCGTATTTATCTTTTAAAGACTTAGAAAGGGTTATTAATGCCTTTGTAACCTCGAGACTGGACTATTGTAACGCTCTGTATGTGGGTATGGACCAGGCCTCAATCAAACGCTTACAGCTAGTCCAAAACGCTGCTGCACGTTTGCTGACTGGTCACAAAAAGCGCGACCACATCACCCCTATTCTGGCCTCACTACACTGGCTTCCAGTTCGGTTCAGAATTGATTTTAAAATCCTTTTATTTGTTTTTAAAGCCCTAAATGGGCTGGCTCCGGCCTATATAGCTGAACTGCTCCAGCGCTACACCCCAGCCAGAGCTTTAAGGTCTGCTGACCAGCTGCTGCTGGTAGTGCCCAAGACCAGGCTAAAAACCCGAGGGCACCGAGCCTTCGCAGCAGCTGGCCCTAGGCTCTGGAACACTCTGCCCCTCCATGTGAGGTCGGCCCAGACCCTAGGGGTTTTTAAATCAAAACTAAAAACACACTTCTTCTCTCTGGCTTTCTAGTTAGAGCGGAGCATGACTCCTGACTTTTCCGTGTGTTTTATTCTTATTTTGTTTTTTTAAGTTATATCTGTTGTAATTTATTGTCGTTTATTGTGTTTTGTAGTAATGTGTTTTTATTACATGTACAGCACTTTGGCTCGACCAAAAATCGCTTTTAAATGTGCTTTATAAATAAAACCTGATTTGATTTGATTTGATCAGGATTGTTGTTGTAGGCTACTCCAAATATTAAGCAAAATATGTCACATTATATAATGACTGTTACAGAGTCATCATTTTGAGAAAAAGGCCTTTAAAGTTTCCTCTTCTCTGGATCGATCTGATTGATTATTAGCGGAGCAAATGATCAAAATAGTACGAAGGGAAGATAGGGGAAGCCCGCGAGTGTGTGTGTGTATATACGTGTGTGTTTGTGTATTTTTGCGTTTGTGTGTATTGTGTTTGTTTCCCGGGGAAAACACTCACGAGAAACACCGGCTGTTATGCCTGCAGTGACGTAAAGTTATTCCGTTGCTTGTAATTATGCCGTTACAAGCTTCAAAGTTGTATTTATCATCTGAATTTGCCAAAACAAGTTTAATATTCTGAAAGCCAAGACTTTGTTTATTTGAAATCAGATAAAAACAAACTGTAACGGACCCTGCCGTGTTATCTATGATTACTATACGCCTTACATTCATAATTTCAGCAGAGGGAGGGGAAGCGGCGCTGTGGAACAGCAGAGTGGCGAGTGAGAGCTTTACAAGCTTAAAAAATGCCTGTAGCTAATGAGATTGAATATAACAATCAAACATAACAAAATATACACAGCTATATCAGATCGCGTTTTAGATGCGACTTTAGAGTAGAGGGGAATTATTGAAACGGGATTTGTACAGTGTTCCACGGCATCCGCCGCTGCGAAAATGTGGGGCAGGGCTGAAAAGTGGGGGGGGCCAATGGCCCCCTGGCCCCCCCGCTTCCGGCGCCCTTGATTAGTTGACTATGACAGGCAAGATGATCAGAGGTTTTTGCTATGAAAAAAACCAGGGTTGAAGTATGGGTAGAGTTTCTCAATGAAGGAGCAGCCAGTAAAGGAGTAGATAAGAGCTGCAGCATCTACGTCATAAAAGGAGACCAGACTATTGATGGCAGTGTGTGTGAGACTGAAGCTTCGATATGTGCTTCAAACCCCTGGACTACAATTCCATAGAAGCAGTGCTTCGAAGCTTGCTTAAAATCACGTGACATGACGTCCGAAGCAGCAACTGCTTCATTGCCTGAATGAATCACTTGACTGGTTTTGCGGTCCAATTACGCGATTCAATGCACTGCCTCGTCTTGATTCTGACAGGTGACAGGTTGAAACAGTTTTACACTTTATAACCGCTCTAAACAATGCGCAATGTGTGGGTTGTTGCTGTTGAGTTGTTGTTTGTATTGCATTTGTATTGGATCATTATAGAGCAAGCCAGGAAGAAAGATAGGTCGTTCTGTCTCGGGAAACACTTCAAAATGTGGAGAAGTTGTGAACGAAAAGGACAATGACGAGTATCCAAAAAAACGTTTGTCAGTCTAAAAACAGACTGCGTGATAACCGAGAGAAGAAGAACAGACTGCGTGATATAAACAAACAACAAATAGCGTGTGCGTTCCATTTTCACTCTACAGCGAGAAGCTCATGGGGCTTTCCCGAACCTGTGTTGAGAGCTGGAGTTAAATGAAATCTCAGATTTGCCTTCTTAATAGTTTGTTTGGGTCCCTCACTTCCGTTTCGCTTCTCATGCACTGATTCGCTAGCTGAACAGCCAATCAGAGTGATTTATTTTGCCCGGTGTGTCCGGGCCTTAAGGGCTAATAGCTCATCTTCAGTCTGCTGATGTTTGCTATTGCCATTTCTGTGGTGGCAAAGTAAAAAAGAAAAGAAAAAAGATAACAATTAAGGACAAGTGTGTGCTTTTTCAGCTTTTGCGTTGCTGGCGGAGCCATCGCTTGTGCTCGGTTGATGACTGTCCTTCTCCTCATTCACTTGTTCACTTTCGCTAGTAATATTCTCCTCTGTACCTCTCTTCCGAATACCTCCCGTTTTGAGCCACATTTTTAATATCATTCAGCTTTCTTTTTTCTTTAGCTTGCTTGCAACGTTCGCTAGTCGTTCGCGGGTAGTATGGTCCAGCGCCATATAGATAGAAGAGTTACGACAGCGGAAGTCCAAAATGCTTGATCGTCACGTGGTTCAGGGAGAGTCAATAGTTCCCCGGAAGTTCGTGGCGGGACATACAATTTTTGGTAATAAGTAGTGAATAAAGGTCTTGATTTGCAATATTTATACAACATACCGATATGTGTATGTATTTACATCAATATGTTTTAAAAAATAAATAGAATCTGCTAATATTTATGGATAATATTAGGAATAGTGTGAACAGCTAGTTTACTTGTTAACATATACATGTTAGGCTGTTGCCTTGGTTAAAGAGCCTGTTGCAGTTGTGTATTGCTTTGAATTATTTAAAACAAATATTATCTTCTTAAACAGGTATGGTAGTCAGGTGCATCACTTCCTAATGTTTATTGATATATTTAGAGGGAGGGGATGGCAAGGAATGCTTCAAAATTTAGATTAGATTAATTTCTACCATTTTATAAAATCATGGTGGTTTCAGTAATCCCATGGTACTTGAGGACATACGTAATCTAAATGACTAATGTCATCTTTATGACTTTCAGAAAGGACAGGAGACCAACAGGTGACTATCAATGGACTAGCAGCAACATGATTATGACGTTAAAAGTGTTGTTTTAGGAACATCCATTGTAAATACATGGAATTCAATAAACATTGAATAGCATGTCATGCAGTTTGTCTGTGCCTTTTCCTCCGTGTTGTCCTGGCATATAGTCTCCACCATGGTTTGCTGTGCTGCCTGGGGATGCTCCAATCGCTCAGAGAAAGGAGTAAGAATCAGAATGTACGGCTTCCCCACTGACACAGAGAGGAGGAAAAATGGCTAGCTCAAGTCAGCAGGAGCAATTTAACAATCCAAACAGACAGCCGCAACAAAATATGTGAGGTAATCATATTCAAACACTGCATTTGCACTTTTTCACAAAACGAAGACCACACCATTGGGAAGCTTAATGTTTGGTTTAATACAAATAACAGGGAAAGGCTTGAAAAACTCTGAGAGTTGAGACTCAGGGTGCAGGGTGAGGGTCTCAGTGCAGGTATTCAGGCTCTATTGAATCCCCCTCTGGTTCTTGTGCTGAAAGAGGGAGAAACAGACAGGAGAAAGGGTTATACACACCTATATAGCACACCTATTGGATGGGAAATTGCCTTGGGGAGATAAGGTGTGGTCTTTGTTTCCAACTGAAGTTATGGAACTTTATTATTTGTGAGTATGTAAAGTAAAGTATGACAAATGGCATCAGTAATGGATGTGATATGAATTTGTATAAAGTTGTCTCACATTCTTGGTCGTATTTTACGTACAGTATGTAATGAGTGTATACATGTTCAGTAAGTCCTCCACCTGTAACATCACTGCCCCTCCACCTGCCAGCACCCAGCCAACATCCCTGCTCCTCCACCTGTTACATCCCTGCTCCTCCACCTGTAACATCACTGCCCCTCCACCTGCCATACAGTAGGTTACTAATATACATTAACAAGATTACTTGTATAATACAGTGATATAACACATGTTTAGTATGCTTACTTGTATACAACAGTAGTATTACATTTACCTTGTGTTTTCACTCTCACTTTGCCATCATTTCAACATCAGCTGAGCTGCAACATAATACAGACAGGTAATAATCAACAGAATACACTAAAAACACTCACCCATAAATTACGTTTTTGTTTACTGTTTGGAAGTCTCAAATATGCACTCTAAATTAATATCAATAGCGATGTATCACACAAATAGCTCTCTTCCTTATTATTGTGTAACGTTAACTTTGTTATACTAGTTTGTAGGCCTACTCCAAAATGGAGATCGTAATTTCTCCACCTCCACTCATTACAATCACACGTGCCCCAATGTTATATTTAACTAATATTATATTCCTCCACCCCACAAAAAAATCACGTTTAGAAGCCCTTTTTCTCTAATTCCACAACGTTGGATGAAATAACATTAGGAGAACGGATTAATAGCTGTTCATGGTTAACGTGTGTTGCTAACTTTATCCGGTATCCTAGCCTAATCTGTTATCTGTAAACGTTCCCTAAATCTACTGATTTAGGGATAATCCACTAACATCCTTTAATACACATGTTCATTTGACTCAGATGTGCTGATAATATCCGCAATATAAATCTTTAAACGTCTTCTTACCTTTAAAAGTCCATCACGAACGGTCTATTATGCTGCAACTCTACTGTGTTGCTGGCAGCAATAGTTACCCGGAAGTCAGCGGCAAGCTAACTTCCGGCGAACTATTGACGGCTCCACGATCCGCCATTGCTGTAATGGAAGTGAACGGAGATGTCGTAACTCTTCTATTATACGGCTCTGGGTACTCCGATGCAGAAGCCAACCAAAACTGATCCAGTGGGAGCTCACTAAATTTGAGTTTCAGTGTGCGGTCCACACGGAGCTCTGCGCACTCCTCTCTCTCTTTCATAGTGAGCTTTTCTTTTGGGAATTCCTGGTGGAATGGGTCTCGGATCCAGTCATAGTCCTCGATGTCAGTCACACGTGGAAAATAGCGGTCAAACCTCTCTTTTAAGGTCTGAAGGTGTTTGGCATATACAGCGCGCTCCCTAGCTGCCTGCGGCGCAGCTGATGCCAGCGGGAACATGTCCATGGAGCCCTGTTCCAAAGCCTCGCGCCACAGGGTAAGTTTGCCCATAAACCCCCGAATCTTGTCTGTGGATGATAAAATGTTTTCATTCCTGCCCTGAAGCTTGCCGTTTAACTCGTTGAGATGCCCAAATATGTCTGCGAGGTAATTGCCAGCCTGGCACACCACCTCTCATCCGCGAGCTTGTCTTTATGTGGGACAGCGTGTTCACGTGAAAACTCCAAAAGCTCTTCCCGAAGCTCATAAAGACGGGATAGGACTTTCCCCCGTGACAGCCAACGTACCTCTGTGTGGAGGATCAGGCTTTGGTGGTCGGCTCCCATCTCGGCGCACAGCTGGGAGAAGAGGCGAGATTTCAGGGGCCTTGATTTGATGTAATTCACCATCTTCTCCCGTAGTATGGCTTTCCATTTCTTTGCAGAAGAAAAACGTCTCTTTGATAGTCAGCATCAACATATCTGACGTTTGCCAGAAGTTGGGCAGCCCCACTTATGTCAGTAGATTTGTCTATTTGTAGGGAAAATCTGCCGCTCGCCTGCAGTGCCATAAGACAGGTAACTTTCATGATACTGTCTGCTGACAGTTTTTTTCCTCTTTTCTTTCGGTGGTGGGTTGTCGGCAGTCTCTGCACTGGTGGTTGGTGGTTTGCTCCACACAAGAAAGCGCTCCATTTTCCCTCTTGCGTGTTTCTCAGTTTTAATGTTGTCCTTCAGCCTTCGATGTGTCTTATAATTCCCACCTGCAACTGCGTTAACAGCGAAATATGGGGTTCTGTGAGGATTTTTTTTAAAAGAAATGTTTTTAGGTATAGAGTTTGCCTCTGTATTATGAAATGAGTGCATACAAAGTACTGATATAGTAAATAAAAAAATAATTATTTTTGTGTAGTTGTATATTGCAATAATAATGTATGGTTGTCACAAAATCCCACGGCACACCCGGACTTGCCTCACGGCACACCAGTGTGCCGCGGCACACCGTTTGGGAACCACTGCTCTAGGGAATTCGTTTTTTATTCCAGCTTTAACCATGACAGTAGCGTCTGTTTGTTTTTTTACTTAAATTACCTGTTTTGGGGTATGAAGAGTTTCCTTATAACTGCCAGAGAATTATGTAAATGTGTGTGTCATCCGCATAGCTATGGTAACTTATTAACTTATTTTGTTGTTTTTCATTATCTGAGCCAGTGGTAGGATGTAGATGTTAAACTTTGAGAAGAGGCCCCAAGATGGAGCCTTGAGGAACCCCACATGTCATATTTATCAACTCAGACGTGTGTATTTACCTATAGAAACAACGTTTTTGCTGTCCTTTAAGTAGGATTCAAACCAATTTAGAACTGTTGCCGAAAGTCCCATCCAGTTTTCTAGTCGGTCTAGTAATATGTTGTGGTCAACAGTGTCAAACGCAGCACTGAGATCTTATAATACTAACACTGAAGTTCTACCACTGTCTGTGTTTAAGTGGATGTCATTGAAGACCTTTACAAGAGCAGTCTCAGTGCTGTGGTTTATAGTCATAGTTGAAATTGGAAAACCCATTTGTCCTTGGTCAACATGAGAGGTTATCCTGTACATGTTTGTCACAAACTGTGTCTCCTCATATATCAGTGTTTGGTGTACAGTACAGTGACTCCATGCTTATCTCTCCTTTGTGTTGTGCTCCATCCAGTGGACACTCTGCGCCAGAACACCAGGAAGTGGTGGAAGTGTGTTACTGTAGTGTAGTACAACAACAAAAACACAATGAACTCAGTGCTGAGGTCTATATGGTATTATCCTGTTAAACTTGCATTAAATACCACAGTACTATTTTTGCAATACCATTTATTGACTATTTTTAGATCTGGCTTGAAAGGACATATGGAAATGTGAGATTTTTCATGTATAACTTTGAGCAATGAATAAAACAGCAATTATTGTTGTTTAGATTCTAAAATCAGATCAAATGTAATCCTGCTGACCTTAACATATACAGAGTTTTGAACCACTGAAATAAGAAATAAAATAAAAGGCAATCTGCCATGTTTTTTAAAATCTTGCCTGATTTATAGATTGGTTTTGATCCTTGACATACGGAAACCCATCAAGTTTCCTATTGTGTTTTTAAGACTTGTTTCCTGTCATCTGAAATAACACTGAACACATTACTCACACAAACAACAAAGACCAGTGACCTTGAAATTATTTTTTATTTAGAATTGTACTTGTCAAGACTGTTATCTTGGATGAAAGACAAAATATTTAATCCGTTACACATTGAGTTCTTGTTTAGTTCAATGATTATAAAAATGTGCTGGGAGGGAAATCATTTGAAAAGGCATTTTTTCAAAGTATAAGAAAAGGAGGGTTTTGTGTATGCATGATGAGTTAAAACTGAGAACCTGGGAAGAGGTGTATTCTGGCTTTTTACCAACCCCCGTTAGTCATGTGACCCTCATCACATTTCACCCAGTTGTTTCTACCACACACACAGCAAACACACATAAGTGTTGACACAATGCAAACAAATGTAGGACATCATGTTGATTCAGCGTTTTATATCACAAAGGGGGAAACTAGTTTTATAAAAAGATGGCAAAACTACAGGAAGCAAATGGTAGGGCTAACTGTAATATCCTTAAAGAGTATCATTAAATAAATTCAAATGTTTCCTTATATGAGTTGTTGCCATACATACTCGTATAATGCTAAACTCTGTAGTTAGTTACTTATTTGTAAAGAGTAGTTTTAGTGTTATAGTGACTGCCTACACTCATAAAACAGAATGCTACCTCACTGATATCAGCCCCACTGTTTTCTGCTCTACAGCCAATATCCAATCACTGCTAGTGGAAACAAACATTTCTTCCTACAAACTTTTACACAAAAAGACATCAACTTATATTTTTTTAATGTGAATTAGCCACAGGAAATGTGTCATGAAATACAAATGATGTGTAAACCAGGCCTTCCTGTTCAGTGTTTAGTGCTCGAGTCCCTGCTTTCTCAGACCAAACATCTAGTTTATTTGACTGTTTTCTTAACTCACAATCACATATTTACAGATGTCTTTGATTCATAAGCCTTTTTACCAGTAATCAATATAAAACCTGGCATGTAGATATACAAGTTAACAGTTATTAACCAAACCATTTGAACACATATGAGGATTTATCATATTATTTAGCTTCATTTTTCTAGCAGTTTAACTATTACACACATTTAATTTAGTACACAGTAGAGGCACGTAATAAGCCTTTCTCTTTAATGAAGCTTTATGACACAATTAAATATAAAACATTTAATGTTATCATCAATTCTAACTATAGCTTGACAAATTTGGTGTCATTAGAAACAACTTTTTTTTTAAAGTTAAAATAAATCTGTAGATTTATCAAACGTTCATAGATATTCTCCACATGTGTTACGATTAATTGTTGAAGAGATCATGATTTGATTGAGTAGATGAATGAATCCACTTATGTGTTGTATACAGAATCTAAACCATATGTAAATCAATCACCACTTTAAACTTATCTTGTAGAAAATAAGATGGAAATTATACAGTTTTGACTCTAAATATGGATGTTTGTTTCCTTGAATGAAAACAAATCAACACATGAAATAAGATGAGTGATTAGGTGACCGGAGAGATGATCAGAGGGGCAGAGTTTTTACGGCCATATTTAAGTCCAGGATAGAAGTATGGGAAGAGTTTCTCAGTGAAGGAGCAGCCAGTAAAGGAGTAGATCAGAGCTGCAGCATCTACGTCATAAAAGGAGACCAGACCCTCCTCATAATCCACAAACACCCCCACCTTCTTAGGCCGAGACTTCAGAGAGAGAAGGACTGACGGAGCATCATGAGCTTTGTATTCATTTCCATTTCTCAGAGATAAAGACCAGAAACCCCCCTGAGGGCTCAGTGTGATCTTTCCCTTCCTCTTGATCGACCCTCTGGCCACTCCTAAATCCCAGTCAGTCTTTCCTTTAACTTGAACCTCATAGTAAAATCTGCCTGAAGAGAAACTCTGCTTTCCTAAGACACAAGTACATTTAGAAATCCTCTCTGGGTTGTCTGGGAGATTCTTTATCACATCACCATCACGGACTTGTTTTCCATCATCAGACAGGATGAGATATGAGTTTGCTGTATAAGGATCAAGAGTCACATCCACTGCGTACCTCTGGACCCTCTTCATCTCAGCTTCAATCACCTTCTTCATCTCTTTACTGAGTGTCTCCTCCAGCTGAACCACAGCTCTCACCACAGTTCCTTCATATGATGATGGAGGGATGCTGACCTTTGTCCAGTCCTTGGTGGGTGATGGGTGTTGGATATTTAGGGACTTGACACCCTGGAGAACATGGAGGTGGTCTTCAGAGCGTGAAAGATGCTCAACCTTAGCACTTCTCTTCTTCAGCTCAGAGATTTCCTGTTCCAGCTCTTTGATGAAGTCTTCAGCCCGTTTCATTCTCATATTCTGCTTCCCTTCTATTGTTTGGATGAACTCATTCAGGTTTCTCTCAACAGACTCCTTCAGAGCAGTGAAGACCTGAACACCTTCTGCTATCTCTCTGTCTGCATCTTCCTTACTGAGGTCCACTGAGTGTTTGATCTCCTCAATCTTCAGTTGTCTCTTCTGGATCATTTCCTCAATTCTAGCCTCTTTCTTTCCCAGCGCTGCCTTCTCCCCTTCATATCCTTCTTTGAGAGGAACCACATCATGCATCTTGTGGTCTGAAACATGGCAGAGCAGACACACTAATGTCTGGTCGGTCTTACAGAACAGCTCCAGAGGTTTATCGTGCTTCGGACACATCCTGTCTTCCAGGTTCTCCACAGGGTCGATCAGATGATGTCTTTTCAGACCTGACTTTCTCAGGTGAGGCTCCAGGTGAGTCTCACAGTAGGAGGTCAGACACACCAGGCAGGACTTCAGGGCCTTCAGTTTGGTTTCAGTGCAGACGTCACAGGGAACTTCTCCTGGTTTGAAGACTTGTTGCTCTGAGCTGCTGCTGCTGCTGCTGCTGGCTTTCTGTTGAGCCGACTCTCTGAACTGAGCGACCATCTCAGAGATGAAAGTGTTGACCCTCAAATCTGGTCTTGTATTAAAAGCCTCTTTACACATGGGACACTGGCACCTGTCACTTGTATCCCAGTGTTCAGTGATGCAGGTTTTACAGAAGTTGTGTCCACATGGTATAGTGACTGGATCAGTGAACAAGTCCAGACAGATGGAGCAGAGAAACTGATCTTCAGATGGCAGGTAGCTTGCAGCAGCCATATCTACGCATGTAATGAGGAAAACAACATTTGAAACATCAATTCATATCATATATTGTTTTAAAGAAATAACTTTGATAACTTGTAACAAGCCATGAGCAACCGTGACCATTTAACTCTGACAGGTTCAAGCATCTAACTCTGGCTAACAGCAATGAAAATACATGTTTTGTCGATAATGTTTTTATTGAAAAATAACACTGCTTACTGTGTAGAATAATAGAATTGGGAGGGATGAAACCCTCTGCAATGGTCACACATGCAGAGCACACACAGTGAAATTTGTTCTCTGCATTTAACCCATCGTAGTACCAGGAGTCTAGTACCAGGAGCAGTGGGCAGCTATTGGACAGCGTCCATAACAACTCATTTCCTCTAGCTGCTTCACATTAAAAGCCTCCAACTGTTTCTCTAATGGAAATATTTTATTTTGAAACAGCTAGAGGAAATGGGTAAAAGCATTATGTAGGAAGTGATCAGTAAAATGTAATAAGAGCAGGAAAGCAGAAGTGAATCAAAACTCCTCACCACAGAGATTCAGTTACAAGTTACTAAAGTACTGAGAGCTGATACAAAGAGACTGTTTAAACTGTTTTAAAAGGACTCTATATCATATAAATGGTTATGTTGTTAGAGAAAAACAAGTTGGACGTAAAGGGTGGAGTTTTCGTCTGAGTAGAGCTGAAGTTGTGTTAATCCTGCTTGTTGACAGTGTAAATATAATCAGATGTACTCACCAGTGTTTGACAGAGACTCTGCTGTGTTGTTGAGAAAGATCTGATGAACTCAGTTTGTATTTTCTTTAGACAGAAACAGAGACTAGTCTCGACTGCAGTGTGGCTGCCTCTCTGACTAACGTAACTTTCGTTTCCTGAGTGTGTCGTGTAAGCTCTCCTCTTTCCAGTGTAGCTCCTCCTCTCTGCTGGTTTGTTCCCTCCCTCTGATCTGCATGGGTATTGAGAAATACCAGGTTTTCTCTGATAGTTAGGGAGCAAAGATGGTGCTTTACAGATGGGAGGGATGAGGTGTGTCAAAAGCTGTTTAAACTAAAATCTCTGGACAAAGAAATATGCAGGTAGCAGGGTCATAGTTGAACTATTACATTGAACACCATTGAAAAAACCCATTTGTCCTTGGTCAACATGAGAGGTTATCCTGTACATGTTTATCACAAACTGTGTCTCCTATATCAGTGTTTGGTGTACAGTACAGAGACTCCATGCTTATCTTTCCTTTGTGTTGTGCTCCATCCAGTGGACACTCTGCGCCAGAACACCAGGAAGTGGTGGAAGTGTGTTACTGTAGTGTAGTACAACAACAAAAACACAATGAACTCAGTGCTGAGGTCTATATGGTATTATCCTGTTAAACTTGCATTAAATACCACAGTACTATTTTTGCAATACCATTTATTGACTATTTTTAGATCTGGCTTGAAAGGACATATGGAAATGTGAGATCTTTCATGTATAACTTTGAGCAATGAATAAAACAGCAATTATGGTTGTTTAGATTCTAAAATCAGATCAAATGTAATCCTGCTGACCTTAACATATACAGAGTTTTGAACCACTGAAATAAGAAATAAAATAAAAGGCTATTTGCCATGTTTTTTAAAATCTTGCCTGATTTATAGATTGGTTTTGATCCTTGACATACGGAAACCCATCAAGTTTCCTATTGTGTTTTTAAGACTTGTTTCCTGTCATCTGAAATAACACTGAACACATTACTCACACAAACAACAAAGACCAGTGACCTTGAAATTATTTTTTATTTAGAATTGTACTTGTCAAGACTGTTATCTTGGATGAAAGACAAAATATTTAATCCGTTTCACATTGAGTTCTTGTTTAGTTCAATGATTATAAAAATGTGCTGGGAGGGAAATCATTTGAAAAGGCATTTTTTCAAAGTATAAGAAAAGGAGGGTTTTGTGTATGCATGATGAGTTAAAACTGAGAACCTGGGAAGAGGTGTATTCTGGCTTTTTACCAACCCCCGTTAGTCATGTGACCCTCATCACATTTCACCCAGTTGTTTCTACCACACACACAGCAAACACACATAAGTGTTGACACAATGCAAACAAATGTAGGACATCATGTTGATTCAGCGTTTTATATCACAAAGGGGGAAACTAGTTTTATAAAAAGATGGCAAAACTACAGGAAGCAAATGGTCTAACTGTTATATCCTTAAAGAGTATCATTAAATAAATTCAAATGTTTCCTTATATGAGTTGTTGCCATACATACTCGTATAATGCTAAACTCTGTAGTTAGTTACTTATTTGTAAAGAGTAGTTTTAGTGTTATAGTGACTGCCTACACTCATAAAACTGAATTCTATCTCACTGATATCAGCCCCACTGTTTTCTGCTCTACAGCCAATATCCAATCACTGATAGTGGAAACAAACATTTCTTCCTACAAACTTTTACACAAAAAGACATCAACTTATATTTTTTTAATGTGAATTAGCCACTCGAGTCCCTGCTTTCTCAGACCTTGTGTTCAACATGCAGTTTATTTAAACATTTTCTCAACTCAAAATCACATATTTACAGATGTCTTTGATTCATAAGCCATTTTACCAGTAATCAATATAAAACCTGGAATGTAAATATACAAGTTAACAGTTATTAACCAAACCATATTAACAAAAATTAAGATTTATCATCATTTTACTTTTTCTAGCAGTAAAACTATTACACACATTTTATTTACTACACAGTAGAGGCATGCAATAAGCCTTTCTCTTTAACAAAGCTTTATGACACAATTAAATATAAAACATTTAATGTTATTATCAATTCTAACTGTGGCTTGACAAATTTGATGTGGTTCCTCTCAAAGAAGGATATGAAAGAAAGAAGGCAGAGTTGGGGAAGACGCAGGCTGAAACTCAGCAGATGATCCAGAAGAGACAACTGAAGATTGAGGAGATCAAACACTCAGTGGACCTCAGTGAGAAAGAAGCAGACAGAGAGATAGCAGAAGGTGTTCAGGTCTTCACTGCTCTGAAACAGTCTGTTGAGAGAGGCCAGGCCAATCTCATCAACACGATCAAAGTGAAGAAGAAAACAACTGAAAAAAAGGCTGAAGCTTTAATCAAAGAGTTGGAACAGGAAATCTCTGAGCTGAAGAAGAGAAGCTCTGAGGTAGAGCAGGTCACACACTCTGAAGACCACCTGCATTTTCTACAAAGTGTCAAGTCCCTAAACATTCAACACCGACAACCCTCCAAGGACTTGAGAAAATTCCGTTTGACCCCAGCGGTATATGAGGGGACAGTGGTAAAGGCTGTGGCTAAGGTAGAGGAGATGTTCAGTAAAGAGATGAAGAAGCTGCTTGAAGCTGAGCTGAAGAGGATCCAGAAGTATGCAGTGGATGTGACTCTTGACCCTGATACAGCCTATCCCAGTCTCATCCTGTCTGATGATGGAAAACAAGTGAGGTATGGTGATGTTCAAAAGAAACTCCCAGACAACCCAGAGAGATTTTCTGATTGTAATTGTGTTTTAGGAAAGCAGAATTTCTCTTCAGGCAGATTTTACTTTGAGGTTCAAGTTAAAAGAAAGACTGGATGGGATTTAGGAGTGGCCAGAAAGTCGATCAACAGGAAGGGAGAGATCATATCGACCCCTAAAGATGGTTACTGGACTATATGTTTGAGAAATGGAAATGAGTACAAAGCTCAAGGTGCTCCTTCAGTTCTTCTCTCTCTGAAGTCTCGGCCTCAGAAGGTGGGGGTGTTTGTGGATTATGAGGAGGGTCTGGTCTCCTTTTATGACGTAGATGCTGCAGCTCTGATCTACTCCTTTACTGGCTGCTCCTTCACTGAGAAACTCTACCCATTCTTTGGTCCTGGTGATAAATGTGGCCGTAAAAACTCAGCCCCTCTGATCATCTCTCCTGTCAGAGTCACCTAATCACTCATCTTATTTCATGTGTTGATTTGTTTTCATTCAAGGAAACAAACATCGATATTTAGAGTATTTTCTACAAAATAAGTTTAATGTGGTGATTGATTAACATATGGTTTAGATTCTGTATACAACACATAAGTGGATGCATTAATCTACTCAACAATCAAATAATTATCTCTTCAACACTTTATCGTAACACATGTGGAGAATATCTATGAACGTTGGAAAAAGCTATAGATTTATTTTAACTTTAAAAAAAAAGGTTGTTTCTAATGACACCAAATTTGTCAAGCTATAGTTAGAATTGATAAAAACATTAAATGGTTTATAATTAATTGTGTCATGAAGCTTCATTTAAGAGAAAGGCCTTTTAATGCCTCTACTGTGTACTACATTTAATATGTGTAATAGTTAAACTGCTAGAAAACTAAAATGAAGCTAAATAATATGATAAATCCTCATTTGTGTTCAAATGGTTTGGTTAATAACTGTTAACTTGTATATCTACATGCCAGGTTTTATATTGATTACTGCTAAAAAGGCTTATGAATCAAAGACATCTGTAAATATGTGATTGTGAGTTAAGAAAACAGTAAAATAAACTAGATGTTTGGTCTGAGAAAGCAGGGACTCGAGCACTAAACACTGAACAGGAAGGCCTGGTTTACACATCATTTGTATTTCATGACACATTTCCTGAGGCTAATTCACATTAAAAAAATATAAGTTGATGGCTTTTTGTGTGAAGAGCTTGGAGGATGAAATGTTTGTTTCCACTAGCAGTGATTGGATATTGGCTGTAGAGCAGAAAGCAGTGGGGCTGATATCAGTGAGATAGCATTCACTTTTACGAGTGAAGGCAGTCACTATAACACAAAAACTACTCTTTACAATGAGGTAACTAACTACAGAGTTTAGTATTATACAAGTATTTATGCCAACAACTCATATGAGGAAAAATTAGGTTTGATTTGATGACATTTTTTAAGGATATAACAGTTTGATTTAAGCCCTACCATTTGCTTCCTGTAGTTTTGTCATATTTTTTATAAAACTAGTTTCCCCCTTTGTGATATAAAAAGCTGAATCAACATGATGTCCTACATTTGTTTGCATTGTGTCAACACTTATGTGTGTTTGTTGTGCGTGGTAGAAACAACTGGGTGAAATGTGATGAGGGTCACATGACTAACGGGGGTTGGCCAAAAGCCAGAACACACCTCTTCCCAGGTTCTCAGTTTTAACTCATCATGCATACACGAAACCCTCCTTTTCTTATACTTTGAAAAAATGCCTTTTCAAATGATTTGCCTCCCAGCACATTTTTATAATCATTGAATTAAACAAGAACTCAATGTGAAACGGATTAAATATGTTGTCTTTCATCCAAGATAAGTACAATTTTAAATAAAAAAATATATATACTAATTTCAAGGTCACTGGTCTTTGTTGTTTGTGTGAGTAATGTGTTCAGTGTTATTTCAGATGACGGGAAGCAAGTCTTAAAAACACAATAGGAAACTTGATGGGTTTCCGTATGTCAAGGATCAAAACCAATCTATAAATCTGGCAAGATTTTAAAAAACATGGTAAATAGCCTTTTATTTTATTTTTTGTTTCAGTGCTTACAAACTCAGTATATGTATATTTTAAGGTAAGCAGGATTACATGTTAGCTGATTTTAGAATCTAAACAACAATAACTGCTGGCTCGTCCACTTCTTTTATCTGTGATGTGTTGCTCAAAGTGATGCATGAAAAATCTCCTCACATTTTTATAAGGCCTTTTGAGCCAGATTTAAAAATAGTCAAGAAATGGTATTTCAAAAATAGTACTGTGGTATTTAATGCAAGTTTAACAGGATAATACCATATAGACCTCAGCACTGAGTTCATTGTGTTTTTGTTGTTTTACTACAGTAACACACTACCACCACTTCCTGGGGTTATGGTGCAGAGTGTCCACTGGATGGAGCACAACACAAAGGAAAGACAAGCATGGAGTCACTGTACTGTACACCAAACACTGATATATGTGGAGACACAGTGGGTGTCTGCCGAGCATCTTGCTTCAGAAGCGAGGCAAGAATACTTCCTGGCATTCGGAAAACAAAGAGTGGAACAGGCTAGCAAGTGTGCAGGTGTGCGTCATATGAGAGGCCCCGCCTTACATTTTCCGTCACAGATTTGGGGAAATTGGTCCGTGCGCAAAGCATTGTGGGGATTTTAAGACCGCGGAGTCTACTCATGTGCAGCCTCGATATTTCTCCAAACGGAGTACGCCGGGCCAAGTATGCTGGAGATTGGAACAGTACTTCGGCGGCACTCGATGACGTAGTATGCTTGAAATAGTGGCTCTGGAGCAGCTTTACTCGCGATTGAGAAACACCCAGTTTCTTACACATGTGTCACTACCCGATACGCATCCCTACCCGATCCGCATTGCGCATGTGCGAGATGGTCCGCCATATTGGACAACTCCATACGGACATTTGACGTCTAGACGGCTGCCCGATTTGCCTCGTGCATGTGCGAGTCATAAACGTCTCAAATATCTATACAAAAATATTTTGTTATTTTATTTTATTTGAAATAAAATGAAGGACATTCACAGTTAATGTCATTAGATATAAATTATGAATGCCATACATATTGCATACATTCACAGTCAATATTTCTTCAGTATGATAGCTGTCTAACGGCCCGTCCACACAGCAGCGTTAAAAAAATCTTGGAGGTGGGCGTATCTGAAGCTTGGGGATTTTTTGCGAGCAAGGCACCAACAACCAATCACATGAATCTCCCGCCCCCGACATACGAAGCAAAAAAGCCCGAAGTAAACTGGATATAAACTCCCCAAACAGGCGAAAACCTACCACTGTCTCTGCCACCTCCCTCCATGCCTGGCTCCTCCGGTTTATATCCCGGTAGGTAAATAGGGACTGGTCATAAAGCACCGTGGGATTCCCTACCGCTAATTTCTACTCCATTTTTTGGAATATGAGGAAATGACCTGCGGTATGTCTCTCCCAGCATACACGCGGTTTGATTGGCTAGCACTTGAACTGTCAGATTTGTATACACGGGATTTGATTGGCTGACGCTTCCACCTCAGCCTCAAAAGTTGAACATTCTTCAACTTTGAATCCTGAAAATCCTGAAAATCTCCGCTCGCCTGCCCACAATGCAGTTCGGCGAAAAGTGAGGCAAAGTGACGTCACCCCATTCAAAGTGAATGGGCAGAAGCGTTTCAAGATTTTTAACGCTGCTGTGTGGACGGGCCGTAACAGAAGTTAAATCCATTTCTCACTTATTCTGACAATCTACTTAACCCAATAAAAGGACCCAATAAAAAGAGTTGTTAAATAATAGTGAAGTCACGTTGTAATAACAATGACTCATCTCTCTCGGTTTTTTTTGTTTTCTTTTTGTGCTTTGCCAAACGCCACTGTGTCAAGTGTCCTATTTGGGTTGCCGTACAGAGTTGTCCAATATGGCGGACTATCTCGCACATGCGCAATGCAGATTGGGCAGGGATGCAGATCGGGTAGTGACATGTACAGGATAACCTCTCATGTTGACCACGGACAAATGGTTTTCCCAATGGTGGTCAATATCAAGGCCGTATTCATGGAGTCAACATTGGGGGGGGACCAAAAATTAAATTAAAATTTGAATACAAATTTCCTGCCATTCTAAAGGAAAATATATAAAAATTCACTAACACATGGGATACTTTAAAACCTGTTAAACCCCATGCCCCTGCCCGTGGGGGCAAAAAACAACAATATTCATGAAACTGTGTCTCAAGCATCCTCAATGTGGGTGGGACAATTTGACGGGGGGTGTGGGCAGGTGGTGGACCTAACCTCCTCTAGGGGGGTCCGGGAAGATTTTTTTTTTAAATGTTGAAGTTACTGTAAATGCATCAATCTGGTGCACTTTGAGAGCAAAATTAGGGACTAAATCTATGGATACATCTCTCAAAACCATATGAAACAGAACTGAACAGATTTACTTTTTCTTTATGCATATTTTACAAATCACTCCCCTTTTAAACTGTAGTATGAGTTGAAATTATTTCATACCTGTTATTCTCTTATTTTGTATAACTATAATGATCATATAAAGGTGTGCCTTGGAAATACTTGTTTTGCATCAATCTTGATAGACGGTACTTATTATATGTTATAGTTTGGATTCCTAAAGCTTTTAGTCTACTATCCCATCATTCAAGGGTGGTTTTCACTATAAGTAATGGTTTATTTTTTGGACGGACACTATAATTTACACTTTTTTACTATGTTCAATCTGAATTTACTTTAAAAACATCTATATTGATTCTGACTCTTCTACATCCAACTCACAGGTTTATCATTGCTTTGAGAAAAAAGATTATTAATGTACCCCTTTTAGAAGTGAAGATATAGTCAATTGTTCTGGGAATGTCATTTTCGAGCCTGAGACCTGAAAAACAGGCTTGGGGCTTAAGAGGTTAAAATGTTTTACCATAATGTCTAATTGTGCATTGTATTACATCGCCCTATTTAATCTAGTTTAGCTTCTCTTGTTTCGTTGTTTGTAATGGCAGAGATTAGGGATGAATAAAGTACAACTATAACCATAATCATATTAAAGCATTTCAATCCATAGAAAGGTCTGTGCCACGCAATTTCAGTAGAAACAGGAACACTTTATTGCCCTTTTGTTTTGTTGAAATACTATTTCATAATAATTGTAGAGTATTTATTTAATTAATGTTGGCACCTTTGGTATTCCATAGGTGTCACACATCACAGTTTTAAATCTTTCCACACTCTACAAATGACAAAACAAAATAGAAATAATCCACATGAATAAATATGTATTGGATTACATCCAAAACGACACCGTCATTTTCTACATAGCTGACACTAGCCCGCCGAACCCTGGCTAGCAACTGAAACCCGCTAGCCCACAGCTAGTTAGCTACTATTCCTGAAAAGTTCGGTTTTAACATCAGAACTACAAGTTACTTACACAAAGAAGCTAAACCGGAGGATTCATTAACATCACCATTACAAAATAAAATAATATAGATTACTTTAGGGCTAACTAGAAAAGATACCAGAACTGATGGAGGGCAAATAAAAACATGACTGACCTGCTTGGAGCATCAAGCTAACTGAAGCTGGACTCAGACGTGCGACTGCGAAATACACCCCCGGGTACAAAATAAAGGTATGCATAAACAAACAAGGTGGAACCAATTTACATATGAAAAGAATATATCATTTTGGTGAAGTTCACAATAACAGAAAATAAAGATTTTCAAGTATACAAATAGCCAAAATAAAAAAAGTCATAGAATAGCAATTTTATTTTAATAAAAAAAAAAAAAAATGTTTTTGTTATTTTTGCTATTTATTGGGGGGGACATTTTGAGTGTACCTGAATATTGTGGGGGATGTGTCCCCCCCAATGTATATGGTGAATTCGGCCCTGGTCAATATAATAGTTCAACAAGGACCATGCTACCTGTGTATGTCTTTGTCATGAGATTTTAGTAACATCTTCACCTCATGTAAAGTCAGGAAAACTCTGAAAATTGAGAATCAAAATCCCTCTAAAAAGAGCTGCAGTAACAGGTAGTAGTTGAAAGGGATAAGACACATTGGTTTCTCTCAAAAGGAACCTAAAACTAACTGAGTTCATCAGGTTGGTAACACTTTATATTAAAGTGGACCTATCATGCTATATTTGAAACATATATTGTAGGGCCATACCTATACAAAACATGTCTGTGAAGTTTTTTTTTCAAAATACCAAACAGATCACCCATTGTAGCCATGCCTCATACTGCTCATACTGTACCCCTCTTTTGCAGCCCTGTTAGAGAAATGCGGATCTTGGGTCCTTAGCTTGAAAAAAACAAAAAGAAGAAGAGGCGGAGCTAATGCCTGATCAGAATTCTACCGGAGATAAAGTTAAATTCTGCTGTGATAAAACGCTATCCTGTTTAAACCACGTCAAGGATTATTTCTGAAACAGTATGGAGCTCAAATGCTTTTTCTCTTGCAGGTTTATCACAAGGTGAGTTCTTTTTTTATTTCATGCTTTTTAAACACATGTGCTCTCCAGTACAGGTTAGAGCGTTAGCGAGGCTTGCTAATGTAAACAAAGACGAGATTACGTCCAAAACACGTCAGGCATTGTTTCTGATAGCAACTTTCTGTGGGTCCGCTGCCGATTTGACGTCAGTTCGGATGGAATCTGTATCCGCTCGTTGTACACCCATTTTTTTAAAGATTTGGGTACGTGAGTTCCCCGACGCACCGGGGACACATATTTATGTATAAAAGACATCACAAAGTGCATTTTGCATGATAGGTGCCCTTTAAGGTACACAAATTCACCATCAACTAGTTGTTAATTAACATGCATATTAGCAGTATATTGGCTCTTTATTAGTCATTATAAAACACTTATTAATTCCTTATTCTACATGACCGTATTCTACAAGTAATAGGCCATTAGTTGAGAGTTTTTCCTCAATAGAGTGCCATAGTGATGCGTCCTTAAACCCGGAAGTAAGCTTCTTCGGGTTCCCTCGACAAAAAAGCAAAGCAATTTCTCCATAGGGTTTTGGAAAATAGCTGGAAATAAGGTCTGTGGTTGAGACACATTTAAGAGACGGATCACGTTTTGTTCAGTCGGATAATCTCCACATGTATACCCTACTTTTATAATTTTCTAATCATAAATCTATCGATCATAAATCTATTGATTAGGGATATGTCAGACATATTGGACCCAATCTCCTAAAGGTACAAATAAGCTTCAGGACTCTGGGTGGGGCTTTTTCTATGGCAGCAGTTGGCATTTGAAGACTGTTGATGCTGGTAGATGTTGGACTGCCTGAGCGAGTTTCGGCCTGTTTAGCTGGGGAGCTGCGGGACAAACAGCCGTCAGCAACAGGAAGCCAAATATTGAGCAGAGCATATTAAGACCAAAACTCATGTACAACAACTTCCTTACTTGCAATAAATAAGCACTAATTAGAGGGTTATTGAGGAAACACTCTCAACTAATGGCCTATTACTTGTAGAATATGGTCATGTAGAATAAGGCATTAATAAGTGTTTTATAGTGACTAATAAAGAGCCAATACACTGCTAATATGCATGTTAATTAACAACTAGTTGATGGTGAATTTGTGTACCTTAATATAAAGTGTTACCCAACATAATATTTTGATTCTCCTCTGTCTGAATAAATAATATACTATAGCCTATGAATTTTGATTGATGCAGCCATCAGACAACTTTCCTCTGTGGAAACTCAGCCTCAGGGTGGGGCATTCACTTTGGCATCAGTTCACTGACATTTAACAACTGGTTTGTTTGGAGATGTCTGAACGATAAAGGAAGTTTTAGGCCTGTATAGACGTGTTAAATGTGGCCGTAAAAACTCTGCCCCTCTGATCATCTCTCCTGTCAGAGTCACCTAATCACTCATCTAATTTCATGTATTGATTTGTTTTCATTCAAGGAAACAAACATCGATATTTAGAGTATTTTCTACAAGATAAGTTTACTGTGGTGACTGATTTATATATGGTTTAGATTCTGTATACAACACATAAGTGGATGATTTAATCTATTCAACAATCAAATAATGATCTCTTCAACACTTTATCGTAACACATGTGGAGAATATCTATGAACGTTGGATAAAGCTACAGATATTTATTGTAACTTTAAAAAAAAAAAAGGTTGTTTCTAATGACACCAAATTTGTCAAGCTAGTTAGAATTGATAATAACATTAAATGTTTTATAATCAATTGTTATAAAGCTTTGTTAAAGAGAAAGGCCTATTACGTGCCTCTACTGTATATGTGTATGTGTAATAGTTATACTGCTAGAAAAACTAAAATGAAGCTAAATAATATGATAAATCCTCATTTGTGTTACAAATGGTTTGGTTAATAACTGTTAACTTGTATATCTACATGCCAGGTTTTATATTGATTACTGGTAAAATGGCTTATGAATCAAAGACATCTGTAAATATGTGATTGTGAGTTCAGAAAACAGTAAAATAAACTAGATGTTTGGTCTGAGAAAGCAGGGACTCGAGCTCTAAACACTGAACAGGAAGGCCTGGTTTACACATCATTTGTATTTCATGACACATTTCCTGAGGCTAATTCACATTAAATAAAATATAAGTTGATGTTTTTTTGTGTGAAGAGCTTGTAGGATGAAATGTTTGTTTCCACTATCAGTGATTGGATATTGGCTGTAGAGCAGAAAACAGTGGGGCTGATATCAGTGAGGTAGCATTCACTTTTATGAGTGAAGGCAGTCACTATAACACAAAATCTACTCTTTACAATGACGTAACTAACTACAGAGTTTAGTATTATACAAGTATTTATGCCAACAACTCATATGAGGAAAAATTAGGTTTGATTTAATTACATTTTTTAAGGATATAACAGTTTGACTTAAGCCCTACCATTTGCTTCCTGTAGTTTTGTCATATTTTTTATAAAACTAGTTTCCCCCTTTGTGATATAAAAAGCTGAAATAAGGTCTGTGGTTGAGACACATTTAAGAGACGGATCACGTTTTGTTCAGTTGGATAATCTCCACATGTCTACCCTACTTTTAAAATGTTCATAAATCTATCGATCATAAATCTAAATCTAAAGGTACAAATAAGCTTCAGGACTCTGGGTGGGGCTTTTTCTATGGCAGCAGTTAGCATTTGAAGACTGTTGATGCTGGAAGATGTTGGACTGGCTGAGTGAGTTTCGGCCTGTTTAGCCGGGGAGCTGCGGGACAAACAGCCGTCAGCAACAGGAAGTCAAATATTGAGCAGAGCATATTAAGACCAAAACTAATGTACAACAACTTCCTTACTTGCAATAAATAAGCACTAATTCGAGGGTTATTGAGGAAACACTCTCAACTAATGGCCTATTACTTGTAGAATATGGTCATGTAGAATAAGGCATTAATAAGTGTTTTATAGTGACTAATAAAGAGCCAATACACTGCTAATATGCATGTTAATTAACAACTAGTTGATGGTGAATGTGTGTACCTTAATATAAAGTGTTACCCAACATAATATTTTGATTCTCCTCTGTCTGAATAAATAATATACTATAGCCTATGAATTTTGATTGATGCAGCCATCAGACAACTTTCCTCTGTGGAAACTCAGCCTCTGGGTGGGGCATTCACTTTGGCATCAGTTCACTGACATTTAACAACTGGTTTGTTTGGAGATGTCTGAACAATAAAGGAAGTTTTAGGCCTGTGTAGACTGCAAACAGTATTACAACATGTGTTTCGTCCTACTTTCAATAAGCACACATTGCATTGGTTATGTATCATTAGCGATTATCAGACTCAGAGTTTGTATTCTAAACTCATCTAGTTGGCAAAGCTTTTTGTTAATTGGTCCAGATGTGGGGACAGCAAATGACCAGACTATCAAAGCTCCCTGCAACACGTAGACCTGTAACAATACAAGTCGACTAAACTGGTCTGTGATTTGAATGGGTAAACAGTTTCCTTGTTTGTTTTTTTAAATGCCCAGTACACACAATTGGAATCAGAAATTCACATATTAAAAACGTCAAATTTAAACTGGAACAGTATCCCCTTTTGCTTTTAAGCCAGGGAAAATGTGTATGTCACTTTAACCCTTATGTTGTGTTCAGGTCTCCCGTGACCCGTTTCAAGTTCAAATTATATAATAACTACGCACTAGTTTTTTTTATCGGAACAAGGGTTCATGATATCCTCCACAACAGCTATATAAACTCTACAAAACTGATTTTGATCATTTTAGCCAAGTCTGAAAGTCTCTAAAATAAAAAGTGTATAATTTGGTGTTCGGGTCTGGGGAGACCCAGCAGCATTGTTGTGGGTGACTCGGGGTCAAATTTGACCCAATCAAGATTAATCTTTGACTTTAGACACCCCTCCCCCTTCATCCACTGTAACAATAATGTTAAGTCTATTAAGTCTATTATAGTCAGGTAACATCATTATCCACTGTCTTCACCATAAGGAATATAATGAGCGAATATAATCAAATGTTTTACTTAAATATGTGGTGTGATGTGTTTTGGGGCCATAAAATAAAATTACAACAGTACGGTTATGAATGCATAATAAGTTAGTTATGATGTAGTTAAAACAATATTGGATGATAGTCATTATTTTGGAGTGTTTTGGACTGAGATACATCATGGGTCAAAATTGACACCATGAACAGTAACAGCTTTCGAACACAACACAAGGGTTAATAATGTCTAAACATGAGGAAGATAAAAACCTAACCAAAAGCGCTGCAGTAAGAGGCGGGGCAAAACTGGAAGGGCAACAGATCATAATCCTTAAATCAAACTCAAGGTATGCAAGTTTTTGCAGTAGTGTTTCAACAGTGGAGACAATTCTGTTTCTCTATAAATTAATACTAAACTCATCCAGTCGTCAGCTCTTATTCAACTACACATCAGGGTCTCTGCTACAAGGGTGAGTAGAGCTGTCAATATTTAACTATAACTGTATTTTTTTGTTTGAAGACAATCTTGCTACACCTTTTGTGCAAATGTTGCTGCATGTAATCAAAAGTATAACATTTAAAAAAACGATTGGAATTTTATGGGATATGTCAGACATATTGGACCCAATCTCCTAAAGGTACAAATAAGCTTCAGGACTCAGGGTGGGGTTTTCTCTATGGCAGCAGTTGGCATTTGAAGACTGTTGATGCTGGAAGATGTTGGACTGGCTGAGTGAGTTTCGGCCTGTTTAGCCGGGGAGCTGCGGGACAAACAGCCGTCAGCAACAGGAAGTCAAAGTGTTTCTGAGTGATCAATAATCAGATCTGATCTGTGAGATTTGTGAAATGTGGACTCGATACAGCACAGCTTTGGCAAGGGAAACCATAGAGATCAGGCTCCTCCAACAATTCAACACAATATAGACACATCATAATATAATATAAAATAAAAGACTAATTCAGGAAGTAAAGAGGTTCTGCTTTTAATATAAAAACCTAAAAATAGTGTTTACCAATTATACTAAAATATTATTATTATTATTATTATTAAATAATAATGATTACAAAAATGTAATAAAATATATTATTATTATTATAATACATAATAATAATAATAATAATAATAATTAAATAATAGGTTTATTATAATAAAATAATAATAATTGTATTAGAATAACTTTTATCATAATACTAATAACACTACTAATAATAATAACTACAATAAAAATAATAATTAATGTTGGTACTAATCTGAATTTTGGATTGTATTTTTATGGAATTCTTGAATGTATAAGTTTCAAAGAGAAAAACTAAATATCAGTGATATTACAACAACAACAATAATATTGTAAATAAGATACAGAGATGTTTGCACAGAGATTTCCTCAGGTGAAATGTTTTATATATTTGAGTAACTAAGACATATTCTTATATATTTTGCAACTTAATGTAAAGTAACCTTGATTTAAGAGGTTCAATCACTGGGAGATATCATTCTCTACTGTCTCTTTTTTTCTTAGCTTAATGAGGACATTTAACATGTTGTTATGTTTCAGCATTAGGCAACAGCCTCATCAATCGAGACCCAATATCTCACGAGGAAAAAGGGAGAACAGGATAATATGATTGCTTTAATTCAGGCAACAAAATGCCATAATGATCCATAAGGGATGCTGCCTGAGAGAAAACACTCTTCTTCCTTGTTATCATGACCACTAATGTTACATATTCAATGTCTAAAAGGTAGTTTATTTTATTGTATATAGATTTCTGTTTTAGAGTAGATACATATTGTACTTGTTGTACATTTGATGAAGGTACGTTGTCTACATTACTAATCATAATAATAAAACATGTCCCCGAAGCTGCAGAGTTTGGGAGGAGACCGGCTGAGGTCGATCTGAGGGACCTTTGGGGTTGGTAGGGGGTGAGGAGGTCAGTGAGGTAGGGGGGGGGTGGCAGATGGCGGAGGGCTTTGTAAGTAAGGACCAGTCTTTTTTAGTTGATGCGGTGGGAGACGGGAAACCAGTATAGTTCAAGTTCATTAAGTACTACAATGGAAATAAGTCTTTAACTATGTAGATTATGTCATCCATGACATTTTACTGACATCTGTTTTCCAATAAATCTAACTGAAAACATTCATCATAATAAAGATTAGAAACAGCTTTTGACACACCTCACTCCTCACACGTGTAAAGCAGAACCTTTGCTCCCTAACTATCAGAGAAAACCTGGTATTTCTCAATACCCATGCAGATCAGAGGGAGGGAACACCAGCTGCTGTGAGAGGAGGAGCTACAGTGGAAAGAGGAGAGCTTACACGACACACTCAGGGAACGAACGTTAAATTAGTTAGAGAGACTAGTCTCTGTTTCTGTCTAAAGAAAATACAAACTGAGTTCATCAGATCTTTCTCAACAACACAGCAGAATCTCTGTCAAACACTGGTGAGTACATCTGATTATATTTACACTTTCAACAAGCAGGACTAACACAAAACTTCAGCTCTACTCAGACGAAATCTCCACCCAACTTGTTTTTCTCTAACAACATAACCATATGATATAGAGTCCACTTTAAACAGCTTAAACAGTCTCTTTGTATCAGCTCTTAGTACTTTGTCAAATGTCCCTCTGTGGGACTAATAAAGGTATTCTGATTCTGATTTAGTAACTTGTAACTTGTATTGTAGTACTCGAGACCGGTCATGGTATCGAGACCACCATTTAACGATCTCGGTCTCGGACCTACTGTAAAGGTCACAAGATTTTGTGTCAAGAGCGAGCGAGACTGTTCTTATTATAAATCCATAGTCGAGACCACGGCTGTTGCTGGGGATGTGATTGGATGTAAAACGCCCTGTTAAAACCAATAACGTGACTTCACGTGACTCCGAATCTTTGCCCTCATGAGCCGCAATGTTTGTTAACATGGCATGGTTTCAGGCGCGCCGGATTCATTTTAGAAGTGGGGGGGGGCCAAAAAAGTGCGTGTGTATGGCCCAATCCCAAACCACGCCCTACACCCTACCCCTACACACTCCCCCTCCGTGACGGAGTGACACATGAGGCTCCCTCCTGTCAGATGGAGGGAGTAAATACAGCAGCAAGCTTTGGGACAAACTCCCCTCTCTCCGGCAGAAACAGGAAATGCCGTAACTGTATGTAACAACGGTTTCAAATCAGCATCTCTTTGACAAAACATGTAAATTAATAACTCAAATAAAACTCCAAACATCTTTCATTGTGTTACTTTTTTGTAAAGCTCTTTTAGTTTTAAACCTTGCAACAGTCTGTAAATATACACAACTTTATAATAAAATGCACACATTTACCTTTTTCTAATCTAGACTAAACACAGGTATGATCCTAAGTTAAAAATATATATGAGGTTATCATGAGGTTGTTAACATCGCAATTTATCAGTGGATGTTTGCTGGAAGCACAATAACTGCATAGTGTTTTGCATTGCTTTTCATTTCAGTTAATATAGTGGTGAGAGACTCCCGATACATTAATCAATCAATCATGATGTAGATTTATAAATTCATTAATTGTCTTATGTAATGCATATTTCCCAGTGAGCATGAAGCTTTGAGAGTGGGGTTTTTCTCAGCTACGAGTTATTTTGGAAATTGCTCTCCTTATCCGCATGCCCCCTGATTGCTAGGCCCTGTTGGGTTAGAAACTGCAGACAGCGCAGTTGCTCCATCATTCCATCTCTTATTTTTTCCTGCTCAATACGCTGTTGTTTGGCAAGCTGTATGTTGACTGGTGTTTGACTGAAGAAAGCGCACTTTTTTTTAATACACTCTGTGGAAATGAGACTTTTCGTGGCTGTCCAGGAGGCTTGGGCACTTTTTCCAGTTATTAACTCCGGTATTAACAAAGCTATCATCTCCACATTTTGAGAAAGTTACAAGCCGTTTGACAGCAGCAAATCTGCATATTTCACAGAAGGCCCGTTTAGTGGTTTTGCAAATAATTAACCACTCTCTGTTTTTGTACCATTCTGCGTTGAAGTACCTTTCTCTTTGCCCAGACGATCTAGCGGTCTCCTTTTTTTCGACAGTTAGCTGTACAGCTTTACCCGCCTCAATGTCCCGACAACAAACCTCCATGCAGTCGGAACCAGCCTGTTTCGGTTCAACGACGGCGGTGGCGGCGGTTTTGACAGTCTCTGCGGCCGCAGAGGAGCTGCTGCTTTTGGGTTAATCTGGCTTCGCTGTTTCTATGATTGATGAAGGTCCAGGCTCCGTTGATGTGGATGTCAGGGATGTGACCTTCCAGTTGTTAAATTTAAGTTTAGATTGACTGTATTTAGTTTTCTTCTGCGCTGGTTCTTCTGACATGTTTGCAAGTGTATCTATTCTTTCTGGTTAACGGCTGACACACACAGAACAACGTAACAAATAAAGTAAACAACGTAACAAATAAACAAATCTAAGCTTGTTTATTGGTTGTAATGTACATGAATACATTTGAATGGTGTGACAATGTCCTATTTGATTGGGTTAAAATGTACATATTCTTCCTGTTATGTCTGCCTGCTTTATTTTACCTAATGCAAAGTGACCTGCTCCATCGAAATCAGTCGCATTGACCCGAAGACACATTTTGAGTTGTATACACTGTTGGAAAGAGGAGAGTCATAGCTTTCTAATGATATCAGGATTGTTGTTGTAGGCTACTCCAAATATTAAGCAAAATATGTCACATTATATAATGACTGTTACAGAGTCATCATTTTGAGAAAAAGGCCTTTAAAGTTTCCTCTTCTCTGGATCGATCTGATTGATTATTAGCGGAGCAAATGATCAAAATAGTACGAAGGGAAGATATTTTCGTTTGGATTACTGGTCTGGGGGAAGCCTGTGTGTGTGTGTGTGTGTGTGTGTGTGTGTGTGTGTGTGTGTGTGTGTGTGTGTGTGTGTGTGTGTGTGTGTGTGTGTGTGTGTGTGTGTGTGTGTGTGTGTGTGTGTGTGTGTGTGTGTGTGTGTGTGTGTGTGTGTGTGTGTGTGTGTGTGTGTGTGTGTGTATTTTTGCATTTGTGTGTGTTGTGTTTGTTTCCCCGGGGATAGATAGATAGATCGTACTTTATTGATCCCAAATTGGGAAATTGTTTTTGTTACAGCAGCATAAAAGGCATTTTACAATAAAACAAAATATACAAGAATAGAAATAAAATAAAATATAAAATATACATGTCGAAATAGAAAATATACATGTAGATATTATATATATTCAAAATATATGAAATATGGAGTATTAAATATGAAACAGATTATGTGTGAGTAAAATGTACAAGGTGGTTTTATTTCTAGAGAAACTATGGAGCAGAGAGTTCTCTTCCAGCCAGAGGTGATTTATTGTACAGAGTTATTGCAGTGGGCAGGAATGTTTTCCAGTATCTGTCCTTGTGACAGGGGAGCTGCAGCAGTCTGTTGGAGAAGGAGCTCCGTTGACTGTCCAGCTGCAGGTGGAGAGGATGGCTGGGGTTATCCATGATGGACAACAGCCTGTTCAGTGTCCTCCTCTCCACCACAGCTTCAAAGGGGTCCAGCTTGATGCCGATGACTGACCCAGCTTTCCTGATCAGTTTATTGATCCTGCTGGTGTCACCGGCTCTGATGCTGCCCCCCCAGCAGACCGCAGCAAAGAAGAGTGCACTAGCCACAACAGACTGATAGAAGATCTCCAGCATCTTACTGCATACATTGAAGGATCTCAGCTTCCTCCGAAAATAGAGTCGGCTCATCCCCTTCTTGTACACAGCGTCAGTGTTGATCCTCCAGTTCAGCCCATTGTCTAGGTGCACTCCCAGGTACTTGTAGACCTCCACAACTGCCACATCCTCTCCTAGAATGCACAGGGGCAGAGGAGGAGATGTCCTCTTCCTCCTGAAATCAATGACCATCTCTCTGGTCTTGGCCACATTCAGAAGCAGATGATTTCTTCCAGTCCACTCAACAAAAACACTCACGAGAAACACCGGCTGTTGTTATGCCTGCTGTGACGTAAAGTTACTCCGTTCTCCGCTTGTAATTATGCCGTTACAAGCTTCAACGTTGTATTTATCATCTGAATTTGCCGAAACAAGTTTAATATTCTGAAAGCCAAGACTTTGTTTACTTAAAATCAGATAAAAACAAACTGTAACGGACCCTGCCGTGTTATCTATGATTACTATAAGCCTTCCATTCATAATGTTAGCGGAGGGAGGGGAAGCGGCGCTGTGGAAGAGCAGAGTGGCGAGTGAGAGCTGTCATCTTCCCTTTACAAGCTTCAAACATGCCTGTAGCTATGGGATTGAATATAACAATCAAAAATAACAAAATATACACAGCTAGATCAGATCGCGTTTTAGATGGGACTTTAGAGTAGAGGGGAATTATTGAAACGGGATTTGTACAGTGTTCCGCGGCATCCGCCGCTGCGAAAATGTGGGGCAGGGCTGAAAAGTGGGGGAGCCAATGGCCCCCTGGCCCCCCCGCTTCCGGCGCCCTTGCATGGTTTATACCAGCTGCTACACTCAAACGGTCTTGCAGTGAAGATGTTGCAAAATGTGTGTGTGTGTGTTTTCACTGAACGCAAACTCAGAGAGAGAGAGCCGTAACATTTATATTATGTTCTTACTATGTTACTGTTTTTATATGAAAAGGATAACTTTTTGAATAAATATGATGAAGTTGAATTTATATCTTACGTATATGTGTCTTTTTATGATGATGTGGATCTTTCAGATCAAATTGACTATGGTATCTTACACATGCTATTGTAAGTGTATCATGTAGTGTTGGATTCACAGTAGTCGGGTTCCGGTCTTGATTCGGTCTCGCCCTCTTAAAGTCTTGGTCTTGTCTTGGTCTCGCCCTCTTAAAGTCTTGGTCTTGTCTTGGTCTCGCCCTCTTAAAGTCTTGGTCTTGTCTTGGTCTCGCCCTCTTAAAGTCTTGGTCTTGTCTTGGTCTTGCTACTCTTCAGTCTTGGTAATGTCTTGGTCTCGCCCTCTTAAATTCTTGGTAATGTCTTGGTCTCGGATAAGGTTGTCTCGACTACAACACTACTTGTAACTGAATCTCTGTGGTGAGGAGTTTTGATTCACTTCTGCTCTCCTGCTCTTATTTAGTGGGAATGCTGACACAGCTTTCCAACTATCCGTTATGCTACGCACGAAATTCTTTATTATTCCGCTGGGTTATTTTGCGCCTCTTCTTCTCCCACATTAAACATCGCAGAAACTCCGTACAAACATCAAAACGTTCAGCTCGGTCGGGAATCGATGGCTATTTCTTTTATCATTCATAACTTTCATAATTCCAGAGATACATCCCATAATTCATCCCATTTTTAACATGGAAGTCAATGGAGAAACTCTTCAGACTTCAACAATCTTCATGCAACTTCAACTGCTAACTGCTCCTTCTTAAAATGCTAACTGCTCCTTCATACTTTCACTCAGAAACCTCATTCCAACTTTAAAATGTTACACATCTTTCTGACATTATTCGTGTACCACAACTTTTAAATCTGATTCTTACTTTTAGAGATATTAAACATTGTTCAGACCTTGGTAAAGAGGCCTTCTTCAGATTTGAGAGTGCGTGATGTCAAAGCTAGAGTGGAGGACAGATTTAATTTTGCCTTCATATTTTCTTTTAAACCTGCCATAATTCCCAAACCCTACATTCCTGAGACATAATCTTTCATGACAAACGTAGGAAAACATCTCGTAGCTTGAAAGATGCAAAAATAATTAAACAAAATGCCTCTTGAGGGCATGAAATGACAAAAACTTTCAACATGTCTCCATTAAACCCCATTGTAAGTTCAGCCTCACCTTTCCCCACCACAGCAGCCGCACACCTTTAGTTAATCTGCCAAAAAGGCCACATTATTAACCTGAAAGTACACAAAAAGTACACTTCAGATGCTCAAGTTCCTTGACATGCTTCACGCTTTGAAATGTCACCGATATCTGTTACGGTTCTTCAACAAAACGTTCACATGTAAGAGGTTTATCTCTCATTCAGAACAATGAAAATGCTCTCTTCTCACTGATCACCATGGAAACCTTTGATCTCTGGACACGTCGTTAGCTCAAATATAAACACCTGTGTCATGAAACACGATGATGTCATAACTCCAACTGACATGCTCAGAGCAGCACACTTCAGATAATGGTTAATGGTTAATGGTCCTGCCCTCAACAGCTCTACGTCAATTATGGGGTGTCATCATATGCCGTTTCCATGGAAACGCATCCCCCGCCATAACACACGATGTTGTCGTAACGCCTATGAAAAGGGTCAAAACAGCACCACACTTCAGATAATGGTTAACGGTCCAGCCCTCAACAGCTCTACGTCAATTATGGGGCTTCATCATATGCCGTTCCCTCGCCATAAAAGACGATGTCGCTATAACTCCTATGAAAATGTTCAAAAAGTGCTCAAACTTCACATGTGTGCTAACAGTCCAGCCGTGAAGACATCTACGGGACAGTTTTGAGATTTCTTCAAATGCCGTTGCCATGGCAACACAATGCTCGCCATGAAACACGGTTTTCTCATAACTTCAGTGAAAATGCTCCAAACGGCCCACAACTTCACAGGTTTGGTAACGATGCAGCCATCAGTGCATCTAAGTGTATTATGTGATGTCATCAAATGCCGTTGGCATGGCGACAGATCATTCGCCATCAAGTTAGTTCAAAAGTTTGCAGTTCAAATATTCTGCTGCTTTTCCAAGCCTTTTTACTTTCTTTTCTTCTCTCATCACACATTCACATTCAGTGTTCATGTATCATTTCAATCTAAATTCTTCACTTTCTTCTTACACATTACATTTCAGCATAGCAGTTTAGCGTCAGCTTTTCAGCATAAAGCATTCCCACTAGCAATTTCTAGTTTTTAACAAAAGAAAATTAACGCCACTAATTATTTTAACGCGATTAACGCATGTGTATTTTTTGTCCTCGGCCGCCCCGTAGTTTCAGAGCGCATCGAGTTTAAAATACTATCTACAAGCTGATGCTGACAGCCCCGCTCCTGCCGCCCGCTTGCGGCAGACCACACTTCCACGCTCACCGGCATGCCCGGACTGGTGATCGGGAGGACCGGGAGGGTGTGTTTATGTGTGGCGCGAGAGAGAGAGAACATGCACATCCTACGTGTATTGTTGTTGTTAGCGCAGCTAGGTAGCACCAGATGCTAACGGATATAAGGAGCTGTTTCAATGAAAACAGAGGACAACTGCGCCGAGCACTTGACTTTATGCAAGTAGCCAGACAGTGGGACATTATAGAAAAGACACACACACACACACACACACACACACACACACACACACACACACACACACACACACACACACTGTATTGTATATTGTATGTATCAAAATGATAATAAACAATTGTTCAAATGATAATAAACAAACATTTGCATAAAGCATATTTGCATATTTGTCCACTCATATGTTGATAAGAGTATTCAAAACTTGAAAAATATCCCTCTAAGGTACATTTAGAACAGATGAAAAATGTGCGATTAATTTGCGATTAATCGCGATTAACTATGGACATCATGCGATTAATCGCGATTAAATATTTTAATCGACTGACAGCCCTACTTCTGACATATTGCTTTTACCCATTTCCTCTAACTGTTTCAAAATAAAATCTTTCCATTAGAGAAACAGTTGGAGTCTTTTAATGTGGAGCAGCTAGAGGAAATGAATAATTATGGTCACAAAGTAAGAAGAGCAGTGTTATTTTTCAATAGAAAAATGATCAAGAAAACCTATATTTTCATTGCTGTTAGCCAGAGTTGCATGCTTGACCCTGTCAGAGTTAAATCGTCACGGTTGCTCATGGCTTGTTACAAGTTATCACACTTCTTTCTTTAAAACAATATATGATATGAATTGATGATTGATGTTTCAAATGTTTTCTGTTTTCTTTCTCATTATGTGTGTAGATATGGCTGCTGCAAGCTATCTGCCTTCTGAAGATCAGTTTTTCTGCACCATCTGTCTGGATTTGTTCACTGATCCAGTCACTATACCATGTGGACACAACTTCTGTAAAGACTGCATTGAAGAACACTGGGATACAAGTTACTGGTGCCAGTGTCCCATGTGTAATAAAGAATTCTACACAAGACCTGAGCTGCACGTTAACACTTTCATCTCTGAGATGGTATCTCAGTTCAGACAGTCGGCTCAACAGAAAGCCAGCAGCAGCAGCAGCAGCAGCTCAGAGCAACAAGTCTTCAAACCAGCAGAAGTTCCCTGTGACGTCTGCACTGGAACCAAACTGAAGGCCCTGAAGTCCTGCCTGGTGTGTCTGACCTCCTACTGTGAGACTCACCTGGAGCCTCATCTGACAGCTTCAAGCCTGAAAAGACATCAGCTGATCGACCCTGTGGAGAACCTGGAAGACAGGATGTGTCCGAAGCACGATAAACCTCTGGAGCTGTTCTGTAAGACCGACCAGACATGTGTCTGCATGCTCTGCCATGTTTCAGAACACAAGATGCATGATGTGGTTCCTCTCAAAGAAGGATATGAAAGAAAGAAGGCAGAGTTGGGGAAGACAGAGGCAGAAACTCAGCAGATGATCTGGAAGAGACAACTGAAGATTGAGGAGATCAAACACTCAGTGGACCTCAGTAAGGAAGAAGCAGACAGAGAGGTAGCAGAAGGTGTTCAGGTCTTCACTGCTCTGAAGAAGTCTGTTGAGAGAGGCCAGGCCAATCTCATCAACACGATCAAAGCGAAGAAGAAAACAACTGAAAAAAAGGCTGAAGCTTTAATCAAAGAGTTAGAACAGGAAATCTCTGAGCTGAAGAAGAGAAGCTCTGAGGTAGAGCAGGTCACACACTCTGAAGACCACCTGCATTTTCTACAAAGTGTCAAGTCCCTAAACATTCAACACCAACAACCCTCCAAGGACTTGAGAAAATTCCGTTTGACCCCAGCGGTATATGAGGGGACGGTGGTAAAGGCTGTGGCTAAGGTGGAGGAGACGTTCAGTAAAGAGATGAAGAAGCTGCTTGAAGCTAAGCTGAAGAGGATCCAGAAGTATGCAGTGGATGTGACTCTTGACCCTGATACAGCCTATCCCAGTCTCATCCTGTCTGATGATGGAAAACAAGTGAGGTATGGTGATGTTCAAAAGAAACTCCCAGACAACCCAGAGAGATTTTCTGATTGTAATTGTGTTTTAGGAAAGCAGAGTTTCTCTTCAGGCAGATTTTACTTTGAGGTTCAAGTTAAAAGAAAGACTGGATGGGATTTAGGAGTGGCCAGAGAGTCGATCAACAGGAAGGGAGAGATCATATCGACCCCTAAAGATGGTTACTGGACTATATGTTTGAGAAATGGAAATGAGTACAAAGCTCAAGGTGCTCCGTCAGTCCGTCTCTCTCTGAAGTCTCGGCCTCAGAAGGTGGGGGTGTTTGTGGATTATGAGGAGGGTCTGGTCTCCTTTTATGACGTAGATGCTGCAGCTCTGATCTACTCCTTTACTGGCTGCTCCTTCACTGAGAAACTCTTCCCATACTTCTATCCAGGTCATAAATATGGCCGTAAAAACTCTGCACCTCTGATCATCTCTCCTGTCAGAGTCACCTAATCACTCATCTTATTTCATGTGTTGATTTGTTTTCATTCAAGGAAACAAACATCGATATTTAGAGTATTTTCTACAAAATAAGTTTAATGTGGTGACTGATTTACATATGGTTTAGATTCTGTATACAACACATAAGTGGATGCATTAATCTACTCAACAATCAAATAATGATCTCTTCAACACTTTATCCTAACACATGTGGAGAATATCTATGAACGTTGGAAAAAGCTATAGATTTATTTTAACTTTAAAAAAAAAAGGTTGTTTCTAAAGACACCAAATTTGTCAAGCTAGTTAGAATTGATAATAACATTAAATGTTTTATAATTAATTGTGTCATGAAGCTTCATTTAAGAGAAAGGCTTATTACGTGCCTCTACAGTGTACTACATTTAATATGTGTAATAGTTAAACTGCTAGAAAACTAAAATGAAGCTAAATAATATGATAAATCCTCATTTGTGTTCAAATGGTTTGGTTAATAACTGTTAACTTGTATATCTACATGCCAGGTTTTATATTGATTACTGGTAAAAAGGCTTATGAATCAAAGACATCTGTAAATATGTGATTGTGAGTTAAGAAAACAGTAAAATAAACTAGATGTTTGGTCTGAGAAAGCAGGGACTCGAGCTCTAAACACTGAACAGGAAGGCCTGGTTTACACATCATTTGTATTTCATGACACATTTCCTGAGGCTAATTCACATTAAAAAAATATATAAATTGATGGCTTTTTGTGTGAAGAGCTTGTAGGATGAAATGTTTGTTTCCACTAGCAGTGATTGGATATTGGCTGTAGAGCAGAAAACAGTGGGGCTGATATCAGAGAGGTAGCATTCACTTTTACGAGTGAAGGCAGTCACTATAACACTAAAACTACTCTTTACAATGAAGTAACTAACTACAGAGTTTAGTATTATACAAGTATTTATGCCAACAACTCATCAAAGGAAAAATGGGGTTTGATTTAATGACATGTTTTAAGGATATAACAGTTGGACTTAAGCCCTACCATTTGCTTCCTGTAGTTTTGCCATCTTTTTATAAAACTAGTTTCCCCCTTTGTGATATAAAAAGCTGAATCAACATGATGTCCTACATTTGTTTGCATTGTGTCAGCATATGCTCATGTTTGTTTGTTGTGTGTGGTAGAAACAACTGGGTGAAATTTGATGAGGGTCACATGACTAACGGGGGTTGGTAAAAAGCCAGAATACACCTCTTCCCAGGTTCTCAGTTTTAACTCATCATGCATACACGAAACCCTCCTTTTCTTATACTTTGAAAAAATGCCTTTTCAAATGATTTCCCTCCCAGCACATTTTTATAATCACTGAACTAAACAAGAACTCAATGTGAAACGGATTAAATATGTTGTCTTTCATTCAAGATAACAATTTTGACAAGCACAATTTTAAATAAAGAAATAGATATACTAATTTCAAGGTCACTGGTCTTTGTTGTTTGTGTGAGTAATGTGTTCAGTGTTATTTCAGATGATAGGAAACAAGTCTTAAAAACACAATAGGAAACTTGATGGGTTTCCGTATGTCAAGAATCAAAACCAATCTATAAATTAGGCAAGATTTAAAAAACATGGCAGATAGCCTTTTATTTTATTTTTTATTTCAGTGGTTCAAAACTCAGTATACAGTATGTATGTTAAGGTAAGAAGGATTACATTGTATCTCATTTTAGAATCTAAACAACAATAACTGCTGTTTTATTTGTTGCTCAAAGTGATGCATGAAAAATCTCCTCATATTTTCACAAGGCATTTCAAGCCAGATTTTAAAATAGTCAAGAAATGGCATTGCAAAAATAGTACTGTGGTATTTAATGCAAGTTTAACAGGATAATATATTTCAATCAGGAGAGACTTCATTTTGTTTAATGATAAATGTTAAGTCTTTGGGGATTAGACCCCGATCCTGAAATCGTATATCTAAAGGGGAAATGCAGCCTTGAGCATATAGGGAACCCCCCGGGGTCTAGACACTGGTGATGAAGCTGAAGATCTGGATTTGATGAGGAGATGGGATGAAGAGGAGGTGGGATGAGGTCTTTGGGTTAGCTCTCCTGGCACTGGATAAGATGAAAGGAGGTGGATGGGGAGGAGGCAGGCGGCAGCATGAAAACCTGAAATCACAGCTGACTGCAGGAGAGAGGAGAACCATTTTAAAGTTTGGCTGCAGCACAGTGATTGGCTGCTGGAGAATGAGGTGAATGTAATAGGTTCAGTGGCGTTTTTATATGTACAAAAGTGGTGGGGCACAAAAAACTTAGATGTCTATATATAAGCTTCTGCAGTGACGTGCAGTGAGGTTCATGGCTGCTGAGGCACTGGCACTGACTCTTCAGGTTTACAAATATTATATTTTGACCTAAACCAAAATATAATATTATTTTCAAAAGCTTTTTTTGTCTGATGCTTCGATTAATTTTAAACAGACAGTTCAACAAAAGGATACCCAAAAAATGTAATTGAATGTAATATTGAATTGTTCTCTCTAAGTAAGATCCCATTTTCAAAAAATTGTGGTCTTACCTTGACTTGAAGATGAAGTCCATTTGCCTATCCTTCTGGACAAAAAATTCTATAACTTTTTTGTAAAAGTCCTCCTTATCTTCTTGTAGTTTCAAAAGTCTATCATAAATCTAATCGATAGATTTATGATTCGAAAATTATAAAAGTAGGGTAGACATGTGGATGTTATCCGGCTGAACAAAACGTGCATTTATCTAACAGGTACGTTTCCCACAGATCTTATTTCAAGCTATTTTCTAAAATCCTATGGAGAAACCTCATTGCTTTTTTGCAGCTTACTTCCTGGTTTTAGGACGCGTCACTGCAGCTCTCGTCTCCTCTTATTATACATCCATGCTCTTCACACACCACACTTTTCGCGGCACACGTACTTACAGCCAATCAGCTCTGAATGATGTGAGATGACGTATGGTGGGGATGGCAGCTCTGTGCCCCTATGGTGTTTTTTTTTTTTGCCACACACATTACATTGAAAAATACTCTGAGCATGCGCAGTGTAGTTTTTACAGTCACCGTTCACTTTGACAGTGAAAGGGTGGGGCATGATCAGGTTTTGTCCCACATGGCTCAAAACGGCACTGTAGACACTAATTAGAAGAACACAGACTAAAACAGCAATGTACAGACGAATCAGATGATTAAACATGACCTTAAAATATATTTTATATATTTTTTAATTTCTTTTTTTGCATCTCTTTCCATTTTTTGTAATCATTATGTGTAATACTTTCTGCTGACACTAGGTGGGGCTGTGCCCCACCTGCCCCTAATGACCAGTCGCCACTGAATAGGTTATAGACAACGCCCGTGATGAGCTGATTATATGCAGCTGCGGAGTGAATGTATATACCCAGTCTTCCTGAAAGAACTTGAGCTGAGCTTCATATAAACCTCAGCACTGAGTTCATTGTGTTTTTGTTTTTGTACTACACTACAGTAACACACTTCCACCACTTCCTGGTGTTCTGGCACAGAGTGTCCACTGGATGGAGCACAACACAAAGGAGAGATAAGCATGGAGTCTCTGTACTGTAAACCAAACACTGATATATGAGGAGACACAGTTTGTGATAAACATGTACAGGATAACCTCTCATGTTGACCAAGGACAAATGGGTTTTTCCAATGGTGTTCAATGTATTAGTTCAACTATGACCATGCTACCTGCATATTTCTTTGTCAAGAGATTTTAGTTGGAGGCAAAAATTAATCCTGATGTTACAACAGTTTACATTTTTCTAACCACCCTAAAAATGCTTAACCTGTTTAGCCCGAGAGCCCCCTGTACAGGGGGCTGCAGGTTTTTTATTCACGAAACTGTGTCTCAGGGCTTCTTAATATTTAAAAACCTATTAATGTGTCATACCAGATTAACGGGAAGAAACTCAGCTAACTGACGATACGAACCATTTTTACCAAAACAAAACACAAGTCTCATAAGAAGCGTCTAAAAGACCCCTGATCGAAAAAAATGCTAACGCACTTGGCACAGAACTCAAGGTAAAGATACCCTTATTACTTATCGTAACTGCACATACAGGATATCCGATTAAAGCTGAGACTCCACAGATTATATAGGTATTAGTATCATCACTGAGCGATCAGAACTCGCGACAGGGGAAGCAAACACAGACAACACAACACGTAGCATTATGGAGCAAACACGGGAGATCGTCTCACCTTAGCTGTTATTCTGATCAAAAGTCGTGTTCAATGGCATTCAAACGATAAAAACGCTGCTGAAGGTTAATCCAATGTGTCTGTCGGTGTTTGTCACTTTGAAAAAATTATTGATAATCCATAATTCAATTTTTATGTAAAAATCGGAGAATAAATATTAGCTGCTAATGGTAGCCACCAGAGTGTTTTGCAGCTTCCGGTTTTGGCTATGCGTCACTCTCACTCCTTATTTGGTAACCTGTGTGTGTGTGGAACTTTCCTCGATTCCATTGGCTCTAGCGGTTAAAAAGAGATGTCAATCATCAAAATCGACCAAGGAGGGCCAGAGCAACCCTGTCTCCTAGAAATTACGTTCCCACAAAACTAAACTGCATTCTCAAATACGTTTCGCAAGAAACGTATTTCCTTCCACGTTACGTTTGTTATGAACATATCTTAAATACGTTTATTTTCTACATATCTTCTAGAAACCTATTTTCTCCCACATGACGTTTGTTATGAACGTATCTCAAATACGTTTGCTTTCTACCTATATTTGCCATTTCTTTTCTAGCTTATAATAATGATAATAGTAATTTATTAATATCATTTTAGAGCAAACTTATTTTCGCGCTGGCTGGCGGCTGACTTTTCAGTTTACCAAATCCGTTATTATGCTGGTTAATGGTTAATAATCACAATATTGTTTGTAGTCGTTTCATACAGCATTCTCAATTACGTTTAACAAGAAACGTATTTTGTCCCACGTTACGTTTGTTCTGAACATATCTTAAATACGTTTGCTTTCTACCTATCTTTGACATTTCTTTTCTAGCTTATAATAATGATAATAGTCATTTATTAATATCATTTTAGAGCACACATTTGAAATCGACGATCGGGCTTGATATCCTATGGTTAAATTAAAATCAGTAGGCGAGGCTGTAATTTCGCCAGCTGCGAGGCAGAAAATAATAGTTTTAACATGCCAAAAAGCTGCTGTGTCGTTTATTGCACCTCAAACATTAAAACAAATCCAGAGTTACGTGTTTCTGTACTTCCTCTAAGAAGAAAGGACAGTATACAACAGAAGAGCTCTGTGGCTTCAGGCTTGATCGCCGTTCAAATGACAGCTGGTTTCCCCAAAAGTGGGCAGGGCTGTAAAGTGACGTAGGAAAGATCATCAGCTCGCTGATTGGATGTTTTAGCCGCAATGCACGTCGGGATATGGTGTTAATGCGATATGAAATCCGAAAAAAGAATCAGAGTTTAGGATGGCCGAAGACACTACACTACCCATAATCCCCAGCTATCGTTTGGGACTACAGTCCTGTTGTCCCCGTGATTAATCTTCAAGCTCTGGGATTGGATGTTGGAGTGGCAGTGCGCCAAGGTTACGCCGAGCGCCAAACAGCTCTTTGAAATGGAACGAAACCACGGCAGACTTTCCAAAACTGGACTCGAACGCCCCCCCCAGAACTACAAATGCTGGCTATTGTGTTTCGCAACATGTTCTATGGCGTCTCTACTGGGAATTGTAGTTTTAAAAGACGTTTTCGTTTTTCCCAAAATTAGAAGTTGACAGTATTAAACTGTGTACAGCCCTGGAGGTTTAGGGGATAGGAAACAAATTGGTGTGTACAAATGTAAAACATGTAATTAATAAATGGGTGAAAATCGCTTGTGTCCATAATGGGAAGCATTAATATATACCCACATGCCAGCTCATTGTTACTTTGGAATTCTACTCCACTACAATTCAGAGGTTAACCTGGTATTTTTACTCCACTACATTTATTTTAGTTACTTTGCAGATTCTGATTAATGATGTGAAATATAAACAACCCTTAAAGCAGACTTTAGTTACACCTGAGTAAAATTCAGGGAAAGGTGATTGTCAAGTGCCAACAATCAGGAGAGATATTAGTTGGTGCTTGAGAAGACTAAACATTTATCTGCAGATCTCTATAAAGTATATTCATTACTCGTTATTCTCTACTAATAGTTAATTAAAAACTGTATATAATAGCTATTTTGCACATCCCTTTCAAGATTTTCTAAGGTTTATTGACATATCATATACACCACTATGTTGAAGTTATGCAATTAATGAAAAACTTGGGTCACAGGTTCCTCAACAGTGCATTACAAGACATCTATCAATATGTGTGTATTCCTCCACCATTAAACTCAAATTCTGCACATGTCTTATACTATCTACATACATAAGAGTATAATTAATATATATATAATATCAGTTAAAATAAGTGCTTCAACACAGTTAACATTGCAGGAAAGCAATATATTAGACGTTAAGTACTTTGTCAGGCTTAATATTTATCTGTAGATAGATACCCCCAAAGCTTTTTTCTTATTTGAAAGAAAACCTAAAGTATTGTTTAATGTGTTAATAAAGGTTAATTAGTTTGTCTGTTTTGCACATCCTCATATTAATATCTTTGTACATCAGGCACTAAACTGTTTTATTGTAGAGATCACTTACAGTATCTTCTTGATTTTTTATATTCTATATTTCTATCATTGACCTTCTACTTTCCCCCTATGAAAGTATGTACTCTTAATATTTTATTCATCAAATAACATTATTCAACAAAAATAACATTATTCAACAAAAATAATTAAATAACGTGCTTTAACCACTAGGCGGTGCACACAAGGTACACACAGTATACTAATAATAACTTTGTATTACTAGTGTAGGACACTTATGTATGTATAACATCTGAAGATGTGTAGTTTTATTCATGTTTTTACATAATTGTACAGGATATTGCTATATTATTTCTCATGTTTACTTCTACACATTAATATCTGATTTGTAAAACATCACAGACAGAAAGGTATATCCGTCATTTAATGGTAAGCTATTGAAATTGTGATTCCATAGATGTGTCTCCCATCACCCAAATCCCCTGACTATTCTCTCAACTCAGTATTTACATTCTTATATTCAAAGAAAATCAGTAATATCTTTAAAAACTACAAGTCCTTTTCTATCAGCTGTGCACCGTTATGGTGTAAATATAACCTATCTACCAATTGGATCAAATATAAAAGTCAGCCGTATTAGTATTGATACTGCAAGGAGACGTATTTTGTGAAAAGAAATGTAAGATGTTGTTTAATTGTTGATATATTTATGATCCACGTCACGTATTCAGTTTCGGCGGCAGTTCTTCCTGTTTGTCCAGAAGTCTTCTCATCAGGGCTCTATAAATAAAGAACTATGGCAGATGTGTAATATTTAATGCAGCCGAACCGTGTATTACAATGCCGTTATGTGATGACTTTCAAAGAGAAAAGCAAGAACACTCGGAATAAAGTATTATTATTATTTTTTTTAATGTTTTCGGATTTCACATCGCATAAACACCATATCCCAACGTGCATTGCGGCTAAAACATCCAATCAGCGAGCTGAGGATCTTTCCTACGTCTGTTTCCGGTATTGTTCCTGTAATGAGAGTTCACATTTATGCTACATTGAAGGGTGGAATTGACTACACATCTTCAGAAACATAATTTGCTTCAGATATATACTGTAACTCATAGCAATATTGTAACCATTAAGAAAAGCCAACTGCATTAAAAACCCAGTTAACAAACACAAAGTTTTTTCCTTCAGTAATGAAGATGTAATTCCAATGTAGACACACCTGGGGTCGCTGTTCAGTCTGTTACGCTGAGCCATGCATTGTCTGGAACGTAAAAGGGACGAAGAAGACAAAGTGAAGTGACGTACTTCCGGTTCAATGTGAAAACATTCCCAGTTAAACCATAGATATATATAAAAGCATATGTTTATATATATCTATGAGTTAAACAACATAAACAAATCGCTTAATAAAAAGATAAAACACTGGCATGTAATTGACGTTTGGATTAAATAGAATGGTTTTGAATAATAGATGAGAGTAAAATCTACGTCACAGCCCCACCCACTTTTGGGGAAACCAACGCTGTCATTTGAACGGCGATCAAGCCTGAAGCCACAGAGCTCTTCTGCTGTCCTTAGAGGAAGTTTGAGGTGTTTGAGGTGCAATAAACGACACAGCAGCTTTTTGGCATGTTAAAACTCTGCCTCGCAGCTGGCGAAATTACAGCCTCGCCTACTGATTTTAATTTAACCATAGGATATCAAGCCCGATCGTCGATTTCAAATGTGTGCTCTAAAATGATATTAATAAATGACTATTATCATTATTATAAGCTAGAAAAGAAATGTCAAAGATAGGTAGAAAGCAAACGTATTTAAGATATGTTCAGAACAAACGTAACGTGGGACAAAAGACGTTTCTTGTTAAACGTAATTGAGAATGCTGTATGAAACGACTACAAACAATATTGTGATTATTAAGCATTAACCAGCATAATAACGGATTTGGTCAACTGAAAAGTCAGCCGCCAGCCAGCGCGAAAATAAGTTTGCTCTAAAATGATATTAATAAATGACTATTATCATTATTATAAGCTAGAAAAGAAATGGCAAATATAGGTAGAAAGCAAACGTATTTAAGATACGTTCATAACAAACGTCATATGAGAGAAAATAGGTTTCTAGAAGATATGTAGAAATTAAACGTATTTAAGATATGTTCATAACAAACGTAACGTGGAAGGAAATACGTTTCTTGCGAAACGTATTTGAGAATGCAGTTTAGTTTTGTGGGAACGTAATTTCTAGGAGACAGGGTTGGCCAGAGATAGGTCAAATGACCCCAGAAGTGGGTTTTTTTGTTGCTAAATCTCTCTAAAAAGGTCAAATTTCTCTTGTTTTGCATCAATCTTGATACAGGGTACTTATTATATGTTATAGTTTGGATTCCTAAAGCTGTTAGTCTACCATCCCATCATCCAAGGGTGGTTTTCACTATAAGTAATTTCTTTTTTGGACGGACACTATCATTTACATTTTTTGACTGTGTTCAATCTGAATTTACTTTAAAATAAAAACATCTATATTGATTCTGACTGTTCTACATCCAACTCACAGATCCTTGCTTTGAGAAAAAAGATTATTAATTTAACCCTTTTAGAAGGGAAGATATGGTCATTTGTTCAGGGAATGTCATTTTCGAGCCTGAAACCTGAAAAACAGGCTCAGGGCTAAACAGGAAAGGCATCCATCAATGATCCTAATTAACCAGGAAGATTTTTTGGGCTAAGGGTAGTAAATGATATAAAGTATTCTTACACTTCTGCTTCTCATAGAGTGCCTACAGAGCTCAGTGATTCGCTTTAACAAAATAAACTCATACAGTAACATCTTCACCTCATGTAAAGTCAGGAAAACTCTGAAAGTTGAGAATCAAAATCCCTCTAAAAAGAGCAGCAGTAACAGGTAGTAGTTGAGAGGAATAAGACACATTGGTTTCTCTCAAAAGGAACCTAAAACTAACTGAGTTCATCAGGCTGGTAACACTTTATATTAAGGTACACACATTGACCATCAACTAGTTGTTAATTAACATGCATATTTGCAGTATATTGGCTCTTTATTAGTCATTATAAAACACTTATTAATTCCTTATTCTACATGACCGTTATCTACAAGTAATAGGCCATTAGTTGAGAGTTTTTCCTCAATAGAGTGCGACAGTGACGCGTCCTAAAACCCGGAAGTAAGCTTCTTCCGGTTCCCTCGACAAAAAAGCAAAGCAATTTCTCCATAGGATTTAGGAAAATAGCTGGAAATAAGGTCTGTGGTTGAGACACATTTAAGAGACGGATCACGTTTTGTTCAGTTGGATAATCTCCACATGTCTACCCTACTTTAATAATTTTCGAATCATAAATCTATCGATCATAAATCTATCGAATATGTCAGACATATTGGACCCAATCTCCTAAAGGTACAAATAAGCTTCAGGACTCTGGGTGGGGCTTTTTCTATGGCAGCAGTTGGCATTTGAAGACTGTTGATGCTGGTAGATGTTGGACTGGCTGAGCGAGTTTCGGCCTGTTTAGCCGGGGAGCTGCGGGACAAACAGCCGTCAGCAACAGGAAGTCAAATATTGAGCAGAGCATATTAAGACCAAAACTCATGTACAACAACTTCCTTACTTGCAATAAATAAGCACTAATTAGAGGGTTATTGAGGAAACACTCTCAACTAATGGCCTATTACTTGTAGAATATGGTCATGTAGAATAAGGCATTAATAAGTGTTTTATAATGACTAATAAAGAGCCAATATACTGCTAATATGCATGTTAATTAAGAACTAGTTGATGGTGAATGTGTGTACCTTAATATAAAGTGTTACCCAACATAATATGTCGATTCTCCTCTGTCTGAATAAATAATATACTATAGCCTATGAATTTTGATTGATGCAGCCATCAGACAACTTTCCTCTGTGGAAACTCAGCCTCAGGGTGGGGCATTCACTTTGGCATCAGTTCACTGACATTTAACAACTGGTTTGTTTGGAGATGTCTGAACGATAAAGGAAGTTTTAGGCCTGTATAGACGTGTTAAATGTGGCCGTAAAAACTCTGCCCCTCTGATCATCTCTCCTGTCAGAGTCAGCTTATCACTCATCTTATTTCATGTGTTGATTTGTTTTCATTCAAGGAAACAAACATCGATATTTAGAGTATTTTCTACAAGATAAGTTTACTGTGGTGACTGATTTACATATGGTTTAGATTCTGTATACAACACATAAGTGGATGATTTAATCTATTCAACAATCAAATCATGATCTCTTCAACACTTTATCGTAACACATGTGGAGAATATCTATGAACGTTTGATAAAGCTACAAATATTTATTGTAACTTTAAAAAAAAAAAGGTTGTTTCTAATGACACCAAATTTGTCAAGCTAGTTAGAATTGATAATAACATTAAATGTTTTATAATCAATTGTTATAAAGCTTTGTTAAAGAGAAAGGCTTATTACGTGCCTCTACTGTGTACTTAATAAAATATGTGTAATAGTTATACTGCTAGAAAAAGTAAAATGAAGCTAAATAATATGATAAATCCTCATTTGTGTTTAAAATGGTTTGGTTAATAACTGTTAACTTGTATATTTACATGCCAGGTTTTATATTGATTACTGGTAAAATGGCGTATGAATCAAAGACATCTGTAAATATGTGATTGTGAGTTCAGAAAACAGTAAAATAAACTAGATGTTTGGTCTGAGAAAGCAGGGACTCGAGCACTAAACACTGAACAGGAAGGCCTGGTTTACACATCATTTGTATTTCATGACACATTTCCTGAGGCTAATTCACATTAAAAAAATAATAAGTTGATGGCTTTTTGTGTGAAGAGCTTGTTGGATGAAATGTTTGTTTCCACTATCAGTGATTGGATATTGGCTGTAGAGCAAACTGATATCAGTGAGGTAGCATTCACTTTTATGAGTGAAGGCAGTCACTATAACACAAAAACTACTCTTTACAATGAAGTAACTAACTACAGAGTTTAGTATTATACAAGTATTTATGCCAACAACTCATATGAGGAAAAATTAGGTTTGATTTAATTACATTTTTTAAGGATATAACAGTTTGACTTAAACGTTTTGTTCAGTTGGATAATCTCCACATGTCTACCCTACTTTTAAAATGTTCATAAATCTATCGATCATAAATCTAAATCTAAAGGTACAAATAAGCTTCAGGACTCAGGGTGGGGCTTTTTCTATGGCAGCAGTTGGTATTTGAAGACTGTTGATGCTGGTAGATGTTGGACTGGCTGAGCGAGTTTCGGCCTGTTTAGCCGGGGATCTGCGGGACAAACAGCCGTCAGCAACAGCCAGGAAGTCAAATATTGAGCAGAGCATATTAAGACCAAAACTCATGTACAACAACTTCCTTACTTGCAATAAATAAGCACTAATTAGAGGGTTATTGAGGAAACACTCTCAACTAATGGCTTATTACTTGTAGAATATGATCATGTAGAATAAGACATTAATAAGTGTTTTATAATGACTAATAAAGAGCCAATACACTGCTAATATGCATGTTAATTAAGAACTAGTTGATGGTGAATGTGTGTACCTTAATATAAAGTGTTACCCAACATAATATTTTGATTCTCCTCTGTCTGAATAAATAATATACTATAGCCTATGAATTTTGATTGATGCAGCCATCAGACAACTTTCCTCTGTGGAAACTCAGCCTCTGGGTGGGGCATTCACTTTGGCATCAGTTCACTGACATTTAACAACTGGTTTGTTTGGAGATGTCTGAACAATAAAGGAAGTTTAGGCCTGTGTAGACTGCAAACAGTATTACAACATGTGTTTCGTCCTACTTTCAATAAGCACACATTGCATTGGTTATGTATCATTAGCGATTATCAGACGCAGAGTTTGTATTTGTATTTGTATTGTATTGTATTGTGTTGTATTTGTAGTTTGTACTCATCTAGTTGGCAAAGCTTTTTGTTAATTGGTCCAAATGTGGGGACAGGAAATGACCAGACGATCAAAGCTCCCTGCAACACGTAGACCTGTAACAATACAAGTCCACTAAACTGGTCTGTGATTTGAATCGGTAAACAGTTTCCTTGTTTGTTTTTGAATAACCAGTACACACATTGGAATCAGAGATTCACATATTAAAACGTCAAATATAAACTGGAACAGTATCCCCTTTCGCTTTTAAGCCAGGGAAAATGTGTATGTCACTTTAATAATGTCTAAACATGAGGAAGATAAAACCAAACCAAAAGAGCTGCAGTAAGAGGCGGGGCAAAACTGGAAGGGCAACATATCATAATCCTTAAATCAAACTCAAGGTCTGCAAGTTTTGCAGTAGTGTTTCGACAGTGGAGACAATTCTGTTTCTCTATAAATTAATATTAAACTCATCCAGTCGTCAGCTCTTACTCAACTATCAGGGTCTCTGCTACAAGGGTGAGTAGAGCTGTCAATATTTAACTCTAACTGTATTTTTTAGTTTGAAGACAATCTTGCTCCACCTTTTGTGCAAATGTTGAATGTAATCAAAAGTATAACATTTTAAAAACGATTAGATTTGTATGGGATATGTCAGACATATTGGACACACTCTCCTAAAGGTACAAATAAGCTTCAGGACTCAGGGTGGGGTCTTCTCTATGGCAGCAGTTGGCATTTGAAGACTGTTGATGCTGGAAGATGTTGGACTCGCTGAGTGAGATTCGGCCTGTTTAGTCTACAAATATTTACACCATATATGTTTGTCTTTAGCTTGGTTATGCACCATTGGCAATTTATTTTGTCCCTACAACAGTCAACATTTAGGAGGAACAGAATCAGGCTTACATTTTTGTATTTTAAACTTGGCTAGTTGGCATAGTATATGTAGTGCCATAACTACAGCACTACAGTACATATTACATTACATTTCATTTAGCTGACCCTTGTATCCAAAGCGACTTACAATACAGTAAGTGCATTCGACCAAGAAGATACAAACTTGAAGAAAACAGAATCATATAAGTACATCAGGTTTCATAGAGCCAAACCATTTTACAGTAAGTGCTACTCAACTGGCTTTAGATAAGCCAGTCCTTTATTAGTATATAAATGCTTAGTTAGTATATTAGTGCTTTTTATTTTATTTGTTTTATTATTATTATCATTTTTTTTTTTTATTGCTCGAAGTGGAGTCGAAAGAGATGAGTTTTCAGTCTGCGCCGGAAGATATGTAAGCTTTCTACTGTCCTGATGTCAATGGGGAGCTCATTTCACAATTTTGGAGCCAGGATAGCAAACCGACGTGTTTTTGCTGATGGGAACTTGGGTCCCCCTCGCAGTGCGGGTGCAGCGAGCCGTTTGGCTGATGCAGAGCGGAGTGCACGTGCTGGGGTGTACAGTTTAACCATGTCCTGGATGTAGGAAGGACCAGAACCATTCACAGCATGGTACGCAAGTACCAGTGTCTTGAAGTGGATTCTAGCAGTTACTGGAAGCCAGTGAAGGGAGCGGAGGAGCGGTGTGGTGTGGGAGAATTTAGGAAGGTTGAAGACCAGATGAGCCGCTGCATTCTGGATGAGCTGCAGAGGTCGGATGGCACATGCAGGTAGAACAGCCAGGAGGGAGTTGTAGTAGTCTAGGCGTGAGATGACGAGAGCCTGGACCAGAAGTTGCGTCGCTTTCTGGGTCAGGAGGGGATGTATCCTCCTGATGTTGTAAAGAGTGTATCTGCAGCAGCGGGTTGTAGTAGCGATGTTTGCAGTGAAGGACAGTTTGTTATCTAGGGTCACACCCAGATTCCTTGCAGTCTGAGTCGGGGAAACAACAGAGGGGCCGATGTTGATTGTTAGGTCAAGAGTGGGACAATCTTTTCCCGGAAGAAAAAGCAGTTCAGTCTTGTCAAGGTTGAGCTTGAGGTGGTGAGCAGACATCCACTGAGAGATGTCAGCTAGACAAGCAGAGATGTGTTCGACAACCTGGGTCTCTGAGCGGGGAAAGGACAGAATTAATTGGGTGTCGTCAGCTTAGCAGTGGTATGAAAAACCATGCGGGCTAATGACTGATCCGAGCGAGTTTGTGTACAGAGAGAAGAGGAGGGGACCGAGGACAGAGCCCTGAGGGACCCCTGTAGATAATTGCCAAGGGTCGGTCTCGGACCCTTTCCAAGTTACCCTGTAGGTGTGGTCTTTGAGGTAGGAGGTGAGGAAGGAAAGTGCAGAGCCTGAAACTCCAAATTCTTGGACAGTGTGATGCAGGATCTGATGATTCACCGTGTCGAATGCAGCAGACAGGTCCAACAGGATGATGACAGAGGAGAGGGAGGCTGCTTTAGCCGTGTGCAGTTCCTCAGAGACAGCGAGGAGAGCAGTTTCTGTGGAGTGACCTGCCTTGAAACCAGACTGGTGCGGATCAAGAAGGTTGTTCTGATGGAGATAACAGGAGAGTTGTTTAAAGACAGCGCGTTCTAGTGTTTTAGACAGGAATGGGAGGAGAGAGACAGGCCTGTAGTTTATAACATCGGACGGGTTGAGTGGGTTTCTTTAGGAGAGGGTTTACTCTTGCCTCCTTGAGACTGTTTGGAAAGTGACCAGAAGTTAGAGAAGTGTTGATGAGATGGTTGAGAAATGGTAGAATATCAGGAGCGATAGTCTGAAAGAGGTTTGAGGGGATAGGGTCCAGAGGACAGGTGGTAGGACGGGCAGAGGTAATGAGGGTAAGAACCTCACTTGGAGAGAGAGGGGAAAAGGAGGTTAGTGTGTGGGTGAACGGTGGGTCTGGTGACCCAGCAGTGAGCAATGGTGAGTCGGAAAAAGAAGAGCGAATATCATCAACCTTTTTTTTCAAAGTAGTTAACAAAGTCGCTTGGAAGAAGGGAGGAGGGGGAAGGGGCTCTGGGGGGGGGGGGGTCAAAGAGGGTGGAGAAGATAGAGAATAGTTTTTTGGGATTGGAATAGGAAGATTGGATCTTATCTTGAAAGAAAGTGCTTTTTGCCTGAGAGATCGAAGATGAGAAAGAGGAGAGGAGAGCCTGATAGGTTAGGAGGTTATCAGGGTGTTTGGATTTCCACCATTTCCGCTCTGCTGCTGTAAGAATGGTTCTATTAGCACGCAGTGCGTCATTCAGCCAGGGAGCAGGAGGGGACTGACGAGTCTGCCGAGATGTGAGAGGACAGAGACAGTCCAGAGAGGATGAAAGAGTAGAGAGGAAAGTTTCTGCAGCAGAGTTTGGAGGCAGGAGTTGAAACGAGTCAGAGGAAGGGAGGGCTGAGAGCACCGATGAGGTAAGAGTAGAGGGGGAGAGGGAACGAAGGTTACGGCGGACAGGTGCAGAATTAGAAGAGATTAGTTTGTTATGTTTGGAAAGGGGTAGAGTATGATATGAAAAAGAGATCCGAGGTGTAAAGCCGGTTTACAGAGAGGTTAGAAGTAGTTCCTTGAGAATATGAGATCAAGGACATTGCCAGCTTTATGAGTTGGTGGGGATGGAGACAGTGAGAAAGCAAAGGCGGTTAAAAATAAATATTAGTTCAGATATCTTTTCTGTCTGGAGGTTGAAGTCTCCGAGAAGTACAGTGGGAGGGCCAGTTTCAGGGATGTGTGAGAGGAGATGATCTAATTCCTCCAAGAAGTCCCCCAAGGCGCCTGGTGGACGGTAGAGAACAACAGTGGTTAATTGTATAGGATGGGTTACTGTGACGGCATGGAATTCAAAGGTGGAAGGAGAGAAGTTTGGTAGTTGGTAGAGAGAAAAGCTCCATTTGGGAGAGAGCAGGAGACCAGTGTCACCTCCTCTGCCAGTGGGTCTGGGTGTATGGGTGAAGGAATATGCTGTGGAGAGAGCTGCTGGGGTGGATGTGTTGGATGGTGTAATCCAGGTCTCAGTGAGAGCAAGGAAATCCAGAGACTGCAGGGAGGCGTAGCAAGAGATGAAGTCAGCCTTAGGAACAGCTGACTGGCAGTCCCACAGGCCGTCTGTAACTAGATGTTGGATCTCAGTGGAGCATGTGGGATAGACGAGAGCAGGCTGGTTTAAACGATTACGAGATGCACGGGGCCAGTAATAATTGCGAGAGGACACATGAACAGGAATGGAGAATATACACGTCTTAGCAAGAGGGGACAAAAAACAAAAAACATGAGCGATAAGTAAAAGTAAAAAAGGATAAAGTAAAAGTAGGATTTGCCGCCTCTTTGCCTCCCTCGTGACTCCAACAGGACTCCTTTGTCTTTGTCAGTCTTCTGACTAAGTGCTGACTAAGTGCTGCCTAAAATGGACACCAGTCCTGATTGCTGAGTTGTCACAGCAGTGGGGCCACGCCCCTTTAATTAGTTAACTCTCTGCAGCTGATGGGCAGCAATTGAAACCGGCTCACTCCTGAGTTCTTAATGAACTTTTTAGTGACAATTATTTACAATTACATTAACCCTTACATATACTATCGTTTGATTTTAATCACAATGCACATTAACTTACATAAATAATTTAAGAGTTAACATGGAGGGCATTCAAATTGCAATGGTCAAAGCAACAGCTAAAAATTGAGCAGCCGGTTAATTTCTATTTTTTTTAAATTAACTCTACCAGTGTGAGTCAGACTCAAATAATTATACCCTGATGTTGGGGATGCCCTGATTCAATACACTGGATTCAATACTACACTTATTCATCTATTCAGGTATCTGGAAAGCCAATCACCAATCTTCTTTAAATATAGTTTTCTGATTTTTTAGCTTTTATTTTAAGTGGTAAAAAAATTCCTACATGTGCATTCAATTAGCAAGATGTCTGTATATAACACATCTATGTCTACTTTTGTTTTCAATGTGCAGATATGGCTAGCTGTCTGCTATCTGAAGATCAGTTTCTCTGCTCCCTCTGTCTGGATTTGTTCACTGTTCCAGTCACTATACCATGTGGACACAATTTCTGCAAAGACTGTATTACTGAACACTGGGATATAGGTGACAAGTGCCAGTGTCCCATGTGTATGGAGGCGTTTACCATAAGACCTGGTTTGAGAGTCAACACTTTACTTTCTGAAACGGTTGCTCAGTTCATAGAGGAAGCTAAACAGGAAGCTAAACAGGAAGCTAGCAGCAGCTCAGAGCATCAAGTCTTCAAACCAGGAGAAGTTCCCTGTGACGTCTGCACTGAAACCAAACTGAAGGCCCTGAAGTCCTGCCTGGTGTGTCTGACCTCCTACTGTGAGACTCACCTGGAGCCTCATCTGACAAAGTCAGGCCTGAAAAGACATCAGCTGATCGACCCTGTGGAGAACTTGGAAGACAGGATGTGTCCGAAGCACGATAAACCTCTGGAGTTGTTCTGTAAGACCGACCAGACATGTGTCTGCATGCTCTGCCATGTTTCAGACCACAAGATGCATGATGTGGTTCCTCTCAAACAAGAATATGATGAAAAGAAGGCAGCGATGGTGAAGGCAAATGCTGAATCTCAGCAGATGATCCATACAAGAAGAAAGAAGATCAAGGAGTTCAAAGAATCAGTTGACTTGAGTGAAAAAGATGCAGACAGAGAGATAACAGAAGGTGTTCAAGTCTTAACTGCTCTGATGGAGTCTGTTGAGAGAGGACTGAACCAACTTATTGACACGGTTAGAATGAAGCAGAAAACAACAGAAGGACAGGCCAAGACTTTCATCAAAGACCTAGAGCAAGAAATCTCTAAGCTGAAAAAGAGAAGCGCTGAGATAAAGCGTCTATCACACTGTGATGATCACCTTAATTTTCTCCAAGGTGTCCAGTCCCTAAAAATCCAACACCGACCACCCACCAAGAACTGGACAAATGTCAGCTTTCATCCATCATATGAGGGCAGTGTGAGGAGAGCTGTGGCTGAGTTGAAAGACTCACTAAGTTTAGTAATGAAGAAGCAGCAGGAGGCGGAGCTGAAGAGGGTCCAGAGGTATGCAGTGGAGGTCACTTTTGATCCTGACACAGCAAATCCTGAAATCATCCTGTCTCCTGATGAAAAACACGCACGTCCTGTTAAGGTAAAGAAGGATCTCCCAGACAATCCAGAAAGATTTTCTGTTTGTGTTTGCGTCCTAGCAAAGCAGAGTTTCTCTTCAGGAACATTTTACTACGAGGTTCAAGTTAAAGGGAAGACTGGATGGGAATTAGGAGTGGTCAGAGAGTCGATTAACAGGAAGGGACGAATCCGACTGAGCCCTCGGTGCGGTAACTGGTCTATATGGAGAAATGGAAATGAGTACAAAGCTCTTGATGATCCTCCAGTCCGTCTCTCTCTGAAGTCTCAGCCTCAGAAGGTGGGGGTGTTTGTGGATTATGAGGAGGGTCTGGTCTCCTTTTATGACGTAGATGCTGCAGCTCTGATCTACTCCTTTACTGGCTGCTCCTTCACTGAGAACCTCTACCCATACTTCAACCCTGGTTTTTTTCATAGCAAAAACTGTGCACCTCTGATCATCTCTCCTGTCTGAGTCAATTAATCAGTCATCCCATTTCATGTGTTGATTTATTTTTCATTCAAGGGAACCTTTTTTTTGCAAGTGTTTCCAAGTGGAGACTGAACAGAAAGACGACTGATAACAACAACAATAAATACTTTGTGGAGCAGAGAGAAGATTTCTGTAACTTTCTACCACTGATATTCTCATAGCAGTAATCAGTGTAAACCTGAAACATGATGTGAGCGACACCACCACCCAGTCCAGTTTATCATTAACCGTGGTGGAGTGGGGACGGGCGCTTTTAATTCTCTGGCAGTTATGATAAGGAAACTCTTCATACCCCAAAACGGGTAATTTAAGTAAAAAAAACAAACAGACGCTACTGTCATGGTTAAAGCTGGAATAAAAAACTAATTCCCTAGAGGACACGTCGATGGGAAGTGATGGACGTCGGCCGGAGTGATGGAGGCCGAGGCTTTGGCAGGTCGCCATGAGAGGAGGGGTCCACATGAGGAAGAGGAGGAGATTGAAGATGAGGAAGGGTTGTTTCCTTTCGATCCTCTCATTCTATATCGTCCTCGCTCAGACTCTGTGCACTCACGATACGCTGAAGGACAGGAAACAACAAGCGTTAACAGAGAGGAAGTAACCAATCAGGATGAAGATGGAGAGTCAGGGAAGTGTTTTTGTTTTATATTTTATACAGATTTTTTTTTTTAAGTTTAATTAGTGGTGGAAGTATGTCTCTCCTGTAGTGTGTTCTATAGGTTTTAGTGCATGTAAATGGTCTTGTGAGGCTAAAATCCCAAAGTTTCCTCCATAGGGAGTTTCTCTCTCCTGTTCTCCATATTGGCTTTTTTATTTTTCCTTGTGTTATTTAAAACTGTCTGAATTTAAAAATGTTGTAATGCTTTGAGAACAGGAAGATTAATGGAGATCCAAAAACAGTGTTGGAGCCATTTATAATTTTGTAGTATTTAATAGTTAAACATATAAAATATCACATTTAATTTGTATTTAGTGTCATTTTAATTAATTAATGTAGAGTATTTGTTTATGTTTTCGATTGAAGGTGGAAACGGGGGATTTGGTGTTTATTGGTAGACATGTGGAGAAATAAAATATATATTTGTTACCAAGGCAAGAGAAGATGTAAGAACATTATTCCTTTTTCTTTTAATTGATGAAACCTAAGAAAATAAACTGCACAGCTCAAATTATTGCCTACAAAGCACCTTATCTCAGCAGCAACATGTGATACCTGGTGCAACAGCAGCAGTTTGACTTTGTGTAAGAGTTGTGCTACCTGGCTGATGCTGGGCAGTTTGGTGAGCAGCATCTGGAAGACGGGTGGAGGCAGAGTCTGCTGCAACACCTGCAGCAGCTGCTGGGGCTGCCCACACACTGCGATGGCGTTGGTCAGGTGGTCCACGCCTTTCTCATAGTCTCCTGTGGAGAGGAGACAGAGGTGAGGGAAGTACTCAGACACTTCACTTAATAAGCCAGCCTAAAAATAGTCATGCATTCAAAATGTTAATTAAGTAACAAGTATTATCAGCATAATGTTTTTTCCAAAGTTGTAGTTTGTCATTATGGAGCCATTACAGTACTGCATCATATGATGTAAGTTAATGTGTTTTTGTTATTTAAAGAGTAACACTTTGTAAAACAAAACTAAAAATACTAAAGTATTACTTAAGTACAACTACCTCAAGTACAAGTATCTCAACATTGTTATTAAAGGGGCCATTTTGTGCTCATATTCAGGTTCATATCAGTATGTAGTGTCTCTACTGGGACATGTCTCCATGCTTTAATGTTCAAAAAGCCTCTTTTCACCCTCTGTCTGAAACCAGAGCCCAGTCTGCTCTGATTGGTTAGCTGGCTGGCTCTGCTGTGATTGGTCAAACGCTAAGAGATGTCCCGCCCCTTAGCCTTTCATGTACGATGTGTTGGAGCGCTAGCCAATAGCTGTGTGTGCGTGCGTGGAGGTGTGTGTATGGAGGTGTGTGTGTGTGTGTGTGTGTGTGTGTGTGTGTGTGTGTGTGTGTGTGTGTGTGTGTGTGTGTGTGTGTGTGTGTGTGTGTGTGTGTGTGTGTGTGTGTGTGTGTGTTACCCTGAGCCAGCAGCTCCTCCCCCAGCTGGATCTCCTCCAGGAAGAACTTCTGCACCGCCTCAGCGGTATTATGTATTATATACATAATAATAATAATTCAATAATATATTTTTTCTAATACAATAATAATAATAATAATAATAATTGTATTATCATACTACTACTAATAACAATAATAACTACAATAATAATAACTACAATAATAATAATAATTAATGTTGGTACATAATCTGAATGGAATATGGAATTCTTGAATTTATAAGTTTCAAAGAGAAAAACTAAATATCAGTGATATAACAACAACAACAACAACAATAATATGGTAAATAATATACAGAGATGTTTGCACAGAGATTTCCTCAGGTAAAATGTTTCATATATTTGAGAAACTAAGAAATATTTGTATATATTTTGCAACTTAACAATTTTCCTCTTACTATGAAGCACACTGTAAATGATTGACAGGAGATAAGAGGAAGCGTTACAACACGATAAGGACTGTTTGTGCTCACCTTTGCCATGCCCGCCCGGTCTGTGGCTACCTGCTGCTTTCTCCTTCCTGCGACAGAGACACAAAGAAATACAAATTAAAAACCACAGATGATTCACCAAGAAATGGATTTAACAACTTCCTGTTAAACAGCAAGATTTTTATTTTGTTCAAGGCTTTAACTGCTCCTTTAAAATGTAAAGTAACCTTGATTTAAGTGGTTTAATCACTGGGGGATATCATTCTCTACTGTCTCTTTATTTCTTAGCTTAATGAGGACATTTAACATGTTGTTATGTTTCAGCATTAGGCAACAACCTCATCAATCGAGACCCAATATCTCACGAGGAAAAAGTGAGAACAGGATAATATGATTGCTTTAATTCAGGCAACAAAATGCCATAATGATCCATAAGGGATGCTGCCTGAGAGAAAACACTCTTCTTCCTTGTTATCATGACCACTAATGTTACATATTCAATGTCTAAAAGGCCTTTAGTTTATTTGATTGTATATAGATTTCTGATTTAGAGTGGATACATATTGTACTTGTTGTATGGATGTGGATTATGTCATCCATTACATTTTACTGACATGTGTGTCCAATAAATGTAACTGAACTCTTCTGATTTAAGTAAAACTTGATCATAATGAAGATAAGAAACAGCGTGACACACCTGTGAAGCAGAAACTTTGCTCCCTAACTATCAGAGAAAACCTTGTTGATCAGAGGGAGGGAACAAACCAGCTGCAGTGAGAGGAGGAGCTACAGTGGAAAGAGGAGAGCTTACACGTCACACTCAGGAAACGAAAGTTAAGGACGTGCGCGGCGGCCGGAAGAAGGAAGTGAAGTTGGAGACGCGTGGCAGAAAGTTCACAGAGAATCGGAAATTCGGATACATACAGAAACGGTAGCATTGGACTGTTATTTTGGCGGATTTGCTTAAACTGTACATTGAGTGTTTCATCATGTCAACCAGCTCAGATGGTAGCCAAAGAAACAATATGGAATGGATGATATCCAAAGCTGCGAAGAAGAAAAGATCTTTGAGACAAAGAGATAGTTCAGTAAGAGCTCGAAGTTGGTCGGATTGGTCGGGTGAAGCAGACGAGGCTAAGCAAAACAAAAAATCAAGAGTCAGTCAAAATGACAGCCAAGCAATGTTGAATAAAGAAATAGAACACGAGTGGAAAGTGGTAATAGAATTCAATCAGGATGGTGGGCACTACCACCCGATTAAACTTACCAAAGCAATTGAAAAAGAGATTGGAAAAATTAAATTTGCTAAATTCATGAACAATAAGCGGGTATTGATACATGCCAATAACAAACAGCAGCAGGAAAAGATTCTGGGAATGAACTCACTGAATGGGGAGAAAATGAAGGCGCATGTTCAAGGAGCAATGGCAAAACTGAGAGGAGTAATCTCAGGAGTACCATTGGACATGTCAATGGAAGATGTGAAAAGTGAATTAAAAGGAGGCAAAATAGTGGAAGTCACAAGGCTTAAAAGCAAACGGGATGGTACACTCAAAGAAACATTATCAGTTCTCATTCAGTTTGAGAGAATCTTACCTAAGGCAGTACAAATGGGATATTTGAACTTCATGGTTAGGGAGTACATCCCCAAACCTCTCAGGTGCTACGCATGTCAACGAATGGGGCACACAGCGCAGCAGTGTAAAGGACAGCTAAGGTGTGCGAGATGCGGAGGAAAACATGAGTATGGTAAATGTGAAAAGGATGCAAAGGTTAAATGTTGTAACTGCGGAGGAGATCACAGTGCTGCGTTTGGAGGTTGTGAAGTGCAGAGAGAGGCCGGAGAGGTGCAGAGAGTTAAGATTACAAACAAAGTTTCATACGCAGAAGCAATAAAGAAAGTAAGGGGGACAGTAACAATCAATAAGACCCCTAGTGGAATGGAGCAGAGCATTACAATACAAAATGTCAGGAACACACCAAAAAGTAATCTTCAAATCCAACCCCACAGCGCCACCAAGAGTAAAGAGGATGATGATGTTTTAGGAGTGAAAAAGGTGAATTTTGTGGTATTTATATGCCATACTGTAAATGTTGCATTGCAGTTAAAAAAGAAAAGTGATAGAATCAAAGCCATTGTGGAGGCAGCTGGAAAATTCCTTGACATGAAAGATATTAAAGCAGATCAGATACATGCAATGCTAACTATAAATGTAGCTGGGGAAAATGAAAACCAGGATGAGGGTTAGATCCTTAATCATGGTGCTGCACATACTACAGTGGAACGCAAGAAGCCTCATAGCTAATGGTCAAGAATTCAAGAAATATATATATGATCTAGAGGTAGTCCCTGAGGTAATATGTGTGCAAGAAACCTGGTTACGACCTCAATTAGACTTTGTCATTCCAGGATTTAGCTGTATAAGGCATGATAGAGATAATAATCAAAATGGTGGAGGGTGTGCCACGTTTCTCAAAGATGGTGTGGCATATAGGGAGGTGCAATCTCCTGATGATATAGAGTGTATTATAGTGGAAATCTGCAACCCTAGGAAACAAGATAACATTAGGATAATCAATTTATACAACCCATGTAAAAATCTAACCACTGATATATTTAAAGAAATAGCAGGCAATAAACATAGGAAGGAAGTTTGGTGTGGTGATTTCAATGCACACAACAGTCTATGGGGCAGCAACCATGCAGACAGTAACGGAAATATAGTGGAAGAAATGCTGGAGGAAAGAACACTAGTATGCCTTAATGATGGACATGGCACAAGAGTAGATGTACACAGGGGGAAAGTCTCATGCCTGGATCTGACATTAGTGTCAAACTGTTTGGTTCATACATGCGAATAGTTTGTTTTGAATAACTCCACAGTAGGAAGTGACCATTATCCAGTGCTTACTAAAATGAATACTAATGTATATATACAGGAAGGACGTGCAATAACCAGGTGGTGCTTTGCTAAAGCTGATTGGGGGAAATTTAGGATATGGTGTGAGGAGTCGGTACACCTGCTAACATCAGAGGGAAGCATAGAGGTCATTACAAGCCAAATAACGCAACATATTCTAAATGCAGCAGAGAACAGTATACCCAAAACAACAACCAAGGGTAGGAAGAAAGTGGTGCCATGGTGGAATGAGGAATGCAGCAGGGCTATTAAAGAGCGAAATAATGCATTTAGAGAATTAAAGAAAAACATTACACAAAATAATGTTATAGAGTTGCAAAGGAAAAGGGCAGCTGCTCGAAGGACAATCAAATACACAAAAAAAAGAACATGGAGAGAATTTTGTTCTACCATTGGCAGAGGAGTAAAATTAGGTGATGTCTGGTCCATGTTTAAGCGGATGAGTGGGAAAAGGAAATCCATTACAATTCCAGCTTTGGTTGATGGGGAGAGGCTGGCAGTGACAGATAAAGAGAAGGCAGACATGTTAGGAAGGACACTTGCAGCAGTACATAGCGGGGAACATCTCAGTGATATTCATAGGCAGCAAAAACAGCAGTTACTAGCAGAGAATGAAAACGTGAAGGAGAAGAGACAGGATAATAGGTCAGCTCTTGATGTGGAATTTACAATGTCAGAACTCAAAATAGCCTTACAAGGTACAGGTTATACAGCCCCAGGACAAGACCAGCTATGTTATGCTATGTTTAAACAGTTGCCTATGGAAACTATGACAATGGTGCTGAGTCTTTTCAATAAAATCTGGAGAGAAGGAGATATGCCAAGTTTGTGGAAAACAGCAGTCGTGCTACCATTCAATAAGCCAGGGAAAGATACAGCTAACCCTAGTAACTACAGACCAATAGCTCTTACATCACACCTATGTAAATGGATGGAAAAGATCATTGTCCGTAGGCTCTCACATGTACTGGAGCAGAAAGGGCTGCTGAGTAGTTTTCAGAGCGGATTTCGTAAAGGGCGGTCCACAATAGATGCTTTAGTAAGAGTGAGTAATGATGTGGAAAAAACATTGAAAATGAAAGAGATAATGGCAATAGTGTACTTTGACATTGCAAAGGCGTATGACTCATGTGGAGGGATGGGTTACTGATCAAATTGAGTAGAATGGGTATTGGAGGGAGTATGTACAATTGGGTAAGGGCCTTTTTAACAGACAGGACATTTAGAGTAAAGGTTGGAGCAGATATTTCCAATTATTTAGAAATAGAAAATGGTATTCCCCAAGGGAGTGCAGTCAGTCAGATATTATTTAACATCATGATTAATGATATATTGACATGCTTAGACACATGCATCCAATCGGCTCTATACGCAGATGATGGGGCTATTTGGATGAGGGGAAGAAATGCCCCATACGTAATGGAGAATATAGCTACAGCGATTAAAAAAGTGGAGAGGTGGTCATATAACTGGAGATTCAAAATGTCAGAAAGCAAGTCATGCTACATGGTATTTACAAATAAACGCAAGATTGATGGCCAACAGCTAACACTATATGACCGTCCAATGACAAAGGTGAATGAGTTCAAATACCTAGGACTGTGGTTTGATAGCAAATACACATGGAAAATGCATATTAATCAAGTGGAAACAAAATGCAAAAAAGTATTAAATTTATTGCGAGCTGTATCTGGATGCAACTGGGGCGCAGACAAACAAGCATTAATAGACATATACAGATCAATTATGAGGTCCACAATAGACTATGGTTGTATAGTGTATGGAACAGCAGCAAAAACATCGCTTTTAAAAATTGATAGAATACAATATAAAGCATTGCAGCTGTGTATTGGAGCGATAAAGTCATCCCCTATCAATGCAGTTCTGATAGAAGCAGGAGAGACACCTCTGGAGATCAGAAGAGAGAAACTTGCTCTGTCATACTGGGTCAGGCTACAAGGAAGTGGAGAGGAAAATATCACAAACAGAATACTACAGGATTGCTGGGAATATGCAAAATTCCAGGGACGTGGGTTTGGCTGGACGAGTAAGGAGAGAACGAGGGCATGTGGAGTGAAGACCATCACGTTTGCCAAAGCAAGCCCATTTAGCCGTGTTCCCCCATGGCTTTTCCCAGAAGCTAACATATGTGAGTATCGTAGAAAGGAAAAAAGAGTGGCAAGTAAATGAAGTGGGAATTAAAACAAGTATGTATCTGAATGAAAAGTATTACAATTGCCTACAAATGTACACAGATGGTTCTAAGAACAAGGAAGAGTGTGTTGGAGTTGGTATATACATCCCAGAATTTAAAATATCGATCTCAAAAAGAGCGTCTGATCAACTATCAGTATACGCAGCAGAAATGCTGGCAGTAATAATAGGATTACAGTGGGTTGAAGAGGTCAGACCAGATAGGGTGGTGATATGCACAGATTCATTGTCCATATTAAAAAGCATACAGTCAACAACAACTGTCAGAGAAGACATTCTCATAGAACTTAACCACAGCCTGTCAAGACTTCACAGAGGCGGTATGGATCTGCAGTTCTGCTGGGCGCCTGCATGAGGGGGTGAAAGGGAACGAGTGTGCTGATAAATGAGCAAAAAGTGCACTACAAAAGGAAATAACATTACAGTTCAACTTGGAGAAGGAGAAGGAAAAGCAGTCATTAAGAAGAAAGGGATGGAGATCTGGCAGAAAAGGTGGGAGAAAGACCAGAGAGGCAAAGAGTATCACAAAGTTCAAAAGACAATCACAATTAATATTTATAAAGAAAGAAACAGAAGGGAGGAAATCATGATAGCTAGGCTCAGAATAAATCACACAGCATTGAATGGTACGCTGTATGTCATGGGGAAAAGTGACAGTGACAAGTGTGGGAACTGTGGAGTAAAAGAAGATGTAGAACATATCTTGATACATTGTGACATATATAAAGCGGAAAGAGAAAAACTAAAGGCTAAAGTTTTAGAGGCAGAGAGGGAATGGAGTGTGGTTGGTATTTTGGGAACAAAAGGAGAGGGAGTGAGAGCTACCAGAAAGGCACTGTTTACATTCTTGAGTGAAACTGGGGTAGGAAAAAGAATTTAACATTAGGTCAAGAAAGAACATAGATTTTTATTTTATTTATTTCATGTTTTGTTTTTGTTGTTGATTTATTTATTTATTTTGATTAGATCATAGGTTAAAGAGTTGATATGATATGATGATTCATACTCATGTACAGTAGGTGGCGGTATGCACCTTTTAAGTTGTTTGCAATCCGCCAAAAACGAAGAGAAGAAGAAGAAGAAGAACGAAAGTTAAGTTAGTCAGAGAGGCAGCCACACTGCAGTCGAGACTAGTCTCCGTTTCTGTCTAAAGAAAATACAAACTGAGTTCATCAGATCTTTCTCAACAACACAGCAGAGTCTCTGTCAAACACTGGTGAGTACAGCTGATTATATTGACCTTTTCAACAAGCAGGATTAACACAAAACTTCAGCTCTACTCAGACGAAAACTCCACCCTTTACGTCCAACTTGTTTTTCTCTAACAACATAACCATTTATATGATATATAGTCCACTTTAAAGCGCTTAAACAGTCTCTTTGTATCAGCTCTCAGTACTTTGTAAATTGCCCCTCCTCTGTGGGACTAATAAAGGTATTCTGATTCTGATTTAGTAACTTGTAACTAGTGTTGCAGTACTCGAGACCGGTCTTGGTCTTGTCTCGGAATCGACTGCGTTTGGTCTCGGTCTTGTCTCGGACCGATAGGTCATGAGATTTTATGGCAAGACCGTTCTTATTATACATCCATGGTCTAGAGCAGGGGTGGGCAATTATTTTTTCCATGGGGCCACATGAGAAACTGAAAATATTGTGGAGGGCCGGGCCAAAAGGCTGAACTCAATTCTGCATAATATTAATTGTATTTCTTTATAAAAAGCAGTAAATAGCATTGTTTTGACAAGCTGGTAAGAGTATATGTTATAGTTAAGCAATGAAAAAGTGAGGTTGCCTTACAAAAAAATGTCATTTATTAAATCAAATTTCCCAAAACAATGGTAAACAAAATGAACGTTTTTCACCATTTGTGACTCATATTAGTGAACATTTTCAGTCACATTCACTCAAACACATTTTGAGTTTCATTTACTGTTGGAAAGAGGTTCTTAGCATTCTAAAGACATCACAATATTGTCTTTGTACTCCAAATATTAAGCAAGATACATCATATTGAACTGTCACTAAACATCACTGAACTGTGATTTTGAGAAAAAGGCTTCCAAAGAAAGTGTCCCAGTTCACTGCTAGTTGGTGCCTTTACATGCCAACATTTGTAGTCTAACCACCTCATTTGGTGTTTTTAAGTTCTCTTTTCTTGTTCAGTGAGAGAAATCTAGTCTCTGCTGGGCTTTAACGAGTGCATCAAAGTCAGGTTGAATGTCTGAGGTGGAGATGCGAAGCACAGCTGACAGATGATCATCAGTGAGAGAGGATCTATACCTGGATCTATTCGTAAACTTCATAATTGAAAATGTTTGTTCACATATGTATGCGTGTCCATGCACTCGTTTACCTCCGTGAACAGATCGCTCCCTGTCGTCGTCCCTTTCATCGACCGCATTGCTGCCAGCTCCTCCGTAATCTTGAAGTCCGGTGTTATCCCGCGGACGAATACGAGTAACTGGGCTGTGTCGCGGACATCACAGCTCTCGTCCAAAGCCAAGGAGAAAAAGTCGTAACTTGCCACTTCACGTTGCAGCTGAAGCTCCAGATTCCCCGCAATGTCCTCGATCCTTCTAGTCACGGTTCGCCTGGACAGCGGGACTTGCTCAAATGCGGCTTTTTTTTCAGGGCATATTAGTGCTGCAGAGTCCACCAAGCACTCTTTTGACAAACTCCCCCTCCGAGAACGGCTTACTGTTTTTAGCAATTTTGTGGGATATCACAAAGCTGGTCATGGTTGCTGCATCACTGGATGTGTGAAGCTTGGTAAAAAAGCCTTGCTGCTTTTGCAGCTTAGCTAGCAAAGCTTCCGATGTCCGCGCCCTTTCAGCGTCAGTCAAGTTTTTATATTTCTCCGCGTGTTTCGTCTCGTAATGTCGACTCACATTGTACTCCTTAAACACGGCGATCTGCTCCCCGCAAACTAAACACACAGTTTTACCTCCGACTTCAGTAAATAAATATTTAGCAGTCCAATTTTTGTTGAAAACCCTGCATTCAGCATCTACCTTTCATTTTTTAGCGGACATTTTTTTGAGGGCTAAAGTCGTCTTGTGACAAGGATCCAATAATGTGCACGTCTTGATATACGTATTGCGTCATTATGCACGTGAATAAAAAACAACTTCAAAATAAAAGCAATGCAGCTTTAGTCCATGCATGAGGTAAAGTTAGAAAATATGTTTATTTTGTAATTTCCAATTAGCCTTACACGGGCCGGTCAGAGTCAACCAAAGGGCCGTATGTGGCCCGGGGGCCGTACGATGCCCAGGTCTGGTCTAGAGTCTAGACCAGGGGTCGGCAACCCCTGGCACGCGTGCCAGCATTGGCACGCGGCACCGTAGCCAGTGGCACACTAGGAATAAGTCGAATAAGTGTGCAAAATATTTAAATTGTATTTTCGGATCCTGAACGAGACCGCCGCCAGAGCGCGTCTCCCCGTTACCTGCAGAAGGAAGCCATGCACGCAACGCAGCCCCGCTCTCTTTAACTCCAGGTGACTTTCTGCAGCTTTCCTCCGTGGTGCAGTGCTGATCGTTTCACCACGGAAGAAAGCACTTCACAAATTGCAGTACCCATAAGGAGCTTTACAAATGTTGCAGTTTTTGCGTGGCTGTGTGTGTCTTTAGTTGAAAGCCCAGTGGCGATCTGCTCATCTCTCATTGAAATAATATGCTACAAAGGGGCGGACTGGCCATCTGTGTGTTGAACTTTCCTGTCGGCTCCCAGACCGTAGTCGAGGAGGGCAGAAGCAACGAGCTTCAGGTTCAATAACCCACTTTAGCTTAAATGACTGGAGAGAGGCGAGCTCTTCTTGAGAGGCCGTTGCATTTATTTAGCTGTTCTTCTGTTTCACAAAATACATCACAGACCTCTGTTTTTCTGCTGCCTCGTTTCACTTCCAGAAACATACTCACACGCACACGCTCCCTCACTGTCGCTCTACCATCCACACATGCACACGCCACACCCCTCTCTCTCTCTCTTAAAGGGACAGCGATCTCATCTCACTCTGCATGACCCTAATATCATAACATGTGTGTTCTGGAGAATCACAGAACGGACGATCGTCCTTATTATTATGCCGTTTAAACCAATTATTTAAATGTGTTTGTTAAATTCGGTATCATGTAAGTTGCGCTGACAGGTCCACACACTGCTTCCCCGCAGCGAGGCCCCCCCCGCCCTCCTGTTGATAGATCACGAGCGTCAAGCTCCTCAACATCCTCAACACCCCCCCCCCCCCCCCCCCCCGTTGATAATTCTCGATCGTTGGCACGCTGATAATTTTTTTTTTTTTAAATGGCACTTCATATCAAAAAGGTTGCCGACCCCTGGTCTAGACCAAGGCTGTTGCTGGGGATGTGATTGGATGTAAAACGCCCCGTTAAATTCAATTCAACCAATAACGTGACTTCACGTGACTCCGAATCTTTGCCCTCATGCGCCGCAATGTTTGTTAACATGGCACTGGTTTATACCATACACTCAAACGGTCTTGCAGTGAAGGGGTGTGTGTGTGTGTGTGTGTGTGTGTGTGTGTGTGTGTGTGTGTGTGTGTGTGTGTGTGTGTGTGTGTGTGTGTGTGTGTGTGGTGTGTGTGTGTGTGTGTGTGTGTGTGTGTGTGTGTGTGTGTGTGGTTGTGTGTGTGTGTGTGTGTGTGTGTGTGTGTGTGTGTGTGTGTGTGTGTGTGTGTGTGTGTGTGTGTGTGTGTGTGTGTGTGTGTGTGTGTGTGTGTGTGTGTGTGTGTGTGTGTGTGTGTGTGTGTGTGTGTGTGTGTGTGTGTGTGTGTGTGTGTGTGTGTGTGTGTGTGTGTGTGTGTGTGTGTGTGTCAGAGAAAAAAGTTCAGATTCATTTAACAATAAATCAAGGAATGATGCACTTCTACAAACAAAAACAACATAATTAAAACATTTAAACAAACTACTAAAAGTAGATGAACTATATTATTCAACAGTTTACAGTAACTTCTGATAATAACACAGGGGAAATAAACGAGGCATCTCTTTTCCTCTCTCTCTCTCTCCCTCTCCTGACAGCCCGTCAGTATCAGGGTTAGTCAAAATGAATCCCTTGGCAGTTCTAGTGTTAATTTACCGTTTTGTCTTCTCTTTGCAATGCTTAATCGATTTGAAACCAAGTCTAACGTAGCTTAAACTTAACGTTAGCTTTCTAGCTAACACAACACATTCACGCACCTTTCTCTGTGGGTTTTTTTGTGGTGACGAATGAAGTTGGATGTTGTGGTGGTCGTGTCACTGATCGTTATGCTGCAGACCCTGCATACCGCTGTTCTCTTCTTATTAGCGTCATCGACAACATAATCCTTGAATCCAAACTTCACTATTTTTGGAGTAACGCTAGCCGCTGCCATGTTAACTGACACTCCTGCCGTAGTGGGTTGCCAGGTTTGCTGTAATATGATGAAGTTTAATTTATATTTTACGTGTCTTTTTATGATGATGTGGATCTTTCAGATCAAATTGACTATGGTATCTTACACATGGTATTGTAAGTGTATCATGTAGTGTTGGATTCAAAGTAGTCTGGTTCCGGTCTTGATTCGGTCTCGCCCTCTTATGCCGCAGTTCCACTAAACGGTCGGCCTCGGCCACGCTCGGTACGGCTCGGTACGGCTTGGCCGCGTTGGGCCGACTCACTTCATGCTGCGCTTCCATTACAGTTTAGGAACTGGGGTAGTTACTATAGTAACGCAGTGTAGGCGGAGCCGTGACGTCATCTTCAATGAGAACTCCAGAAAACACAACACAGCCGTTAGCTGTTAGCACTCAGAGCTCACAGCTCCTTATATATGTTCAGAAACTCGACAAAAGTTAAACAAGTACACACCACAGATTGCCTGTGTCATGGTGAATACAGTCGCTGCTTTATTTATGTCTGTATAGGCTGTTGTTGTGAGTGTGGACGGTCGGAGCATATACTGCGTTAGCTTAGCCAATCTCCATCTAGAAAAACACGAATTTTAAAAGGTTTTTCGCCTGCCGTCTGTCTGCAGACTTGACAAAGCATTAATTCATGGTTTTTACTAACCGGTATCAGTATGTTGTTACTTCGGCATCATTTTGAAACTTGTATTACAATTAAATCACGGTCAAATATGTCCATCTTGTTGTAGTTGTACCCCTCTTGCCAGCGCTCCTCTCTCTAGTTTAGCATACTCAGCCCGACTCAGCCCTGTTTGTTGGCCCCGATAGAACCACAATTTTGTCGGGCCAGAAAAGAGGTGAAAAAGTGTCGCCCGGGCCGGGCCGGGCCGGGCCGGGCCGTAACTAGGCCTAGTGGAAGCGCAACCAAAAACGGGTACGGCACGACACGGCACGCTTAAAGCGAGCTCCGCGCTGTAGTGGAACTGCGCCATTAAAGTCTTGGGTTGCGGTCGAATAGTCCATTTAGCTTAGGAACCTTCCTAACGGAGTGAAATGACCCGGAAGTCCCTCAGTGGCAGCCATGATAAGTGCCGTTCAAATTCTCTAAATTAAAAGGAAAGGAGGTTTCAAACTTCCTTTATAACCTCCTTTAGCTTAGGAACCACTGTACCTCCCTAACCGAAAGGAGAGGAGAAAATGCTGCCCCACAATGCCTTGCTGCCGCGGCATTTGCTGTCACACAACAGTCGGCCGTTCACGGAAACAACCGATTATGAACGAGAAATGATATCATGAAAGTTACGGTGCTTATTAAGCATTTTAAAACGTATGTGGTAAGTTGCCAAAGTGCTTTGTTTTGAACGTTCATCAGTATTATAATCAAAAAGAGAAATATGAACGTTTAGTTTTTACTGAAATGATCAAATAAAGTCAACATTTCACAGTCTTTACTGAGCTGTGTGGGGTTTGTTCAACTTTTAAGTCCTTGTAACCTGTCCTCGACCAAGTACCTTGATCTTCACCAAAAAGCAGGCAAGGAAAGCAAAAGAGGGAATTCTTCTGGATGCTCGCCGTTAGCCATTTCTTTTTAGCAAACCACTCAGCATTAAACCCGCGGTTCACTTTGCCCGCAGTCTGGACCATTTGGAAATCCGGTGGATGGTGGGCACCGAGGCGCTTTACCTCCAGTTTCTCTCTGAGACTAAGTGTCTCAAATGTGTGCTCCAGTAAATGGTCAACTTCATTCATTTTCTTTCCGTTTTTTACTTATTTTTAATCGCTGGTGATGTTAACTATATGCTGCTCTCTCGTCTTCTCTTCACACTACACGTGACGTTTCGCAGCACTGCACACGTGACATATTTACAGCCAATCAGTTCTGAATAATGTGAGCTGACGTATGGTGGGGATGGCAGCTCCGTGCCCCTTTGGCCTTTTTTTTTTTGCCACACACATTCCATTGAAAAATACTCTGAGCATGCGCAGTGTAGTTTTTACAGTCACCGTTCACTTAAACAGTGAGAGGGAGGGGCAGAATCAGGTTTTGTCCCACATGGCTCAAAACGGCACTGTAGACACTAATTAGAAGAACACAGACTAAAACAGCAATGTACAGACGAATCAGATGATTAAACATGACCTTAAAATATATTTTATATATTTTTTTATTTCTTTTTTTGCATCTTTTTGCATTTTTTGTTTTCATTATGTGTAATACTTTCTGCTGACACTAGGTGGGGCTGTGCCCCACCTGCCCCTAATGACCAGTCGCCACTGAATATATCCATTATTACAGCTCTGTGGGCTGGCAGTAAGGCGATATGGGTCCGTTCTTATTGTGCATCCATGGGTAAAGATAAACGCATGTCGTGCTGAACACGTAACATGAACGTGCCGGGCGGCGCGGTCCCGTGGGTTAGATGCGCGTTCATAATGCAGAGGGAAATAACTCGCAGAATAACGTTATTAGCACATTTTTACAACTTGAGGAACGAATGTTTTTAATAAGGGCTATACAAGTGTTCATACTGGGTAGTTTATTTAGTTTAAAAAAAATTATCCAACGATTTACAGACCACTCTTTCCCCATGTAAGTCAATGGGAAAAAGTGTTTCCGGGCCTGGCAACCAAAAGGAAGTGTAGTACCGCAGTTTGGCCAGCACGAATATTTTCATCAGAGTCCGGCGCACTTCCTGGGGGCTTGGTGTATCCTCCCTTTCGTCTCCTCCCGCACCCCTCCTCCCTCACCCCTCCTCGACTCCTCCGTGTGCATTTCAGCTATTGGGACGTCCTTCAACATGGCGTGGCTTGATCGATTTCCGGGTCAAGTCCCGGAGGAGGGGAAGAGAGGAGTCGAGGAGGGGTATTGAGACGAGCCTACGGTTTCGTCCCTTCAAACGTGACAGTTACACGGTATTGTTAACATGGCCCAACCAAGCCCCCAGGAAGTGCGCCGGACTCAGATGAAAATATTCGTGCTGGCCAAACGGCGGTACTACACTTCCTTTTGGTTGCCAGGCCCGGAAACACTTTTTCCCATTGACTTACATGGGGAAAGAGTGGTCTGTAAATCATTGGATAATTTTTTTTAAACTAAATAAACTACCCAGTATGAACACTTGTATAGCCCCTATTAAAAACATTCGTTCCTCAAGTTGTAAAAATGTGCTAATAACGTTATTCTGCGAGTTATTTCCCTCTGCATTATGAACGCGCATCTAACCCACGGGACCGCGCCGCCCGGCACGTTCATGTTACGTGTTCAGCACTACATGCGTTTATCTTTACCCATGGATGCACAATAAGAACGGACCCATATCGCCTTACTGTCAGCCCACGGAGCTGTAATAATGGATATATTGCACATGTTTGCTGTAATTCATCATTTGTAAAATATTATACTACATGGGCTGTATGATTAAATCTTGTACCGTAAATGTTGTATTAAATAAAGTTAATATTACCGACGTAGATTAACGTCCCTGTAGCTTCTTATTGCACTAAGAAGCTTATTGCACTGTGTATATATATATATATATATATATATATACAGTGCAATAATTATTTCATGCTAAATGAAGCTCTGTTGCTTGGATATCACTAGATCCTGTTACAGCGTAATATAAAAGTACATAACGATTGATGTGTAAATTAGCATAATTACTAGCTAACCGCTAGCTGCTAACTGCCGCGTCGTTAATATCAAATCTATCATAATAACAAACCATTACCATGCTGTCATGAACGTGCGGTGCTGTTACGTGTACGCAAATTGACGTGCTTGATGTGAACGAGCATTTTGGGGGGCATGGTTAAAGTTGCGCATGCGCTATGAGCGCACATACGGGTACTTCTCAGGCATGCCGGGTAATCTGTGACGTTTCGCTCTCTCAAAAGTTGGGCCATTTTATCATCATGCGCGAATGAGCAACTCTCATAGGAATGAATGAGGCCCCGCCTCCCACGCTGTATCCAGTTCTTATTATACATCCATGGCCCAACCAGTGGAGAAATACCCGGAAGTGCCAAGCAAATGGTCTACCGCGCCTATTGGTCGGTTTTTATTGTCAAAATGAGATGTTTTTAATAAATGTTGTAATCGTCACACTTGATTTCGCTGGTCGACACCTCTTTTAGCAGAAACAAAGGCTACATTAATGTATTAAATCGATGTTAATCCATGTGTGTGGATCATAGACTGGTGTGGATGTGGAATTAACGGACGTGACGTTGTGCGATTGCATTGCCAGGCAACGCAATTTACAAACTCTTCAACTACAACCCTAATTATATTTAAAAACATTTTAGAAGGCCTCACGAAATACTTTAATGTAAATTAAAATGTAAATGTGAAGGGATGTGTGTAATGTGATGATTGACATTATTCACCCACGGATCTATGGGTTGGGGGTATTGTTCCGCACGGACATTTTAGTTAACCGGACTTACTGTTGATGTGAAATCCGAAAAAAAATACAGTATCAATACTAATTTGGCTGACTTTTATATTTGATCCAATTGGTAGATAGGTTATATTTACACCATAACGGTGCACAGCTGATATAAAAGGACTTTTTAAAGATATTACTGATTTTCTTTGAATATAAGAATGTAAATACTGAGTTGAGAGAATAGTCAGGGGATTTGGGTGAAGGGAGACACATCGATGGATTCAGAATTGCAATAGCTTACTGTTAAATGACGGATAGACCTTTCTGTCTGTGATGTTTTACAAATCAGATATTATAAGTAAAACATGTGAAATAATATAGCAATATCCTGTACAATTATGTGAAAACATGAATAAAACTACACATCTTCAGATGTTATACATACACAAGTGTCCTACACTAATAATACAAAGTTATTATGGCTGTGTGTACCTTGTGTGCACCGCCTAGTGGTTAAAGCACGTTATTGAATTAGTTGTGTATATGATATGTCAATGAACCTTAGAAAATCTTGAAATCTTGAAAGGGATATGCAAAATAGCCATTATATACAGTCTTTAATTAACTATTAGTAGAGAATAACAAGTAATGAATATACTTTATAGGGATCTGCAGATAAATGTTTAGTCTTCTCAAGCAGCAACTATCAAATATCTCTCCTGATTGTTGGCACTTGACAATCACATTTCCCTGAATTTTACTCAGGTGTAACTAAAGCCTGATTTAAGGGTTGTTTATATTTCACATCATTAATCAGAATCTGCAAAGTAACTAAAATAAATGTAGTGGAGTAAAAATACCAGGTTAACCTCTGAATTGTAGTGGAGTAGAATTGCTGTTTTGTTTAGTAATGGATATTGAATATGGAATAAAGGTTTTGACAAGACCTGGTGTAACAATAATCAAAAAGGACATTAAAAGAGCTCCAGATGGACGAAGGTACGTTTTAACCGTTTGTTTTTTAGTTCTAATTGAAACAAAAAAAACAACAGAAACGGGTCGTTGTTTTGTTTTTCAATTTTGCCCCAAAACGGAAAAACGGAAATTCAGCTCGTTTTTTCGTTTTTCTGTTCTTACTGTTAAAACAAGTATACCACTCAATGTTTCGTTTCCATAGGTGGGTGGGTCTCCAGTACCTCCTTGCTTCTGATTGGCTAGTTTGCCCTATGCTTGCGCTGTACTCTTCAAAATAAAGGTTCTAACTCTTTTCCTTTACACAGTGCAAAAATGACAAGCTTCTGCTATCTTTGATGAGCGATAACATTATTTTTGGCCATTCGTTTTTCATAAGACTGATGAAGTTGGAATCAGTTGTAGTTACAACTATCCCAAATACTATGAAATACTTTTACTGTGTACTTCTTGATACTCTCCTCTCAAAGTCCCCTCCATGGTACAACAATGCCTGTCTTGCTGCTATATGTGACGAGCAATACAAATACTTTTAAGTTTGAAGACTGATCATTTTGGACTCAGTAGTTAGACTACTAGCGCAAAGACTATAAAATACTTTTATTTTGTACTTTCAGAGAAATCCTCTGTCAAATTGTCCACCCTGAATACCCCATGCAGATGCTGTCTGTCAAAAACAAGCAGAAACATTTCCAAAAATGGAAAGTTATCTTGGTCCCGCTCCCCACGTGAAAAACAGGGTACGTTTAGTGCTGCTAATGTAATGAAAATGGCTAGTAGTGTTTGATTTAAATGGATATTTAGATAGTCAACTAATGGCGCATTTCCACTACACGGTCGGCCTCGGCCACACTCGGTACGGCTCGGTACGGCTTGGCCGCGTTGGGCCTTAACAGGGCCGACTCACTTCATGCTGCGCTTCCATTACAGTTTAGGAACTGGGGTAGTTACTATAGTAACGCAGTGTAGGCGGAGCCGTGACGTCATCTTCAATGAGAAATCCAGAAACACAACACAGCCGTTAGCTGTGAGCACTCAGAGCTCACAGCTCCTTAAATATGTTCAGAAACTCGACAAAAGTTAAACAAGTACACACCACAGACTGCCTGTGTCATGGTGAATACAGTCGCTGCTTTATTTATGTCTGTATAGGCCGTTGTTGTGAGTGTGGACGGTCGGGGCATATACTGCGTTAGCTTAGCCAATCTCCATCTAGAAAAACACGAATTTTAAAAGGTTTTTCGCCTGCCGTCTGTCTGCAGACTTGACAAAGCATTAATTCATGGTTTTTACTAACCGGTATCAGTATGTTGTTACTTCGGCATCATTTTGAAACGTGTATTACAATTAAATCACGGTCAAATATGTCCATCTTGTTGTAGTTCTAGCCCTCTTGCCAGCGCTCCTCTCTCTAGTTTAGCATACTCAGCCCGACTCAGCCCTGTTTGTTGGCCCCGATAGAACCACAATTTTCTAGGGCCAGAAAAGAGGGGAAAAAGTGGCCCCGCGCCGTGCCGCGCCGGAACGAGGCCTAGTGGAAGCACAACCAAAAAAGGGGACGGCACGACACGGCACGCTTAAAGCGAGCTACGCGCTGCAATGGAAATGCGCCATTAGAAACATAAAGTACTTGAAACGTACATTTTGGTAACAATTTTGAATATGATCATTTTCTTGAGCTTTAAACTCCTGGGGTCAAAATGACCACCAAGGATAGAGGGTGTAAAGGATAGAGGGTGTAAAGTAAATGTGAAGATAAAGGAGGGTTAAGAATACATTATATAGCAGTTTTTTGTTTTACAATATCCTAAAGTCTATTTTTAACACACTATTGAGTCGTTTTTTTCATTACATTTAAAATATAAATTGTACCTAAAATAATACTGAGTGAGCAGGGTATACATATTCACACCATATGCAATCATAGGATATTTTTAGTTCGAAAGATATTTGTCCAAATTGACTACAAATTAGTACAAATGCAAAACATTAAAAAACATAAGCCTTACGGGTCCGTTTTAAAATATATATATATTTTGTATAATGTTCTGGGCTGAGAGTGCCTTATTTTCAATTTGAAAACAAATGGCAATTTTATTAATACAGCAGATGAAAAGATTAGCAGGAGGATCAATTCTTCATGGGTGTCATTGGCTCTCTAGATAAAGGCAGTATCTGTTTGCTAACCTCATATATTGATTTATTTAAATAAGTGGCCTTTGAATACATATTGCAAACATAGCCTTAAAAAGGTGCAGGAAAAGGACTTCAAATATTACTTAAAGACTGGACTTTTTAATTCAGTCAAGAGAAGAGAAAAGAGAAGAAAGGAAAGAAAATGGTTATAAGGGGTGATGTAACATTAATGACAGACATAATATGGCTAGGGAGGCTGTGGCTGATCGTGCCTTGATCTTCGGATCAGGGGGGCACTAGTTCAATCCCCACTGCAGTCAGCATGTCGTTGTGTCCCTGGGCTTCACCCCAAATAGCTCCTGTGAGGATTGTCTACAGCAGGGGTTTTCAAAGTGTGGGAAGGTGAGCCTCCCCTCAGAGAATATAAGAACAGACGCGCCCCCCCTCCCAATTATTATTGCTATTATTAGTGCGAATGCTGTGCCACAGCATTCCACTATAGTACTTCAATTTCTTTATTCTTTCCGCTTAAAATTATTATTATTTCAGCCAATACTTTGGCTCTCCATAACTTCAACTTATTTTCAGCTACAGAAACCATTCAAATATCAAACTATTCAGCCTGTTCAGGAATCGATGGGAAACCTTCAACTTTTTAAAAATATGTTATAGTTTTTGAAATATTCAGCTTTTTAAACTCTTTTTTTTAAACATTGAAGTCAATGGGAGATGCCTTCAAATCCTCTTTTCCTACACTTTGCACCAAATGCTACTCCTTCCACATACTTTCAGCTAGACACTTCATTCCAACTTTCAAATGATCACAACACCTTCAGCTATTCAAACTTGACTTTTATTTGTGATATCTTTTACACTTCTTGAGATAATTAACTTTGTTTGGAGCTTGGTAAAGAGGCTTTCTTCAGATTTTAACATTAGTGTGGATGGAGCAGCTCGTTAAGTCTAGAGTGCTTTGATCTCAAAACAGAGTGCAGCAGTTCTTCAAATTCTCCCCCAAAAATGTTTTAAACTTGCCATAATTCCCAAACCCTACACTCCTCAGACATATTTTTTCAGGAAAAACGTGGGAAAACCTCTCCTAGGTTGGAAAATGAAAAAAAATTAAGAAGAAATATTAAAAAAAATGCCTCTTGAGGGCATGAAGAGACAAAAAGTCCACCTAGCTCCCAATTGATTCCCATGTTAAATCTTTCCGGAACTTTCTTCAGAACGGAGAGAAGTACACTTTAGACAAACTGCTCCCATCTCCACATTTTACACACAAAACCAAAAAAAACAACATATATCAGTTCATTGGGGTTCCCTGATGCTCACAGTCTGGTCATTTTTTGATAGGAGCCATCGTTTTGGAACAGGTGGCAAAATTGTGAGATATAATCCTCAATGCATTCTTAATGGGACTCTGTGCTGCAGCTGGTAAATCGTCATAAATCGTCACCATGGTAACCTTTCATCTCTGGGTTTACACCATAGACTGTATATATAAATGGACGTAGGGTCCGTGACGTCACCCATAGGATTCTGCAGAGTTGCCGAGAAGCCCTTAGTAGGCGGAGTCGGCCACTATACGCTCGTAACGGCTCGACAGTGGCGTCAGAGTTCCACTCCCGCCTGCTCCAGCCTGCTCCAAATAAGGGCAAAGAGGCGGAGCCGAGGCGGGACCTCCTGCCTCCGGGCTGGAAGTAACAGAGCTAGCTGAAGCTACCAAGCTAAGCTAACATGCTCACCATCTGCAGAGTTGCCGTCGCATTGTACGTTTCTAAGGTAAGCGGACATGAGACTATTCAGCAAAACTATAAATAGTAATCTAAGTTGAGTTTTTAGCATAATACTTCAGAATCTTTAAATCCCTTAACGTTTGTATGCAATGTGCTAAATTAAACACTGGAATCAAGCAAAATATTAATATGTTTGCATGACATTAGTTATTTATATTTTGCCATCACTTAATTATACGTGTAATACATTTAAGTTAAGCTAAGGTACATGTGATGATAGCTAGTTAGTGCTCTTACCTGTGAGGCCTCCTCCAAAAAGCATTATAACCAGACTGTATCATTAAAACTACAAGTACCAGTTCTAGATCCTTGACTTTAGACAAACAATTCAAAAGACAAAATGTATTTAAAGACCAATCTTTATTTGAAGGTGCCTCTTAACCTGAGATATTAGTTATACAGTAATAGTATTGACAATCTAAAAAAACTGAGCAACTCAACAGTCAACTTTATATTTCTTATTGTCTAAAGCATTTATTATTTTCATTTTTCCCCTCTCATATTCAGTGTGGACGGATTGAGACAGCGTGGTGTCCAGAGAGCTGCAGAGACTTCAGGGAGAAACCTCCGTGTGATGGACGTCCTGTCTGTTGGTTTGGAGAAGACTGAGGGTCTTTCCTCTGTGAGGAGGACCAGGCCTGATGGAGGAGCCCATGCATAGCTGATACCACCTGATCAGGCCTAGTCTATCACTTTATTTGACTAAATGTGTTTACTTATACATTTAATAGGTTTACACCTTCTGTCCATATGTGCTTTTTATTTAAAACATGTTTGATTAACTTTTGGTTCACATTTCAATAAATTGAATTTGTATTTGCACTCCTTTTGTCCATTATTCTTACTGAAAATGTTAGATTACACATTCACATCCGACTGAAGATTGGCCCCATTTATTTGCGTTGCAAACTCTGTGGTACAAGGTACATGTTGTGAAGCTCATAAAGTGAGGCAAATAGAAATAATCAGCTGATGGAGTGTAGATGTGGAAATAGGTGCATTCGATCAGCTGACTGTGTTTTCACAATAAAAATGGTTTCTTAGTGAATGTCCTGTACTGGTCTTAACATCTCATAACATCAGCTTTTCATTTTCCTATTGGATGTTTTTCTTGACCCTCGGAGAAAGAGGAGATGCTGAGTCGTGTCTTTCAGGCATGTCCTTTCCTAACAAAAATTACAGGAAACATAAAGCATATTATTGCAGAACAAGTGTGTTATTTATGAAAGAGGTGTGTTTGTGTTTAGGGGCTGTAGATATAATTATTTTGTAATTGTAATGTTTTTTTTTTATTTCAACAGTGAGCTACAAAGACAATCAGATTATGAATGAACAGTATGAAATTCATCAACATTGAAATGTATTTTATTATCAAAATAATATGTAACTGTTATTAAAACAAGCTTGCTCTGTTGTCTCACTGAAAGAATAACTTTTACTACGTTTTTACAGACAATATTGAGAGATAAATAGCAGTTGTCACTATGCGTTAAATATCTTTGCCTTCAATACCTTAAATTAGAAAGCTGACAGTCATATTGCTTGTTAACATCTAAATGTAACCCTTTGCATGGAAAGAACCCTCAACTTCACTGATGTGTAGGTGATCTAGTATTTAGTATTGTTTAATGGAATGTATAGCAGTGTATTAAAGTCAATACTTCATTTATTTAAACCAATATCTTTCTTGATTCTTTGTACAGTATGAAAAAAGAGTATTTGTACCTGTGCTGAAGTTCACTGCTGTGAGGAGTCCAGTTCTGTCTCTCACTCTCTGGTCCAGCCTGTCTGCATCACCTGGACACTTTAAACAAACAGATATATATGTAAAGAACCATGTGTACAAACAATATAACTTATTATCTTCTGTTGAACATGTTGGATTGTGTATTGTCCGAGTCAGGATGCTTATTATTTTACTGTAACTTTGGAAGTTGTGTTACCAATGCTTACTGTTTATTTGATACCAATTTGGTAATGCAATTAATAAAAACAACAAGGTTTGGGTTCGTTCTTCAGATGACTGTGACGTTAACGTGTAAGCTCAATAATGAACTCCAGCTCAACCAACCATATTGTGATATCTAAGTAATCATCTTGAAATATGACATTAATAATTGTAATATACACACATCTTATTGTGAGGTTGATTTCACATACACTACTTCGACGTTAGCTTGTCTACATACTTGAGCATAGCCAATTTAAATTAACCTAAGCGATGCATAAAGTTCCTACCTACATAATAAAATATCTCTCTAAGTTACAAGGATGACCTTATTTGATCAACCTCAAACAGAAGCCTTTTGTTCTACAGTATTATCCCACTTAACGCTTAACACTTGTCTATTTCGTTTTAACCTTTATATATACAGTCTATGGTTTTAAGTTAACGTAGCTGATTGAAATCATAAACACATAAATAAAGTACTCGAATTTCACTTACCGCAAAACGGCATTCATGCACCGTCTGTTTTAACCGCAGAGCGAGTCACAATAGTCCCATATATAAGCATGAAGAACAAACAAACACGGCCGGGATCAAGTTGTGTTCCCTGGATGAACTGGGCAGGCAGAGTCGCTGTAGCTTCACGGAGACGGAGCAGCTAGCAGAGAGACAAAAAGCTAACAGCAGCAGTCACCTGACAGAGCTGTCACTCAATGTGACCACGCCCTAATTTATGCAAAAACTTTAAGACCTAATATAAATAAAAGGGTCATGTTAGAAAACAATTCACTCACAGATCCATAATCATGAAGGTGGAATCTAACTATATACATAATAAAATGTATTGCAGCCAGGGCTAGAAACGTTTTTTTTCTGCTGTGAAATTGGGCATTTTAACATGGGGCTCTATGGAAATTGCTCCTTTCTGCAGTCATGCCTATCGGCCAATATATGAACTGCAGTTTGTGGCACTTCCGTATTGGCGTCCCGGCTCTTCCCCAGAGTTTGCCGCTTGGTTGACACACACAGGTGTTTGTAAACATTCGTCCACTACTACTTACATTTAATATCTAACTCCTTTAGCCTACTTTCAGCTATAAACCATTCAACTATTACATTATTCAGCTATTTCAGGACATTGGGGCTATACATGTAGTTGTTTACACCTTTTTTAAACCTTTTCTTTTAAATATTAAGCTTCTTCTCTATTTACTGCGAATGCTGTATGCTGTGCATTGAAACATCAAAGATATTCTGCTCTCACATGATGGGAAACTTTACATTTTTCAAAAAATATCTAGGTTTTTAAACTGTCTTTTTAGATGTTTAACTTGTGTTTATGTTAAATCCCGCTTATATAGCGTTTCATAGTTAGTTATCTATAGCAGTGAACCTCGACGTGCGATTTTCCGAGTTCCTTTGAACGCATCACCTGATCTTCTGTCTGAGACGAACTGTGCTGCGTCACTCTGCTGCTCCGTGTCTTTAATGGTGAGTGCTTCACATTACGTTTCTTCCATACAAGTATAAATGGGTTCCGCAACATTTTAACAGTAGAAATACAGGTGTGGCCCTTTACATGAACATTGAAGTTGGCAGCTAAACGAGGAGGGAAAACGTTTTCGTGGTCAACCAGAATAAAACTTGTATTGCTTGGTAACGGGAGCTAATGTTAGCTACGTGCTAACGCTAGCATAGCAGCTACAAACGTGTGCCGGTCAATTATCAAAAATCTACTTCTAAACAGGTTTTTTTCGAACAACGTATTTTTCAGCATCTCAAGTGACCCTCCTGACACTAATGTGGGAACTTTAATTTGTCAAAATGTTGTCAGAGTTATTATGAAGAACTAAAGTACTGTTAAACTTAGTTTTAAAAGCATTTACAGCTGTTGCTAAGTCACCGGTAGGTGGGGTGGGAGTCAGTCACGTTCCTAATATAAATACTTGTGTATTCATCTATACATTAAAATTAGTAATTGTATATATGACACAAGCGCCCACGGAGACCTGAGATAACAGCAATTTCTCTTCCATGTAACTAATGTAATGCTAATTTTGTAGTTGTAATTGCACATACGCACAGACGATAATTTATTTTAGACAATGACAAAATTGACATACATCCTCTTGACCCAAAACAAGACTAAATAATGAATGCATCAATCCCTGGGGAAGTAGGTTTGGTTAACGGTGTATATTCTGGCTTAAATCTTAGACCTAGATTAACACATGATGTATTTATTTGTGACTGTTTTATGATTTATTAACATTTATCTAAGAATAAGTGAAGTCCCTGGGAAATTCAACATTTGTAATAACACTTTGATAGTAAATAAGGAAACATACTGTGCTCCTGAAAAGTACTTCTAATTCAAATGGTGTGTAAAATTGTTTTATTGAGGTGAAATTTATAATCTGTCTCTCCCCCACCCCCTTCCCCCCCTCATCTTCTTCATGTCTCTATCTGCAGACTATTACTGTTGGCGACGTTGCAGACCTCAAGTGTAAGTACACAAATAAATAATAAATGCAACATTCTGCAATAAAACGACCAACTGTAATATGTGATTCTAATATCTAAATATAAACCATATTATATTTAAATGCTTTAAAAAATGTATTTGAGGTTGCTGTCACTGAATTTGAAATTAAAGTCATTGTATGTAACAGAATGTACACATACTATAGTTTCTCAGTCAAGTCATATTCCAGAACTAATACATTGCACTTTGATACCTTTTATATAATTGCAACTGTTTGCCCGAATTTAATGGGAAAACATTAGTTGGGCCACAGTTAAGTCCTTTGGAGAATAATTATGAATGAACCTTTTTGAAACCCATGAACCTGAACTATATATTTACTATTCTATGTGCTTTTGATAAGCAGCCACGTTTCATCTATTTTCAGATCCTGCTTAATTAACATTAATCTATTATCATTGATATTGTGTTTAATAATAATAATAATACATGGTATTTTTATAGTGCTTCTCAAGGGGCTCAAAGACGCTTTACATTAGATTACATGTTATTAGACACTTTTATAATATCTTTGTTGTGGACAAGAAAAGTATAACAATATCATTGACAATAGACGACCTAATCTAACCCTCTTCCTCCCCTTCTCTTTCCCTTTTCTAACTGCAGACCATCACTGTTGGTGACTCCTTGCAGACTGTAGTGTAAGTAAGCAAATTAATTGTATTTTTGCAATCAATCAACTTATATTTGATTGGTTTACAGTTAACAATAGATTCCCATCCTAAAAAAAGTTGTGTCAACAGTAATGACATCCATAAATTGCATTTGTATGGAATAATACTACTGATACCGGTTAGTAACAACCATGAATTAATGCTTTGACAAGTTTGCAGACAAGACGGCAGGAGAAAAACCTTTTAAAATGCTTGTTTTCTGAATGAAGATCGTGTCGACCAGGCTAAGTTAACGTTGTATATGCTCATTCCACACTCATAACAACGGCCTACAGACATAAATAAAGCAGCGACTGTATTCGCCATGACACAGGCAGTCTGTTGTTTGTACTTGTTTAACTTTTGTCCAGTTTCTGAACAGATATGAGGAGCTGTGAGCTCTGTGTGCTAACTGCTAACAGCTAACGGCTGATGTTTTCTGGTTGAACGTCAGTGACGGCGGCTGAGATCCTCACTGCTGATTGGCTTCCGCGAGAACGCGTCACGTGAATTTGACGCTCAAGTGGAAAAAATTGAACTCTTGCGTTTGACGCGGCACCGTTCAATCGCGTGATTTGCGCCGCGTCCACCGCTTCATGCTCGCCGTCAGAGCGAATTCACGTCTGTCGAGGTGGTCATTATTCAGGTTGACTCTATATATTATCCCTATTTTTTTAGTTAATAATCAGATTCAAAATATTGATTTAATAAATGATATTGCTTCTGCTAATACAAATAGCCACCTCACTGTGTTCAGACATAAACTATTTCCATTGCAGTAATTCATAATTGTCCAATTAAGTATTTAACCAATCAATGTAATAACCAACAATATATGTCCTACACATTTTTTTATTGAGATTGAATTATCCTGTGATACATTATATTTGTACTGTCTTTATTCAAAAAGATAACTAATAAATAAAATATATTTGCCTTTAATAACTGTCCTGTGTCTTAACATGCATGTGATTTAGTAATAAACAGTGGAAAGCAACATGAAAGTACATGAGCAGTTTTTTAACATTAGATAGGATTGCAATGCGCTGTGAGGTTGTTGTTTTTATGAACTCACACTAAACGTTTCTTTCTCTCTCCCTCAATCTGCTGGCTCCTCCTTCCTGTCTCCAACTGCTGACTGACATAGTTGAGAACGTTGTGGTGACCTGACAGTAAGTTGAGATTTATGAATGGAAATGTATTAAATGCAGCCGTTTCTTAAACACACTAAAGTGTCATTGTACTTAAATAGAGCCTTCTAAACCAGCCCTGCCTAACTGTTACATTTCCTGGCATTTATTTTTTCACATATAAATGTGGTCAGTGTATAATGTCATCATGTTTTTAGATTAGGTTCATGTGACCTTCAATGACCTTTGAGCTGAATTTACTTAATTTGTTTTCTTAAATCAAAACTGCTGTATAATATTTTCTTTCTGTGTTTCAGGTGCCCTGCTGTTGAGGAACTCTCTGGATTCTCTCTCTCTATCATAACCGCATTCTGTCTTTCCTATCCATCTACCTTGCTCTGTCTAATTTTTGGCTATTCTATCTGTTGTGTCCCTCAAGTTACCAGTACTTGATCTCTGCCACCAGGTTACAAGTACTTGGTGGTACGCTCTATCTATTTTTGGTATTTCTCTCTTGCTATCCCACTCTACAAGTGAAAAGTGCTTGATCTATCCCACTCTATCTATAAGAACCGCAAAACGATTTTATGAAAAAACTCTGGCACTGATTTTTGAAACAACTCTTGGCATTTTGGCTTTCAAGTTACCAGTACTTGATCTATCTGTTGAAAAGCAACTCTAAGAGTCTCTCTGCTCTTACGCTCTCTCTCTCTGTCTCTATCTCAAGTTACCAGTACTTGATCTATCTTTTGAAAAAGCAAATCTAAGAGTCTCTCTGCTCTTACGCTCTCTCTTTCTGTCTCTGTCAAATGAAAAGTGCTTGAACTCAACATTTAATTGTATCATTTTCACAACACATAAATTGTTGTACTAAGTGGATAGTTACAAATATATCCCTGTTCTTTTGAAACAATATACAAAGGTTATACGTTTATAATTTCAATCCATATTTATTTGATAAGAACTGTTGTTACTGCATTTTGTTACTGTAAACGTATCTAATTCCTAAAGGCTGTTTTAAGTTCAGAAATCGTCATATTTGATTTTTGCTGTATACGTTTACTTAACTAGTTAACATAATACGATATTGTATTTATTTTCTCTGATAAACGTAAACACACCCCAGGTATACAGTTCACACACTGTTTTAATCAGAAAATAAAGAGCTTTGTTGTCTAACTTGTCATATACTGCAATAAAACAACCAACTGAATTGTTTGATTATTTAAATATATTTATAAACCTGCAAATATTAAGGTGGTTTAGGAATTAAACAATAACATTTGTGGTATTGGAGAACAACAACAATGCCGAGGAAGAACAAAAAAGTCCCAAGTTCAAAGCCTGCGCTGGAAAAGATCTACAGATGTTCCCTGTGCAACAAGTGAAGCTGCAGAATGTTCTGGTCCTCTGAGCAGTGGAGAAGTGAAGGTGTGTCCAGTGTCTCATGCTGTAAGTGTACAACAGGGAGGTCAACACCATGCATCCTGTGAACCACAGACTTCTTATGCTGACATGGTAAAGAGGAGCCGTGACAGTGATGATCTTTGTGAGGCAGGCCCTTCTCATGCTAAACCGGTAAACCAGAGAGGTCAAGGTGATCAGCCATGTGTACCACAGCCATCTTACGCTGACATGCTAAAGAAGAGACGTCGAAGTGATGATCTTTGTGAGGAAGGCCCTTCTCATGCTAAACCGGTAAACCAGAGAGGTCAAGGTGATCAGCCATGTGTACCACAGCCATCTTACGCTGACATGCTAAAGAAGAGACGTCGAAGTGATGATCTTTGTGAGGCAGGCCCTTCTCATGCTATCCAGGTAAACCAGAGAGGTCAATGTGATCAGCCATGTGTACCACAGCCATCTTACGCTGACATGCTAAAGAAGAGACGTCGAAGTGATGATCTTTGTGAGGCAGGCCCTTCTCATGCTATCCAGGTAAACCAGAGAGGTCAATGTGATCAGCCATGTGTACCACAGCCATCTTACGCTGACATGCTAAAGAAGAGACGTCGAAGTGATGATCTTTGTGAGGCAGGCCCTTCTCATGCTAAACCGGTAAACCAGAGAGGTCAAGGTGATAAGCCATGTGTACCAAAGCCAACCTATGCAGATATTTTGAAGAGTGGACGTGTCCGTAAAGCTGCTTGTGAGGCATGGCCTTCTCATGGAGACTATGTAAACCTGGGAGATCAACTTTCTGAGCAACATGTCTCTGCATCGTGGAGCCAGGCTTCCCCTAAATATGGAAAATCCAGAAATAAGCAGTGCACCTGTAACTCACTAACATTTCTTGCATTCTTCCATGAGAATGAAAACATCACCAGAGCTGACATTGAACTTGTTTTGGATAAAGGTAACATGATGTATAATGAGGTGAGAAAAACAGTTAATCACATCCATTTGACCACTGATGAGCTGCCACATGAAGTTACTGCACGCAGGTTTACCCATTATGTGGACATGACACAACTTTCCAGGTATGGCACGTTAGGAGAACCTTTACATCCAACTGTAGATAGCTTTCTGGACCTTGAGTCAGGACTGAGCTGCTTGTTAACTGAGGTGCAGTTTGCTTTGTTGCTGATGACACAGTTGTGTATTGCAGTATTTAGAACCAGAACAGGCCGGTATGGTTTCTTTGACCCACACTCCAGGACTAGTAAAGGTTTGCCTCTTTCCCCAGATTCACTCACTCCTGGTACTGCTGTCGTGCTGACATTTACACGTCTCAGTGACATGATTGACAGGCTCATGAAGTTTCACAGAATGGTGGGCACACAGTTAAACTGTACCTATGAGTTAAAGCCTGTGGAGTTTTACGACAGAAACCCAGTCTCCCTGAATGATGCTGTCCTGAACACAGACTGCAGACCTACAGCTGTCACTGTTGATGCACCTGCTCTGCTGGATGAAGCTGCTGATGAATCAAGCTCACCTACTCTAAGGAGAAACACACCCACTGATAGTTCTGAGCACATTCTACCAGACAAGTCAACTCAAACCCCTGCTGTGAAACAACAAGAGGTCCATATCACATCTCCATCACATGATGCTCCACAGGTTGAATCAAAGTTGACTGATCAAGTGAAAATCCATGGTCTCAATGATCCTTCTGACAACATATTTAAAGGAGTATCTACCGAAATCACTTTCACATCATCTGTGAGACAACAGGAGGTATTACCTAACCTAATCCCTAATGCTCAAACTGAACCAGAACCTTTAAGTGAATTCAGTTTCCTTCCATCCCATGATGCCTCTCACAGTGTATCATACATCTCTTCTCCATTAAATGCTGCTGCCAGTAATCTGTCTGATACTGTATTGCAGAATATCTCTTGTAAATTGTCAAAGCTTAGTAAACAGCAAAGGAAAAAAATCAATAGAAGACTCATGGTCTCAGAAAAACCTAACAATAACAATACTGAAAGCAATGCTAAAAAAAAACTGAAGCAATGCCATTACTTTGCCAAGCGGTACAGAGATAATTTTGACTTTCAGCAGAAAAGAAAAAAATACATTACCAACTATTATAGAGACAATCCTGATTTTAGAGAGAAACAAAAGCAGTATTTCACCTCCCATTACAAAAACAATCCTGATTTTAGAGAGAAGCAAAAGCAGTATTTCACCTCCCGTTACAAAGGCAATCCTGATTTTAGAGAGAAACAAAAGCAGTATTTCACCTCCCGTTACAAAGGCAATCCTGATTTTAGAGAGAAACAAAAGCAGTATGTAACCTCCTATAACAAAGACAATGATGATTTGAGACAGAAAAAAAACCAGCGCTTTAACGACCGCTACAGAGACAATGCTGATTCAAGGCAGAAAAAGAAAGATAACTCTACTAATTGCTACAGAGACAATGATGATTATAGGGAGAGGAAGATATCTCATACTTTTCAGCGTTATGAACATGACGAACCATTCAGGGTAAGACACAGACAACTAATGAAAAAACTAATGAAAGACCGATATAAAAACAATCTTGCATATAAGATTATGCATAAGATGCGATGTGCCATGAAAATAACAAAGAAATACAGAATGATAAATAAACAAACTCAAGAAAGTGACAACAGTTTGATTGAGGAGGCCATATCTGTTTTCAGATTACATAAAAAGGCTGGTCCCACTTATATGTGCACTGTCTGTCATAAAGCATCTTTTCCAAACCAAGTGAAACCCTGTAATAGGTCAAATTACCTCACAAATCCAGTTGTGGTTGCAGCATGCCTGACAGGAAAGTATGTTCATGTTTGTAATGATGTCTGCAGAAATGAACAACAATGCAAGGTGCCTGATGAGAGAAGGAGAGAGTGGATTTGTTCCACCTGCCATGATCATCTTAAAAAAGGAGTAATACCATCCCTCGCTGAAGCCAATCATTTGGAGCTTGCTGATATTCCACCTGAACTGTCTGATCTCAACATATTAGAGAGGCATCTTATAGCCAAGTGCATAACGTTTGCCAAAATCATTCCTCTTCCCAAAGGACGACAGAGACTAATACGTGGTAATGTGGTGTGTGTCCCATCTGAGGTACAGGAAACAGTTGAAGTGTTACCAAGACTGAGAAGCCAGTCTCAAGTCATGAGAGTAAAGTTTAAGAGAAGGTTATGTTACAAAGGCCATCAACTGTTCCAGACTGTGACCTGGTCTAAACTAGTGCAGGCACTGCATAAACTCAAACACATTCACCCACAGTACAAGGACATAACCATCAGAGATGACGCTGAATTATGTGACCCAACACTTCCTGATGATGATGATGAGCATGCATCAATGGATGAGGTTGATTATGATGAAGCTGATTTGATGGAAATTGACATGTGTGAGAAAAGTGCACTTTGTGAGGCAGAAAATGAGCAGGATATTGACATGTTGCCCTGTGATGGTGAGAAAGCAGACGAGCAGAGAGATGATGAAGAACAGGAAGGTGACATGCCTAATGGTGGATTTGCTTTGGAGTCATGCCTTCAACCATGTGATGTTTCAGAGGAGATATTGTGTTTTAATGAAGGAATCTATTCTGTTGCCCCAGCAGAAAGAAACAGTCCAGTTAGTTTTTTCAAAACACCTAAACTAGAGGCCATGGCTTTCCCTGTACAGTTTCCTACAGGTCAGAACACACTGGATGAAATGAGATGTATCAAACTATCACCCAGCAGTTATTTCAAAGCACGCCTGTTCTGTGTTGATGATCGTTTTGCAAGAGACACAAATTACTTATTCTTTGCACAGTTTGTCACAGAAATACACCTGGCTACTTCCAGCATGACAGTACAGTTAAGGAAAGGCAAGCCTTTTACGAGAGATGGACGACCAATCACTTCTGGTATGTTGCAAGATAAACGAGAGGTTGAGAAACTGATCCGAAATAAAGATGCAGTGAGATTCATGCAGCCACTGAGAGGAACACCAGCCTATTGGAAGAAAACCACAAAAGATCTTTTTGCCATGATCAGACAGTTGGGAACTCCTACATTCTTCTGTACATTTTCTGCAGCTGAAATGCGTTGGCCTGAAGTGATTGAAGCAATAAAAAGGCAGCAAGGTGAAGATGTCGATTTTGAAGGACTTGACTGGTCAGCAAAGTGTGACATACTGCGAAGCAATCCTGTGACAACAATGCGCATGTTTGATAAGCGTGTTGAGGCGTTATTCAGAGATTTGATCTTATCTCCTGCACAACCCCTTGGAAAAGTTGTTGACTACTTTTCCAGAGTTGAGTTTCAGCACAGAGGAAGCCCACACATACACTGTCTCCTATGGGTAGAAGGTGCACCTGTGTTTGATGACGATGATGATGAAACTGTTGTGAATTTTGTGTCCAAGTACATCTCAGCTATGCGGCCTGATCCACATACACAACCTGAACTGTACAAGAAAGTTACAGAAGTGCAAATGCATAGCAAAAACCATTCAAAGACATGTTTCAAAAGCCTCAGCTCTGGATGCAGATTTGGATTCCCTAAACCACCTGTCCCAACCACAATGATAACGAGACCTGGAGAGAATGTTGATCCACAGCAAGTGGCTCTAGCAAAGGAAAAGCTCAAACCACTGAACTTGTTGTTGAAGGAACCTGAAACTGCTTCTCTCAGTTTGCTGCAGCTCTTGGCTAAATGCAATTTAACCCTCAGTGAGTACCAGCAATGCCTCAACACAATAAACAAATCCAGTGCCATAATACTGAAACGTGACCCAAAAGACTGCTGGGTAAATGGATATAATCCACATCTCCTTGAAGCCTGGGATGCAAATATTGATGTCAGTTATATTCTCAATGCATATTCATGCATCATTTATATCACTAGCTACATCACCAAAAAGGAATCAGGACTTTCTGAGTACCTCAAAACAGTCATTGAGAACTCCAGCAGAGACAATGTCAACGAATGTGATGAGATGAGGGAAATCATGCAGGAATACTCAAAAAAGAGAGAGGTCAGTGCTCAGGAGTGTGTGACACGTGCATGTGGCATTCATATGAAGAAGTGCTCACGTGGTGTAATATTCATACCGACAGATGACAACCCAGTGAAAATGAGTCTGCCCATGTCACGCCTGGAGAACAAAACATCAGAATGTCCAAATGTGTGGATGACGTCTTTGACTGACAGATACAAAGCCAGACCTGAAACCCCAGAGTATGAGGAGATGTGTTTGGCTGATTTTGCCGCAACATGCAGAATTGTCTACGGTCAGCACACAAAAGGTAAAGATGTTATGCCCCTCCTCAATGAGATGGGATTTGTGCAAAGGCGAAAAAACGATAAGCCTGCCGTCATCAGATTTTACCGCTGCTCACAGGAAAAGTACCCAGAGAAGTTCTATGGAACATTACTGAAACTGTATGTCCCTTACCGGTCAGACCAGGAACTGAAAAGACCGCTTTTCCCCACCTATGAGTCCTTCTACAACAGTTGTTGGGTCCAACTACCAGGTTCTGAGCAGCCCGAGTATGTCAGACGCATTGTGAAACGAAACAGAGACAAATATGAGAAAAACAGTGAAGAGATTGAGAATGCAGTCGAGGAGTTTGAACAGAACAAAGGTTTGATTGATGAGTGGTGTAATCTGGCTCCTGAAGCAGAAGTAGACAGGTTGGAATGTGTTGAAGAACTGGAGGCAAGACAACCGCTCAATGAAAATGAACAAGAGAATGTCCCAGAATACAGTAACCAGGCTAATGCTGTAACAGAAGCCAGAGCCATCAGAGAAGCCCCGGCATTTGACCCTGCAGTGTTACGCCAGATGTACCAGAATCTGAATCAGAAGCAAGCATGTGTGTTCTATGCAGTGAGAAACTGGTGCCTGAATAAAGTCTGTGGCCTAAATCCAGAGCAGTTCTTCTTTTACATTAATGGAGGTGCTGGAACAGGCAAGTCACATCTCATTAAATGCATCTACTCAGAGGCATCTAAGATACTCTGCAAACTGCCGAGACGTGCCGAGGAGGCTGACATATCGAATCCAACTGTCCTGTTGACTGCTTTCACCGGAACTGCAGCCTTTAATATATCAGGCACAACACTGCACTCTCTCCTGAAGCTGCCGAGAAGCCTAAAGCCTCCATTTCAAGGTCTTGGTAACAAACTGGATGAAGTCAGATCTGAACTTTTAAATGCTGAAATTATCATCATTGATGAAGTTTCCATGGTGTCAAAGCCCCTTTTCGCCTATATGGATGCGAGACTGAAACAGATCAAATGCAGTCAGAGACCCTTTGGAGGAATGTCAGTGTTAGCTGTTGGAGACTTTTATCAGCTACCACCAGTGCGACAGGGCAAGGCCCTCTGTGTCCATGACCCATGTGAGATTGACCTTTGGCAAGAACACTTTCAGATGATCAATCTCACTGAGATTATGCGTCAGAAGGATGATGTTGCCTTTGCAGATATGTTGAACCGGATCCGTGTGAAAGTGAAATCTGACCAGTTGCCTGCAGCAGACAGAGCTTTGCTGTCACAGACTGTCACTGAACCTGCACTTTGTCCATCTGATGTCCTGCACATTTTTGCAACTAATAAACAAGTTGATTCCCACAACTCAGCAACATTAGCTCGTCTTTATTCCCACATCACCAAGATTGATGCAGATGACTTCAGAAAGGACCGACAAACTGGAACAATGGCAAGACAGGCCAAACCATTTAAAGGAGGCAGAAGTGAGTTACCAGATTCAACCACCGTTGCTGAGGGTGCTCGTGTCATGCTTACCAGAAACATAGACGTGTCTCAAGGATTGGTGAATGGTTCGTTCGCTACACTGGCCAGGGTACTTACCTCTGAAGAACGTGGTTCTGCACATGTCACTATGCTTGGGCTCAAGATGGATGATGAAACAGCTGGAAGGAATTACCGCAATCGAGCACCGGGAGAACCTGATGATCTTGTGTACATTGAGAGAGCAGAGGAGAATCTGCAACAGAGAGGAGTGGTACACAGACAGTTTCCACTTAAACTGGCCTATGCTTGTACAATTCACAAGGTTCAAGGTATGACGAGGATATCAGCTGTAGTCTCATTAAAAAACATCTTTGAACCTGGCATGGCTTATGTAGCTCTCAGTAGAGTGACCTCTCTCAGTGGACTGCACCTGCTGGATATGGATGTGAGTAAAATATATGCCAACCCAGAGATCACTGGAGCCATAGAGACCATGAGACAAGTGAACCTGGACGACATAATGCCTCTTCTTCACATCAAACAAACATTGAGCAGACCTGACACTCTGACCATTGTTCACCATAATACAGAGGGATTGCCATCTCATGTGAATGACATCAAGAGCCATCATGAACTGTGTCTTGCTGATGTTTTGTGTCTTACAGAAACTCACCTGCAAGGCTCCTTTGTTGCAGACAGTCTTCATTTGGTAGGCTACAATATGTTTAAACGCAACAGACACCTGTCCTACACACATTTTCCACAGATTGCTAACAGAGGTGGTGGTGGAGTTGCTGTATATGTGAAAAACCACATTCAAGTGTGTGAAAAACAGTATGTGCATAATGTGACGGACCTTGAGTTTCTGGCTCTGAAGGTACAAGCCCCAGTGAGCGCACTGACTGCAGCTGTTTACAGACCTCCCGACTACAGCGTGACATCGTTCCTCTCAAATTTGGGCAGCCTTTTGGACTCCTTGGAGATCATGGATTGTCACCCCATCATTGTCTGTGGCGATTTCAATGAGAACCTCTTATCCAACGCAGGTAAGCCAATTCTTGAGATGTTTCAGTCCAGGGGATATGCACAGCTCATCACTGCCGCCACCACAGAGAAGAACACACTGCTGGACCTCATCTTCATCTCTCAACCACAGCGCTGTCTCCACGCAGGTGTGATGAATACCTACTACAGTTATCACAATCCTGTGTTCTGTGTCGTGTCCTCTAACAGTGTTTAATGATGTCAGGTGAGTTCTAGCTGGAATCTTTGGTAGGTAGAAACTATTTGAAGTATTGGGCCATATCTTTTTTAGGTCATCATGTTTTTAAAAGCTATAACATATTTTTTGCAATCTAAACTTTTCAGAGCACTGGACAATGTTATGGGTCATATCTTTTTTAGGTCATCATGTTTTAGTAAGCTATAACATATTTTTTGCAATCTAAACTTTTCACAGTATTGGACAATATTATGGGTCATATCTTTTTAAGGTAAACATGTTTTTTAAGCCATATTTTCAGCATAACTTTGCCTGTGCATTTATCAGGGTGGGTTGGGCTCAGGGTTGATAAATGCACAGGCCAAAATTGTGTCAGCAGCTATGTACATCATGCTGACACAAATAGCTGCTGACACAATTTTGCAAAAATGTATTTACATCAAAAAGTATATTATGTTCTATGTAACACATACTTTCTGATGTACTTCTACCAGCTGAAATCCCACACTTATATCCCTCACAATTTCAAACTACATACTCTAGCGTAGGGTAGGGGGCCATGACTTTAGAAACTATAACTTTTGTAAGTTTCCTTTCCCTTTCCTTTTTTTAAAAAGCTTTTTTGACCTGATCCAAACAATGTATGTTTATTTTCATTGTATGTATGTTCATTCATGCCATCTTTGCTTTCACATGTTTTCTACATGTATCTAAAATACATAGTTTTTCTGTCCTCTTCCAGGTTAACTAACTGGAAGAGGACAGAAAAACAGTACAACATAGTGATCATGAGTGTGGGGTTTCAGCTGGTAGATATGAAAGGTTTTAAAGGATGTTCACATTGTATACCTAGTCTTGGGCTAATCTGAACCCATGAAAAAAGCTCTATATAAATATAGAATCAGCGTTCAGTCTGTGAAATCTAAGCTGAAGCGATTGTCTTCATGATGCATACGACATGTGACTTGGTTAATTAAGCCTTGTCAAATTATTTAATTGGGAAGTAAATGTTCCAATTTTCAAATTCTTCACTGAATTCACACCAGTGACTCGAACCATATTTTCTTCAAAAGCCAACCAAACTCCTGCATTTCAGTGAGGCTCAGTAACCTGAGCTAGATGTTGGTAAATCACACAATTGACATGACGATTACTGTCAGTCAAGAGCTACTGGAGCTTAAAGCCATGAACTCATAGGGCTATTAGCCTAGCTAAACACAATGTGAACATTCTTTCATGGTAGGGCTGAACAATATTGTTATAGTTTTGTTGATTTTTCAACCCAATTTGACAGTGCTACTACAATGCATCATTTAAATATACAGCACACACTTCCTTTGCCTGATGGTGACAATATGGTTAAGCCCTGCCTTATCAACCTGTTTGATAAACAATTATTAAGTAACCAAGCATTTTGGTTTTGCAAGTATGATCTTGTATTTTTTTTCTTTGTTGAAGTTGTTTATTGTTTTTTAAAGCTATATTTTCAGCATAACTTTGCCTGTGCATTTATCAGGGTGGGTTGGGCTCAGGATTGATAAATGCACAGGACAAAATTGTGTCAGCAGCTATGTACATCATGTTGACACAAATAGCTGCTGACACAATTTTGCAAAAATGTATTTACATCAAAAAGTATATTATGTTCTATGTAACACATACTTTCTGATGTACTTCTACCAGCTGAAATCCCACACTTATATCCCTCACAATTTCAAACGACATACTCTAGAGTAGGGTAGGGGGCCATGACTTTAGAGACTATAACTCCTGTAAGTTTCCTTTCCCCTGGACCAGACACAGTTTGTCAGTTTCCTCTGTGACGGCACCTGCCAGCTTTGTCCTCATCTCCTTCAGCACCGTGAGGATCGACTCACAACAACTGACAACTGCAGCAACAGCAGCTTACCTGTTGACTGCTCACAACAACCAAGACATGCATGCTGCAACAGTGGCAGCAGCTTAACTGTTCAACCACAGTGGACCAGTCACTGCTGGACCACACAGTGACACCTTCTACTTCCTTCTTATCCCAATTCTTCAAAGAAGAGGATGAGATATCACCTGCCTGCCTTAGCCTTGTCTTCTCTCTGGTGCTGAGATACTGGATCATCCCGTAAAACCAAGACATGCATGCTGCAACAGTGGCAGCAGCTTAACTGTTCAACCTATAGTGGACTCATCACTGCTGGACCACAGATACATGTGTTCCCCCTCAATGCAGGCAGTGGTGAACATTCTTCACAACAGAGCAACAGGTATTGTCTTCTAATTCCATTTGTGCTTATGTAATGTTTTAATGTCATGTTGTGTTCACTCATGTATTCACTTCTTCCATCAGGTCTTGCTCCACTGTGATTCCAACATTTCACAGTGAAGACACTCAGGACTGCACAGACAGAAACAAACATCGAAGAAGCTGACCATCATGCAGCAGTCCTCAACTTCTGTGTGAGAAGATGTTTTGCCCTTCAGCAGTGTTCAAGATATCTGCATTGACCACCTCCACATCCCCATATGTGTATCCACTGCTGTGCACACCTCAGTACAGTAGGACCTGCATCCTGTTGATCCTTTGGCAGTGATCAGATGAACTGTTGCAGGGAACCAAACTGCTGCAGATCAGTCATCCCTGTCAGAGTGAAAGTTCCTCCTAAAGCTGTGAAGGTAACACATTTTTGTACTCGCTTGATACAATATCTAATTGTATTAACAACTACAGGAATGTGAGGGGTAACGTTTGTTCACCTTTTTTCTTTAAGACTCTCCCCCTCCATGTTGCTAAAGGAAACTGGAAGCAGCACTTCTACAGCGATTGGACATGTCAAAGGTCACCATCTTACCGCCCTTACGTCCTCACACTGAACGTTGACAGTTTTGATTTGTGCCTACAATGGACAGATTCAACATACAGCAACCAATACCACTGACCCACTGACCCACTGACGGACTGACGGACTGACTGCCACTGAACAGTAGGACAGCAATCTGGTCCTTTTTTTAAAAAGCTTTTTTGACCTGATCCAAACAATGTATGTTTATTTTCATTGTATGTATGTTCATTCATGCCATCTTTGCTTTCACATGTTTTCTACATGTATCTAAAAGACATAGTTTTTCTGTCCTCTTCCAGGTTAACTAACTGGAAGAGGACAGAAAGACAGTACAACATAGTGATCATGAGTGTGGGGTTTCAGCTGGTAGATATGAAAGGTTTTAAAGGATGTTCACATTGTATACCTAGTCTTGGGCTAATCTGAACCCATGAAAAAAGCTCTATATAAATATAGAATCAGCGTTCAGTCTGTGAAATCTAAGCTGAAGCGATTGTCTTCATGATGCATACGACATGTGACTTGGTTAATTAAGCCTTGTCAAATTATTTAATTGGGAATTAAATGTTCCAATTTTCAAATTCTTCACTGAATTCACACCAGTGACTCGAACCATATTTTCTTCAAAAGCCAACCAAACTCCTGCATTTCAGTGAGGCTCAGTAACCTGAGCTAGATGTTGGTAAATCACACAATTGACATGACGATTACTGTCAGTCAAGAGCTACTGGAGCTTAAAGCCATGAACTCATAGGGCTATTAGCCTAGCTAAACACAATGTGAACATTCTTTCATGGTAGGGCTGAACAATATTGTTATAGTTTTGTTGATTTTTCACCCCAATTTTACAGTGCTACTACAATGCATCATTTAAATATAGAGCACACACTTCCTTTGCCTGATGGTGACAATATGGTTAAGCCCTGCCTTATCAACCTGTTTGATAAACAATTATTAAGTAACCAAGCATTTTGGTTTTGCAAGTATGATCTTGTATTTTTTTTCTTTGTTTAATTTGTTTATTAGTCTTTTGTTTTATGCAAACATTTAGGTGTATAGGATGAATTATATCAAAGGTTATATATTAATCTAACTTTCTTAAAATGTTTAGTGCAGTTTAAAACTATTACTATCAGTCACTGCAGTGACTGAAACTATTAGTCAGATCATTTACACCATAATCAATTTATTGTTAAGCTGAAAATTAACTAAGTAAAACAAATTGTCACCATCCACCTAATTCTAAAATAAGAAAATGAACTAAAGATCTCTTACATTTTTTGTAATCAGTGCAACTGCCACCAAAATGCAGCCAAAGGGCCTTATACATTTCCTCCTGGTTTGTCAAAGTTCCCCTATTGTAAGATCTAAGGCCAACATTAAACGTTTAGGCTTTATGCAGAGAAGGTTTCTTTTTTGTTGACATTTTCTAATTTCTTTTAATTTCATTGTGTCTATGTTATGCTATTAATATGACATGACTCCTAATAATAATTGCTGCATTTTGAAGATAATAATACTGTTAATTAGCACAACATTGTTGACTCACAAAATCTATTAAAACCTTTTATTGTAATGTGGTAACTTGTCTGCTTAATACTAATGGTTTGTTCTACTCTATTTTGCATATACAGTACACTCCACAAAGATCCTCAGGTGATTTGGGGATGAACTGTCTCTTTAACTCTCATTCAAAATATTCACGTTTGCACTACTACAACTCTTACTCCAGCTTCTAGTACAATATTACTGCTATTAATGCTTACTACTAGTACTACAGTACGTTTTGCTACTTCAGCATACTTTCAGCTACTGAAACCATTCAACAAATACATTATACAGCTTTTTTAGGGGAATTATGTCTATGAATTGTATTGTTTATACCTTATTATACTTTCTAAAAGAAGAATATGCTTTATCACTTTTTTCAACTCTGCCAGTTTGACATTTCATCTTCAGGTTATTTCAGGACATGGAGGCTATACGTGTTGTTGTTTATACCTTTTTTCTTAAACCTTTTCTTTTAAATATTAAGCTTTTTCTGCATTTTTGTAGCTAAAAGCAGCTACCATTTAACTAATAACATATTCAGCTTTTTCTGCATTTTCAGCTAAATTCAGCCACAAATGTTCACAGTTTACAGCATTCGCACGCATTTTCTGCAGGAAATGCATTTTCTAGTTATTAGTGCGAATGCTGTGCCACAGCATTCCACTATAGTACTTCAATTTCTTTATTAGTGCGAATGCTGTTTACAGCATTCCACTATAGTACTTCAATTTCTTTATTCTTCCCCTTATTATTATTATTATTATTATTTCAACCATACTTTGGCTCTCCATAACTTCAGCTTACTTGCAGCTACAGAAACCATTCAAATATCAAACTATTCAGCCTGTTTAGGAATCAATTGGAAACCTTCAACTTTTTAAAAATATTTTATACTTTTTAAAATATTCAGCTTTTTAAACTCTTTTTTTTAACATTGAAGTCAATGGGAGATGCCTTCAAATTCTCTTTTCCTACACTTTGCGCCAAATGCTTCCCCTTCCACATAATTTCAGCTAGACACTTCATTCCAACTTTCAAATGATCACAATACTTTCAGCTATAACACTTGTTATTCAGATTCTTCATATATTTTACACTTCTTGAGATATTTAACTTAGTTTGGAGCTTGGTAGAGAGGCCTTTTTCAGATTTTAACATTAGTGTGGATGGAGCAGTTCGTTAAGTCTAGAGTGCTTTGATCTCAAAACAGAGTGCAGTAGTGCTCCCCAAAAAATGTTTTAAACTTGCCATAATTCCCAAACCCTACACTCCTCAGACATATTTTTTCATGGAAAACGTAGGAAAACCTCTCCTAGGTTGGAAAATTAAAAAAAATTAAGAAGAAATATTAATCAAAATGCCTCTTGAGGGCATGAAGAGACAAAAAGTCCACCTAGCTCCCAATTGATTCCCATGTTAAATCTTTCCGGAACTTTCTTCAGAACAGAGAGAAGTACACTTTAGACAAACTGCTCGCATCTCCACATTTTACACACAAAACCAAAAAAAAACAACATATATCAGTTCATTGGGGTTCCCTGATGCTCACGGTCTGGTAATTTTTTGATAGGAGCCATAGTTTTTTAACAGGTGGCAAAATTGTCAGATATAATCCTCAATGCATTCTTAATGGGACTCAGTGCTGCAGTTGGTAAATCGTCATAAGTCGTCACCATGGTAACCTTTCATCTCTGGGTTTACACACACAGGTGTTTGTAAACATTCACTCACTACTACTTACATTTAATATCTTTATTTAACTCCTAATTTCAGCTGCAGGAACCATTCAAATATCAAACTATTCAGCCTTTTCAGCACATGATGGGAAACTTTCAACTTTTTCAAAATATGTTATACTTTTTAAAACATTCAGCTTTTTAAAGTCTTTTTTTAACATGGAAGTCATTGCAATGCATTTGAGCTGTATCAATTCTCTCTCTCTCTCACAGACAGACAGACAGACAGACAGACAGACAGACAGACAGACAGACAGACAGACACTCTCTCTCTCTCTCTCTCTCTCTCTCACACACACACACACTCACACAGACAGACTCACACACACACACACACACACACACACACACACACACACACACACACACACACACACACACACACTCCCTCTCTCTCACAGACACATAAAGAGAAGAGAGGGCGATCAAGAGAAGTGAGAGAGGGTGATAGAAGAGTGATAGGGTGATCAAGAGAAGAGAGAGGGCAATCAAGAGGAGAGAGAGAGGGCGATCAAGAGAAGAAAGAGAGAGGGCGATCAAGAGAAGAGAGAGGGCGATCAAGAGGAGAGAGAGAGGGCGATCAAGAGGAGAGAGAGTGTGCGATCAAGAGGAGAGAGAGAGGGCGATCAAGAGGAGAGAGAGAGGGCGATCAAGAGGAGAGGGAGAGGGCGATCAAGAGGAGAGAGAGAGGGCGATCAAGAGGAGAAAGAGAGGGCGATCAAGAGAAGAGAGAGAGAGGGTGATCAAGAGGAGAGAGAGAGGGCGATTAAGAGAAGAGAGAGAGAGGGCGATCAAGAGGAGAGAGAGAGGGCGAGCAAGAGAAGAGAGAGAGAAGAGAGAGAGGGCGATCAAGTGAAGAGAGAGGGCGATCAAGAGAAGAAAGAGAGGGCGATCAAGAGGAGAGAGAGAGGGCGATCAAGAGGAGAGAGAGAGGGCGATCAAGAGAAGAGAGAGAGAAGAGAGAGAGGGCGATCAAGAGAAGAGAGAGAGGGCGATAGAAGATTGAGAGGGTGATCAAGAGAAGAGAGAGAGTAATGTAACCTCCTAATGTAATGTATTACTCCTATGAAAATGTTCAAAAAGTGCTCAAACTTCACATGTGTGCTAACAGTCCAGCCGTGAAGACATCTACGGGACAGTTTTGAGATTTCTTCAAATGCCGTTGCCATGGCAACACAATGCTCACCATGAAACACGGTTTTCTCATAACTTCAGTGAAAATCTAAGCGTATTATGGGGTGTCATCAAATGCCGTTGCCATGGCGACAGATAATTCACCATCAAGTTAGTTCAAAAGTTTGCAGTTCAAATATTCTGCTGCTTTCCCAAGCCTTTTTACTTTCTTTTCTCATCTTAATACAAATTCATTCACTACTACTTACATCTGATATTTAACTCCTTCAGCCTATTTTCAGCTGCAGAAACCATTCAACTATTACATTATTCAGCTATTTCAGGACATCAAGTGAATCTTAACTGACCCTTTCACCCTGACTGTTGCCTATGCTGTGTGCTTGAAGGAGCCCTGGTATTAGGTAGCTTAATTGTTTGCTGTCTTATGCAGATTAAAAGGTTTCTAACGATATGATTAGGTAGCATAAAGATGTTGTTAGTGGCTTGATACATTTGTCATAAAAGGCTAGTGTAAAATAGGCGAAATAATTAAGATTGGAGCAGGTTTTATTGCAAAAGAAAAGCTTATTTGTATTCTATTCATTGCACAGAGCCACATTAGCATGGGTTGCTAAGTTACTCGTACGTTTCTTTTGACGTAACGGAGAGACCGGAGCGGCTTCGCGCTCGGGCTGCGGCCTGCTTTACACCTGCTGTAGCGGAGGCCTGTATCCACCTGCTCCACCTGTCGTGCTCTACGGTGCCGAGGAGGTTTTACCACGGGGATATCGCGGAGAGACCGGAGCGCCTCTACGTTTCGGGCTGGACCTGCTTCGCCTATCCTGTACTGCTGTGCTGAGGAGGATCTTCACCGGGGACATCGCGGAGAGACCGGAGCGCCTCTACGCCTCGAGCTGGGCCTGCTTCGCCTATCCTGCTGTGCTGAGGAGGTTTTGCACCGGGGTCATCGCGGAGAGACCGGAGCGCCTCCACGTTTCGGGCCTGCTTGCGCACCTATCCGGATGCTGTGCTGGTCTGGGAAAATGGCCCCTATTGTGATTCTGCTATGCCTGTTAGCTATTTTGGACAATGAGAAGTTCTCTCGTCATCCGGAGAAGTCGACTGGGTTCAGGTCTGTTCTACCGCCCGCAGTGGACATCCCCTGTAAAGGTTCGGATGTCTTACACAAACATTTACCGGTCACCTTGTTGCAGACAATCTGCTCGACAAAATATGTTTGTCTTTTTTGTTTGCCTGCGATGATGGTTCTTCAGGACTGCTTCTTAAGCTCTAATCAAACTCTCGCAGACTTTTCCGGTGATTCTAAAGTAGATGACAATGTGTGTGTGTCGATTAAGAGGAAAAGATGCCTGGTTTTTTTGTTGTTATTACTGTCAGGAAATGTTCAACCTAACCCTGGTCCGCCCAGTAGTAGTAGTCAGATCGCTACTCCTGCTGATTTTAAAGCTAGATCTGGGTTGGGTTTCATCCACTTGAATGTGCGCAGTCTGTTAGGTAAACTAGATTTTGTCCGCATTTGGGCGAGCTCGACTGACGCTGACGTCATTGTGTTATCAAAAACATGGCTAAATAAAACTATTTTGGCCTCTGACATATCCTTAAATGGTTATAATGTGTATCGTACCGACCGGCCTAATAAAGGTGGTGGAGTTGCCATTTATGTTAAGAATAAGTACAGTGTAACCACATTGATCTCCAAATCTGTCAGTAAGCAATTCGAATTTTTAGCCTTAAATATAGAAGTGGCAAAGGGGCAACAAGTCATGGTGGTGGGCTGTTACAGACCCCCCTCAGCTGTCAAGGACTCCTTGTCTTCACTAGCAAAACTTTTATCACAACTAGACTACAAGGAAATAGTGCTACTTGGAGATTTGAACTGGGACTGGTTAACTGCAGTATCAGAGGATTTTAAAAACCTTTGTATCTCTCTGAATGTTACTCAGATTGTTGACAGTCCTACTCGCCCTAACGTTAAGTCCCCTAATAAATCATCCCTAATTGATCTCATTCTAACTAATGTTCCCTATAAATACCCATCTGTGGGAGTATTTGCAAATGATGTGAGTGACCACTGTGTTGTAGCCACAATTAGGGACACTAAGGTCCAAAAGGTTAAACCCCGTATTATTATTAAGAGACACATAAAACATTTTGTGGAGCAGGGTTTTGTTCATGATCTGTTTGGGTTTGATTGGGGAAAAATCGATCTGTGTGCTGATGTTGAAACTGCATGGTCTTATTTTTATCTTGGTTTTATGGAAATTATAGATAAACATGCACCCCTACGTACTTTTAGAGTAAAGGGACGAGACAATCCTTGGTTTTCTGCTGAACTGTCCAGTCTCCTACATGAGAGAAACAAGGCCTGGGCAAAGGCTAGGAAATCAGGCTCAGAGGTAGAATGGCTGCGTTTTAGGCAGCTAAGAAATAGCTTCACTTCACATGTCAAAAGTGCTAAGTCGAAGTACTATTTGTCAGTTACTACAGAAAACCTAAATAATCCTAGGAAATTTTGGAAAGCCATAAAATCGCTATCCACCGGTGAGATCCGAAATGAGCTACCTCCGTGCATTACCACAGCATCTGGCTCTATATCGGACAGGGCTACTATGTTAAATTGTTTTAATGAGCATTTTGTGTCCTGCGGTTCTATGTTTGATTCTGTGACTAATTCTGCTACTGTGAACACCACAGTCTGTGACTCTGAACAATGTGGTCTGGAAAACACTTTCAGTTTTACTCCTTTTACTGTAAATGTTGCTCATGAAGCTTTATCTAAGTTAGATCCTAAGAAACCGGCTGGCCCGGACAACGTAGAACCTTTCTTTTTAAAGATAGCTGCAGATTTTATTGCTCCACCTCTCACTACTGTTTTTAACCTCTCCCTCAGCACAAACACAATTCCTAAAGTATGGAAGTCAGCTTATGTCCTGCCACTACTAAAAGGAGGGGAGGCAACTGTTTTAAATAACTATAGGCCAATCTCGAAATTGTCAGTTCTGGCTAAGGTTCTTGAACGCCTAGTGAGTGAACAGGTAAAGGAGTTTTTATGTAACAATGACATTTTGTCTAAACATCAGTCAGGCTTCAGAAAGCAACATAGCACCATCACTGCCACAATGAAAGTGGTGAATGACATTACAAGTATTTTGGATAAAAAGCAGAGTTGTGCAGCTCTATTTATTGACCTTTCCAAAGCGTTTGTCACAGTCGATCATCACATCTTAAAGCAGAGGCTACTCAGTATTGGCTTATCCAGCCATGCAGTGGGGTGGTTTGTGAACTACCTCTCTGAAAGGTCCCAATGTGTTCACTTTGATGGGCTGTGTTCTGAGTGGTTGAACATTGGTAATGGTGTTCCTCAAGGTTCTGTTTTAGGGCCACTTTTATTCTCCATCTACATCAATAGTTTAGGTGAAAATGTGGATGAAGCTACTTTGCATTTTTATGCGGATGACACCGTGATGTACTGTGCAGGTCCCTCCATTAAGGAGGCGGTTGTTAAATTACAGGCTGTTTTTAACATTATTCAGACTCAGCTCTCTGAACTAAAGCTTCTTTTAAATGTTGAGAAAACCAAAGTAATGCTCTTTTCTAAAGCTAAAAAGACTCCAGAGACTGCTTTGGATATTGTGACTATGCAAGGACAAGTACTCCAAGTGGTTAGCTATTATAAATACCTTGGTATCTGGCTTGATGATTGTCTTACTTTTAAACTTCAGGTCACTAATCTGCTTAAAAAGCTGAGGGTTAGATTAGGTTTCTTTTTCAGAAACAAGTCCTGTTTCTCTTTTGAAGCCAGGAAAAGGCTAGTCACTGTGACCTTTTTACCTGTGCTAGACTATGGTGATTTGTTGTATATGAATGCACCTGCCCATTGCCTGGAAAGGTTAGATGCCGCCTATCACAGTGCTCTGAGATTTGTTACTAACTGTAAAGTACTTACTCATCACTGTACCCTGTATGCCAAGGCAGGTCTGCCTTCACTTACTGGTCGGAGGCTCAGTCATTGGTACATATTCATCTACAAAGCCATGCTGGGTAAACTACCTTCTTATATCTGCTCTTTGATCTCACGGACAGTGGCAAGTAGCAGTAGTAGTACATATCCCGCTTCAATCTCATTAGTATGCATAAAAAAGTGACAGGTCACACCTTCTAAGTCCCGCCCCCTAATTATGTTAATGACCCCCCTTTGATATGCTAATGAGCCCCTTTGTTCGAGGTGTTATCGCGTACAGGTGTTACATCCTCACCGGTAGCCCCCACCCCCCCCTCAGCCCACCCCCCTCCCCCTCACATACAGGTGTTACATCCTCTCAGGTAGCCCCCCACCCCCGCTCAGCCCCCACCCCTCTCAACCACCCCCTCCTTACAGCAGGTTTCACATCCTCCCTGTCGCCCCCCCCATCCCCTCCTCAGCCCCCACCCCTCTCAACCCCCTCCTCCTCCCCCCTCCTGTCCGGTCGGCATGTTCGTTACAGTTTAAATCTTCCGTGGCAAAATTAGAAAAGTGCCGGCTAAAGGTCTTCTATGTTATTTAATGAGCTTTGAAACAAAACTGATATGATTCGATATTAAACCAACTAGTTATAGTAGATTAATTAACTATTCAAAACGTGTACAGTAATTTACAATAACACGGGAATAATAAACGGACTGCTCTCCCCCCTCCTGACAACACGCCAGTATCATGCAGCTCGCGGGTCCAATAATGAGTGACTCGACAGTAAAACTAAAACAAACTTTAACTAGTTTAGGTAGTTTGAGAGGTAATTAAAATAGCTACGTGTGTTATCTACGAGTGTGTTTTGTTCCGCTCACCGCATGCAGAGATGCATGTCGAATAGTCCGCAGCACCGGGGTCTCCCTCCGTCAGCAACAGCGGGTATCCCCCGTCAGATTAGACGTTACTAGCGTTTATGTCCATGCATAATCAGCCCCTATAGGACATCTTTTGTCTGTCACACACTATTCTTGTATGTCACATAAGAGGTGCAACTGATGCGGTATTGCGCTAAAGGGGATATCACTCTGGCCGGAGAGATTTCCATCCACACACACACACACACACACACACACACACACACACACACACACACACACACACACACACACCCATACCCGTATTCCCCTCCTACCCCGCCTTTTTCTTTTTAAATAAGAGTTGGGTTAATAACTAAGGAGGCTCTCTTGAAGTGTACGGATGGTGAACTAATGTTTAATTACTATACTAACTATAAGGGCCTCTCTTTGTTGAAAGGAGGGGTAATCTGGTAATAAATGCAACAAAGTCTCTCTGAAGAGGTTGGCAATAAATTAAAGATCTTAATGACCCCATGGCGTTTGGTTTTTTCTTTATGTTTAATTACATCAAATCCACTAATAAAATAATCCCTATATGAAGTTATATGTGTCATCTTTCCTGAAACTGAAGTGCTGTCCGTTTTACAAACAAGTTATCTTTCTGCTTCTTCACCCCTGAATTTTCCTCCCCCGTCCCTATTACTTCAGCCATCACATCAAGTCAGATCTGTGAAATTAAACACCTCTTCTCAAAGCGTGACTTCCCTATGGGGGGAGTGGGGCAGTAGGGCCTAACCCGATTTGGCCAAATATACTAACATGCAGAACATATGGTATGTTTTGAAAAAAGACTAACCATCTATCCAGTTCAAGCTGTCTTTAAGATGTGACATTGCGCTCAGACTTTTTCCCGTAAAATCGTGACAAACTATTACTTATTAAATTTGACCTCATACTGCTTTGTTGAAAATGATAGATGAGCATTTTACCAACAGATCAACGCGCAATCAACCCATACAGGACATCTCTTTCTACACATTATGTGTTATCACTATAATATCATGTCATTATTTAATGTTGTTTTGTTTGTGTGTGTGTGTGTGTACAACGAAGTCTCTTTGAGAGGAAAATTATAATTTAAAGATCTTATTACCCCCTTATTGTTTAACTACTTCACACAACTATTAAAGAATCCCTATATGAAGTTACATGAGGCTACATTTACTGGTGTGCTTCCCTAGATGATGTAAATAGTCTAAGTGTCATGTTAGGGGGGCATTACGGACCTCAGGAGTCCGCCCTTTGAGGCGTTGTTAACATTAATGCTTTTTGCTTTTGTTTTTGTTACTAAGATACTTTTTTAGCCTTATGATAGGATGAACTTAAGCTGTAGTCAATAAAGACATGTTTAATAGAGTGTTGCTGTTAGAGAACATACCTGCGCAGCACTCCACCACGTCTTGGCTTTGGCTTCATGGCCTTCACTGTCCTCTCCCTTTGAGTTTTTTCAAAGGCTGGGATACATTTTTCCAAATGATCACTTGTTACATGGTGACAAACATATGGTTATATAACCTTAAAGAACTAACAAAAAATAATTAAGTATTTGCAATGCATAAACATAGAAGTTATCACTGTCAATATTATTCACCTGGGCATTAGTGGGCTTGAGGGTCTCAGGGAGCGTGGACAAAGTGACTTGTCTCTGTATTTGAGGATTCTCAGTGCAGGCACTAACAGGAAGCTGCTGTGCATTAGTGGAGAGTCCTCTGAAGGCAGCTGTTATTTCATTCACACACTCATCTGCTACCTGCTGACTCCTCATAGTAAGTCTAGCCAAGTTAGCTGTTAAGTTGTCCATACCATCGCTTGATAACTGGTAACTTTTGATTGACAGTCCAGCCATGGCAGCTGCCAACTCGTCCATATAATTCTTAAGAACGTGGTGACAATACTACAAAAAAAGTGTATATATTAGGTCAGTTAACCTTGAAGAGCTAAACAGTTCAAGTGGTAAGTAACTAAGTATTTGCAATGAATAAACATAGAAATGATCACTGTCATATTATATAATCACTTAATATGGAGATAAGTAAAACTGACACAGACAGTTTAAACTGCTTGTTAAAATGCTATTGCTTAGTGTGTTTTCTCAGCACACTAACATAAATAAGGATGTATAATATAAAAAACTAGAAAACGATATAGTATTTTCAAGTCTTACTTTAGTATGGTAAAATTAAGAATAAGTCACATTAAAGTGTGTCATGATTTTCCGTAAAAAAGTCAAGTATAGTTTGTCAAAAGAATATGAAAAAATCATTTTGTAGAGTAGTATGTTGAAAATCTCAGTGTTTAACTGAACACACCTACATGTGATAACGCCTCGAACAAAGGGGTAATTAGCATACAAAGGGGGGTCACTAGCATCAGTGGGGGAAAGGTGCTACGGGAATGAACTTTGAGGAGGGGGAACTTGTAAGAATTTCCAGCTTTTGAAGATAATTATATGGTACCCGTCCTTGCAGCTAAACAAATCCTATGCCAGGTATTCTACAGACCACAAGAAGCACAAGAAGCCCCAGAAAGTATTACATTCAGAGCTAATAATGGTGAAACCGAAGAAGAAGCAAAGCAGATTATAATCGTTGCGGGTGAAAGGATAGAGAATTTGCAAGTGATGTTAATGCACTTATCTGATATAAAAAAATGCATTCATTTACTTCCAAGAGACCCCTAAACATCTACTTGGGCAATGTGAATTGAACGATAAACCGATCACTGTAAATGAAACGCGGAGAGAAGCAGCAGTGCAAATCGTTAAGTCTATTACCTTGAATGCACTACGACATTAACTTGGTCAAATGTAATATGTCTTTCTGAAAATGTGGCGAATGGTGTGTTTTTCAATTAAGCAACCATAACAAATTAAAATGTGTTTTATTCTTGCTTTCATATATAGTAATAGTATTAACTCCTTTGACTAGACTGTACTAAAAATAAGACGTTTCACTGTTAAATAAAAAAATGGAAGTAGAAAATCGAGATAATGATGAGGTTCGTTATGTATCCAGTAACTATGAACAGCAGTTGAAAATGTTATTTAACCCTTTAACTCTAATAGACAAATCTAAAATAGCCTCTAGCTTATCTATAAGTTTGTGATTTTAACACTTATTCACTGACACAAGGCAGATTTTGGCTTTTTTCTCATGCCAAGATACTTTTAGACACACTTTGAGGTATGCAAAACCTTAAAACTAGAAAATGAAGTACATTGTCTGATTAGATTTTTTCTTAAAGACTGTTTCTCTAAAAGGCAAGTTTTGTGATTTTTAACACTTATTTACTTTTTTCTCTCTTTTCTTGTGTTACCAAGATACTTTTAGATACACTTTTGATGTATGCAACACTTAACAAAAGGGTATAATATGAAGTACTTTGTAAGGAATGGGGGTTTCTTTAATACCCCGTTTTTTTATTTTTAAAAACACTTGTACAGTTAAATAATGTAGGTTTTCTCTGATATTCTAGTTATTTTCAGCTACCAAGATACTTTTGTTGATACACTTTTATGTAGGAACATTTGGCAACTGGTAGAATGTCAATTATTTTGTAATAAAATGTATTTTCTTAAAGACTGTGACTCTAAAAGGGGAAGTTTTTTTTTTTTTTTTTCTCCCGTTGTCTTTCACTTACTTTTTTGGATACAGTTTTATGTATGACAACTTTACAACTGGTAGAAAGTTAAGTACTTTTTCTGAACAGATTTTCTTTAAGACTGTGACTCTTAAAGGTAAGACAATCCAGTTTTATGGAAGTAACTTAAATTATTTATTTTTTTGTTTTTTCTCCTACAAAGATACTTATAGTTACACTTTAATGGATGCAAAACTTTATAACTTGGTAAAATATTCATTATTTTGTAATGAATTGAGTTTTCTTTTTTGTTTTTGTTTTTCAACATACTATTGTACACAATGACTTTTCCATATATATATATATATTTTTTTTTCAGACAAACTATACTTTTGACTTTTTCCGTAAAATCGTGACAAACTATTACTTATTCTTACATTTGACCTCTTGCTGCTTGGTTGGAAATGATAGATGAAAAAGCTACAAAGCTTAAAGAACTTTTCTAAAAACTCTCAATTCTACAGATGACTCCCCCCACTCAACGCAATAAGTCCACCCCCCACTCAGCAAATCATCTAAAACGAAGGACCCCACTAAGACGCCCGTTGAAAACTAGCCAGGGATCTGAGAAAAACCAAGTCTCCCCCCGCGAGATGCAGCCAGGAACAAACTCCTGGACTACTATCGTCCCCAGCATTGTGGACACCCAAATCTTGCAATACTACAGCTGCTGATGTTACTCCTGGGGCCAAGACGTCTCTGTTTTTGAACATAGTGAAATCGGAGTTGGTTGATATTCTGGAGAGGGTGCTGCATCGGTACAGAGAAGAAATCTGCAATGGATCCCGAGTCAGTCACCCCAGCCAGAGGCAACACGATTGTGTGAATGACATTCCAGAATATTTCTTCAGAAACAATTACAACGCGTTAATGAAAAAGACTTTGGCTCGCCGACTTCATTACTGCGATTGACCAGAGTCTTAATGATATAAACATTTACATAGCTGAATGAAGGATCCAAGGCGCTTCGGAGGCTTTTCTGCACAATCTCAAAAACTGCAGACGCCTTAAGGAGAGACTTGAAAAGATCCACGCCGAGCTGGATGGAGAGGAAGAAGACTAATAACCAGCGGTTGATTTGAAGCCGGGGATTTTTTCGATACTTTGACTTTTCTTTAAAGTAAAATAAAAATGGGTAACTACTATGGAAAACAATCTGTATTTATCTATCAGAATGCAGTCAATACCTGTTTAATAAGTGTGTTGTTGATGACGATTGAAAACAGAATGAGTAGTGATCCCCGTGTAAACAGAACGGCTGAAGTTTGTAAACTAGAAGACATTTTGGATATCGTTCATTCTGGCAGTACTATTCCGGGTCATTGGGAAACGATTGTAAACGAAACATTTAAAGTGGTACTGGAATCTTCATTTTCCGAAACATTCTGTAACATTACCGAAGAAATGAAACAAACACCAAAAGTGTATCATGTGCTCGCATTGTATGCTCTGTTTGTAGATGTAATGCATCTTTGTGTCAAAAACAGCATACACATGAATACTTTGGCCGAAGTGCAAAAACTCCATTATAATATTTCCCTTCATCTGGGGGATTCTATGCTGGAAAAGATCCTGGGGATGTTGCAATCAGTATAAATGTATTATTGATTCCTATGGGGTGAAAACAATAAATTGTAAATATGAAATTCTGCAAATAAAAAAAGTGTTTTTTACATTTAAAAAAAAACTTGTCTTCAAATCATAGTATAGTATTTCCTACATATCATTTTAAAAAAGAGTCACAGTGTAGAATGTCCAAACATTTAATTTAAAAGTACTAGTATAGTATGTTAAAAGTATCTTGAAAAAAGTCCAAGTATAGTATGTAGTTAAGAAATATATTATATAGTTTTGTCTGCAATGTCAGTATAGGATCTCTAATAAAAAAATAAAAAAATGAGAGAAAGTCATAGTATAGTTTGACAAAAAGATCCTGAAAAAGTCATGACACTGTGTGTTGAAATGGTTTTGAATAAACACATCAGTATTTTAAAAAGTAAAATTGTATCAAGTGCATCAGACAACTCAAATTACTCCATTTGAACCATATTATAAATAAGTAAAGAATGGTCATAGTATATAGCAGGGGTGTTTAATAGTTTTCTGTGTGTCGGTGTTTCAGTGTTTCAGTGTTTCTGTGTTTCAGTGTTTCAGTGTTTTGTGTTTTTGTGTGTCAGTATTTCAGTGTTTCAGTGTTTCAGTGTTTTGTGTGTCAGTGTTTCAGTGTTTCAGTGTTTCAGTGTTTCTGTGTTTCAGTGTTTCAGTGTTTTCAGTATTTCAGTGTTTTGTGTTTCAGTGTTTCAGTGTTTCAGTGTTTTTGTGTTTCTGTGTTTCTGTGTTTTTGTGTGTCAGTGTTTTCAGTGTGTCAGTGTTTCAGTGTTGCAGTGTTTCAGTGTTTTCAGTGTTTCGTGTTTCAGTGTTTCAGTGTTTCAGTGTTTTTGTGTTTCAGTGTTTCAGTGTTTTGTGTGTCAGAGTGTCAGTGTTTACAGCCTTTCTTTGCTCTGATCAATCCCCAGGGATCCTCCCCTGGAAGGAATATAGCAGGATGAGAGAAAAACATTTAAAAAAAACGTATCTTAGAAGTGGCTATAACATTTGATGCAATTCTAAAAGATAGTCAGATTCCTAAAAAGTTACAAACGGATGCTGGAAAAGAATTATTTAACAAGATTTTTGAAGCCTTGCTGAAGAAACAAATAATTCTTTTCCAGCATCCGTTTGTAACTTTTTAGGAATCTGACTATCTTTTAGAATTGCATCAAATGTTATAGCCACTTCTAAGATACGTTTTTTTTAAATGTTTTTCTCTCATCCTGCTATATTCCTTCCAGGGGAGGATCCCTGGGGATTGATCAGAGCAAAGAAAGGCTGTAAACACTGACACTCTGACACACGAAACACTGAAACACTGAAACACAAAAACACTGAAACACTGAAACACTGAAACACGAAACACTGAAAACACTGAAACACTGCAACACTGAAACACTGACACACTGAAAACACTGACACACAAAAACACAGAAACACAGAAACACAAAAACACTGAAACACTGAAACACTGAAACACAAAACACTGAAATACTGAAAACACTGAAACACTGAAACACAGAAACACTGAAACACTGAAACACTGAAACACTGACACACAAAACACTGAAACACTGAAACACTGAAATACTGACACACAAAAACACAAAACACTGAAACACTGAAACACAGAAACACTGAAACACTGAAACACTGAAACACCGACACACAGAAAACTATTAAACACCCCTGCTATATACTATGACCATTCTTTACTTATTTATAATATGGTTCAAATGGAGTAATTTGAGTTGTCTGATGCACTTGATACAATTTTACTTTTTAAAATACTGATGTGTTTATTCAAAACCATTTCAACACACAGTGTCATGACTTTTTCAGGATCTTTTTGTCAAACTATACTATGACTTTCTCTCATTTTTTTATTTTTTTATTAGAGATCCTATACTGACATTGCAGACAAAACTATATAATATATTTCTTAACTACATACTATACTTGGACTTTTTTCAAGATACTTTTAACATACTATACTAGTACTTTTAAATTAAATGTTTGGACATTCTACACTGTGACTCTTTTTTAAAATGATATGTAGGAAATACTATACTATGATTTGAAGACAAGTTTTTTTTAAATGTAAAAAACACTTTTTTTATTTGCAGAATTTCATATTTACAATTTATTGTTTTCACCCCATAGGAATCAATAATACATTTATACTGATTGCAACATCCCCAGGATCTTTTCCAGCATAGAATCCCCCAGATGAAGGGAAATATTATAATGGAGTTTTTGCACTTCGGCCAAAGTATTCATGTGTATGCTGTTTTTGACACAAAGATGCATTACATCTACAAACAGAGCATACAATGCGAGCACATGATACACTTTTGGTGTTTGTTTCATTTCTTCGGTAATGTTACAGAATGTTTCGGAAAATGAAGATTCCAGTACCACTTTAAATGTTTCGTTTACAATCGTTTCCCAATGACCCGGAATAGTACTGCCAGAATGAACGATATCCAAAATGTCTTCTAGTTTACAAACTTCAGCCGTTCTGTTTACACGGGGATCACTACTCATTCTGTTTTCAATCGTCATCAACAACACACTTATTAAACAGGTATTGACTGCATTCTGATAGATAAATACAGATTGTTTTCCATAGTAGTTACCCATTTTTATTTTACTTTAAAGAAAAGTCAAAGTATCGAAAAAATCCCCGGCTTCAAATCAACCGCTGGTTATTAGTCTTCTTCCTCTCCATCCAGCTCGGCGTGGATCTTTTCAAGTCTCTCCTTGAGGCGTCTGCAGTTTTTGAGATTGTGCAGAAAAGCCTCCGAAGCGCCTTGGATCCTTCATTCAGCTATGTAAATGTTTATATCATTAAGACTCTGGTCAATCGCAGTAATGAAGTCGGCGAGCCAAAGTCTTTTTCATTAACGCGTTGTAATTGTTTCTGAAGAAATATTCTGGAATGTCATTCACACAATCGTGTTGCCTCTGGCTGGGGTGACTGACTCGGGATCCATTGCAGATTTCTTCTCTGTACCGATGCAGCACCCTCTCCAGAATATCAACCAACTCCGATTTCACTATGTTCAAAAACAGAGACGTCTTGGCCCCAGGAGTAACATCAGCAGCTGTAGTATTGCAAGATTTGGGTGTCCACAATGCTGGGGACGATAGTAGTCCAGGAGTTTGTTCCTGGCTGCATCTCGCGGGGGGAGACTTGGTTTTTCTCAGATCCCTGGCTAGTTTTCAACGGGCGTCTTAGTGGGGTCCTTCGTTTTAGATGATTTGCTGAGTGGGGGGTGGACTTATTGCGTTGAGTGGGGGGAGTCATCTGTAGAATTGAGAGTTTTTAGAAAAGTTCTTTAAGCTTTGTAGCTTTTTCATCTATCATTTCCAACCAAGCAGCAAGAGGTCAAATGTAAGAATAAGTAATAGTTTGTCACGATTTTACGGAAAAAGTCAAAAGTATAGTTTGTCTGAAAAAAATATATATATATATATATGGAAAAGTCATTGTGTACAATAGTATGTTGAAAAACAAAAACAAAAAAGAAAACTCAATTCATTACAAAATAATGAATATTTTACCAAGTTATAAAGTTTTGCATCCATTAAAGTGTAACTATAAGTATCTTTGTAGGAGAAAAAACAAAAACAAAAATAATTTAAGTTACTTCCATAAAACTGGATTGTCTTACCTTTAAGAGTCACAGTCTTAAAGAAAATCTGTTCAGAAAAAGTACTTAACTTTCTACCAGTTGTAAAGTTGTCATACATAAAACTGTATCCAAAAAAGTAAGTGAAAGACAACGGAAGAAAAAAAAAAAAAAAAACTTCCCCTTTTAGAGTCACAGTCTTTAAGAAAATACATTTTATTACAAAATAATTGACATTCTACCAGTTGCCAAATGTTCCTACATAAAAGTGTATCAACAAAAGTATCTTGGTAGCTGAAAATAACTAGAATATCAGAGAAAACCTACATTATTTAACTGTACAAGTGTTTTTAAAATAAAAAAACGGGGTATTAAAGAAACCCCCATTCCTTACAAAGTACTTCATATTATACCCTTTTGTTAAGTGTTGCATACATCAAAAGTGTATCTAAAAGTATCTTGGTAACACAAGAAAAGAGAGAAAAAAGTAAATAAGTGTTAAAAATCACAAAACTTGCCTTTTAGAGAAACAGTCTTTAAGAAAAAATCTAATCAGACAATGTACTTCATTTTCTAGTTTTAAGGTTTTGCATACCTCAAAGTGTGTCTAAAAGTATCTTGGCATGAGAAAAAAGCCAAAATCTGCCTTGTGTCAGTGAATAAGTGTTAAAATCACAAACTTATAGATAAGCTAGAGGCTATTTTAGATTTGTCTATTAGAGTTAAAGGGTTAAATAACATTTTCAACTGCTGTTCATAGTTACTGGATACATAACGAACCTCATCATTATCTCGATTTTCTACTTCCATTTTTTTATTTAACAGTGAAACGTCTTATTTTTAGTACAGTCTAGTCAAAGGAGTTAATACTATTACTATATATGAAAGCAAGAATAAAACACATTTTAATTTGTTATGGTTGCTTAATTGAAAAACACACCATTCGCCACATTTTCAGAAAGACATATTACATTTGACCAAGTTAATGTCGTAGTGCATTCAAGGTAATAGACTTAACGATTTGCACTGCTGCTTCTCTCCGCGTTTCATTTACAGTGATCGGTTTATCGTTCAATTCACATTGCCCAAGTAGATGTTTAGGGGTCTCTTGGAAGTAAATGAATGCATTTTTTTATATCAGATAAGTGCATTAACATCACTTGCAAATTCTCTATCCTTTCACCCGCAACGATTATAATCTGCTCTGCTTCTTCTTCGGTTTCACCATTATTAGCTCTGAATGTAATACTTTCTGGGGCTTCTTGTGCTTCTTGTGGTCTGTAGAATACCTGGCATAGGATTTGTTTAGCTGTAAGGACGGGTACCATATAATTATCTTCAAAAGCTGGAAATTCTTACAAGTTCCCCCTCCTCAAAGTTCATTCCCGTAGCACCTTTCCCCCACTGATGCTAGTGACCCCCCTTTGTATGCTAATTACCCCTTTGTTCGAGGCGTTATCACATGTAGGTGTGTTCAGTTAAACACTGAGATTTTCAACATACTACTCTACAAAATGATTTTTTCATATTCTTTTGACAAACTATACTTGACTTTTTTACGGAAAATCATGACACACTTTAATGTGACTTATTCTTAATTTTACCATACTAAAGTAAGACTTGAAAATACTATATCGTTTTCTAGTTTTTTATATTATACATCCTTATTTATGTTAGTGTGCTGAGAAAACACACTAAGCAATAGCATTTTAACAAGCAGTTTAAACTGTCTGTGTCAGTTTTACTTATCTCCATATTAAGTGATTATATAATATGACAGTGATCATTTCTATGTTTATTCATTGCAAATACTTAGTTACTTACCACTTGAACTGTTTAGCTCTTCAAGGTTAACTGACCTAATATATACACTTTTTTTGTAGTATTGTCACCACGTTCTTAAGAATTATATGGACGAGTTGGCAGCTGCCATGGCTGGACTGTCAATCAAAAGTTACCAGTTATCAAGCGATGGTATGGACAACTTAACAGCTAACTTGGCTAGACTTACTATGAGGAGTCAGCAGGTAGCAGATGAGTGTGTGAATGAAATAACAGCTGCCTTCAGAGGACTCTCCACTAATGCACAGCAGCTTCCTGTTAGTGCCTGCACTGAGAATCCTCAAATACAGAGACAAGTCACTTTGTCCACGCTCCCTGAGACCCTCAAGCCCACTAATGCCCAGGTGAATAATATTGACAGTGATAACTTCTATGTTTATGCATTGCAAATACTTAATTATTTTTTGTTAGTTCTTTAAGGTTATATAACCATATGTTTGTCACCATGTAACAAGTGATCATTTGGAAAAATGTATCCCAGCCTTTGAAAAAACTCAAAGGGAGAGGACAGTGAAGGCCATGAAGCCAAAGCCAAGACGTGGTGGAGTGCTGCGCAGGTATGTTCTCTAACAGCAACACTCTATTAAACATGTCTTTATTGACTACAGCTTAAGTTCATCCTATCATAAGGCTAAAAAAGTATCTTAGTAACAAAAACAAAAGCAAAAAGCATTAATGTTAACAACGCCTCAAAGGGCGGACTCCTGAGGTCCGTAATGCCCCCCTAACATGACACTTAGACTATTTACATCATCTAGGGAAGCACACCAGTAAATGTAGCCTCATGTAACTTCATATAGGGATTCTTTAATAGTTGTGTGAAGTAGTTAAACAATAAGGGGGTAATAAGATCTTTAAATTATAATTTTCCTCTCAAAGAGACTTCGTTGTACACACACACACACACAAACAAAACAACATTAAATAATGACATGATATTATAGTGATAACACATAATGTGTAGAAAGAGATGTCCTGTATGGGTTGATTGCGCGTTGATCTGTTGGTAAAATGCTCATCTATCATTTTCAACAAAGCAGTATGAGGTCAAATTTAATAAGTAATAGTTTGTCACGATTTTACGGGAAAAAGTCTGAGCGCAATGTCACATCTTAAAGACAGCTTGAACTGGATAGATGGTTAGTCTTTTTTCAAAACATACCATATGTTCTGCATGTTAGTATATTTGGCCAAATCGGGTTAGGCCCTACTGCCCCACTCCCCCCATAGGGAAGTCACGCTTTGAGAAGAGGTGTTTAATTTCACAGATCTGACTTGATGTGATGGCTGAAGTAATAGGGACGGGGGAGGAAAATTCAGGGGTGAAGAAGCAGAAAGATAACTTGTTTGTAAAACGGACAGCACTTCAGTTTCAGGAAAGATGACACATATAACTTCATATAGGGATTATTTTATTAGTGGATTTGATGTAATTAAACATAAAGAAAAAACCAAACGCCATGGGGTCATTAAGATCTTTAATTTATTGCCAACCTCTTCAGAGAGACTTTGTTGCATTTATTACCAGATTACCCCTCCTTTCAACAAAGAGAGGCCCTTATAGTTAGTATAGTAATTAAACATTAGTTCACCATCCGTACACTTCAAGAGAGCCTCCTTAGTTATTAACCCAACTCTTATTTAAAAAGAAAAAGGCGGGGTAGGAGGGGAATACGGGTGTGTGTGTGTGTGTGTGTGTGTGTGTGTGTGTGTGTGTGTGTGTGTGTGTGTGTGTGTGTGTGTGTGTGTGTGTGTGTGTGTGTGTGTGTGTGTGTGTGTGTGTGTGTGTGTGTGTGTGTGTGTGTGTGTGTGTGTGTGTGTGTGTGTGTGTGTTGTGTGTGTGTGTGTGTGGATGGAAATCTCTCCGGCCAGAGTGATATCCCCTTTAGCGCAATACCGCATCAGTTGCACCTCTTATGTGACATACAAGAATAGTGTGTGACAGACAAAAGATGTCCTATAGGGGCTGATCATGCATGGACATAAACGCTAGTAACGTCTAATCTGACGGGGGATACCCGCTGTTGCTGACGGAGGGAGACCCCGGTGCTGCGGACTATTCGACATGCATCTCTGCATGCGGTGAGCGGAACAAAACACACTCGTAGATAACACACGTAGCTATTTTAATTACCTCTCAAACTACCTAAACTAGTTAAAGTTTGTTTTAGTTTTACTGTCGAGTCACTCATTATTGGACCCGCGAGCTGCATGATACTGGCGTGTTGTCAGGAGGGGGGAGAGCAGTCCGTTTATTATTCCCGTGTTATTGTAAATTACTGTACACGTTTTGAATAGTTAATTAATCTACTATAACTAGTTGGTTTAATATCGAATCATATCAGTTTTGTTTCAAAGCTCATTAAATAACATAGAAGACCTTTAGCCGGCACTTTTCTAATTTTGCCACGGAAGATTTAAACTGTAACGAACATGCCGACCGGACAGGAGGGGGGAGGAGGAGGGGGTTGAGAGGGGTGGGGGCTGAGGAGGGGATGGGGGGGCGACAGGGAGGATGTGAAACCTGCTGTAAGGAGGGGGTGGTTGAGAGGGGTGGGGGCTGAGCGGGGGTGGGGGGCTACCTGAGAGGATGTAACACCTGTATGTGAGGGGGAGGGGGGTGGGCTGAGGGGGGGGGTGGGGGCTACCGGTGAGGATGTAACACCTGTACGCGATAACACCTCGAACAAAGGGGCTCATTAGCATATCAAAGGGGGGTCATTAACATAATTAGGGGGCGGGACTTAGAAGGTGTGACCTGTCACTTTTTTATGCATACTAATGAGATTGAAGCGGGATATGTACTACTACTACTAGTAGCTATTGCCTGAGATCACAGGATGTGTTTTTATTACATGTGCCAAGTGCTAGGACTGTTTTAGGTGCTAAAGCTTTTATGTGCGCTGCTCCTCTGGCTTGGAACACCATGCAAAAAATATTGAAACTGAGCATTTTGATTCCCTTGCATCGTTTTAAAGCACGGCTGGATGAAATATTATTGGATACCTGTAAATGTAAATAGGTTGCTAATGTATACCCCTGTAATTATGTTGTGATGTCCTTTTGTTTTCTGTTTGTTTTTATATGTGTAACTAAATGTGCCGCAGGTCTCCCTTGTAAAAGAGATCGTTGATCTCAATGGGATTTTTTAACCTGGATAAATAAAGGCTACAAACAAACAAATCAAGGCTATACATGTTTTTTTAAACCTTTTCTTTTAAATATTAAGCTTTTTCTGCATTTTTGTAGCTAATAACATATTCAGCTTTTTCAGCTAAATTCAGCCACAAATGTTCACAGTTTACAGCATTCGCACGCATTTTCTGCAGGAAATGCATTTTCTAGTTAGTGCGAATGCTGTGCCACAGCATTCCACTATAGTACTTCAATTTCTTTATTCTTCCCCTTATTATTATTAGTGCGAATGCTGTTTACAGCATTCCACTATATTACTTCAATTTCTTTATTCTTCCCCTTATTATTAGTGCGAATGCTGTGCCACAGCATTCCACTATAGTACTTCAATTCTTTATTCTTCCCCTTATTTCACCAATACTTTGGCTCTCCATAACTGCAGCTTACTTTCAGCTACAGAAACCATTCAAATATCAAACTATTCAGCCTGTTCAGGAATCGATGGGAAACCTTCAACCTTTTGCAAATATTTTATACTTTTTGAAATATTCAGCTTTTTAAACTCTTTTTTTTAACATTGAAGTCAATGGGAGATGCCTTCAAATCCTCTTTTCCTACACTTTGCGCCAAATGCTTCTCCTTCCACATAATTTCAGCTTGACACTTCATTCCAACTTTCAAATGATCACAACACCTTCAGCGATAAAACTTGTTATTCAGATTCTTCATATCTTTTACACTTCTTGAGATAATTAACTTTGTTTGGAGCTTGGTAAAGAGGCTTTCTTCAGATTTTAACATTAGTGTGGATGGAGCAGCTCGTTAAGTCTAGAGTGCTTTGATCTCAAAACAGAGTGCAGCAGTGCTCCCCAAAAAAAGTTTTAAACTTGCCATATTTCCCAAACCCTACACTCCTCAGACATATTTTTTCATGAAAAACGTAGGAAAACCTCTCCTAGGTTAGAAAATTAAAAAAATTAAGAAGAATTATTAATCAAAATGCCTCTTGAGGGCATGAAGAGACAAAAAGTCCACCTAGCTCCCAATTGATTCCCATGTTAAATCTTTCCGGAACTTTCTTCAGAACAGAGAGAAGTACACTTTAGACAAACTGCTCCCATCTCCACATTTTACACACAAAACCAAAAAAAACAACATATATCAGTTCATTGGGGTTCCCTGATGCTCACGGTCTGGTCATTTTTTGATAGGAGCCATGGTTTTTGAACAGGTGGCAAAATTGTCAGATACAAACCTCAATGCATTCTTAATGGGACTCAGTGCTGCAGTGGGTAAATTGTCATAAGTCGTCACCATGGTAACCTTTCATCTCTGGGTTTACACACACAGGTGTTTGTAAACATTCACCACTACCACTACCACTACCCCTCTCCCTCTCCCTCTCCCTCTCTCTCTCTCTCTCACACTCACACTCACACTCACACTCTCTCTCTCTCACAGACAGACAGACACACACTCTCTCTCACACACACACACACACACACACACACACACTCTCCCTCTCTCTCACAGACACATCAAGAGAAGAGAGGGCGATCAAGAGAAGTGAGAGAGGGTGATAGAAGAGTGATAGGGTGATCAAGAGAAGAGAGAGGGCGATCAAGAGGAGAGAGAGAGGGCAATCAAGAGAAGAGAGAGAGAGGGCGATCAAGAGGAGAGAGAGAGAGGGCGATCAAGAGGAGAGAGAGAGGGCGATCAGGAGGAGAGAGAGAGGGCAATCAAGAGAAGAGAGAGAGAGGGCGATCAAGAGGAGAGAGAGAGGGCGATCAAGAGGAGAGAGAGAGGGCGATCAAGAGGAGAGAGAGTGGGCGATCAAGAGGAGAGAGAGAGGGCGATCAAGAGGAGAGAGAGGGCGATCAAGAGGAGAGAGAGAGGGTGATCAAGAGGAGAGAGAGAGGGCGATCAAGAGGAGAGAGAGAGGGCGATCAAGAGAAGAGAGAGAGAGGGTGATCAAGAGGAGAGAGAGAGGGCGATTAAGAGAAGAGAGAGAGAGGGGCGATCAAGAGGAGAGAGAGAGGGCGAGCAAGAGAAGAGAGAGAGAAGAGAGAGAGGGCGATCAAGTGAAGAGAGAGGGCGATCAAGAGAAGAGAGAGAAGGCGATCAAGAGGAGAGAGAGAGGGCGATCAAGAGGAGAGAGAGAGGGCGATCAAGAGAAGAGAGAGAAGAGAGAGAGGGCGATCAAGAGAAGAGAGAGAGGGCGATCAAGAGAAGAGAGAGAGTAATGTAACCTCCTAATGTAATGTATTACTCCTATGAAAATGTTCAAAAAGTGCTCAAACTTCACATGTGTGCTAACAGTCCAGCCGTGAAGACATCTACGGTACAGTTTTGAGATTTCTTCAAATGCCGTTGCCATGGCAACACAATGCTCACCATGAAACACGGTTTTCTCATAACTTCAGTGAAAATGATCGAAATGGCCCAAAACTTCACAAGTTTGGTAACGATGCAGCCATCAACACATCTAAGCGTATTATGGGGTGTCATCAAATGCCCTTGCCATGGCGACAGATAATTCACCATCAAGTTAGTTCAAAAGTTTGCAGTTCAAATATTCTGCTGCTTTCCCAAGCCTTTTTACTTTCTTTTCTCATCTTAATGCAAATTCATTCACTACTACTTACATCTGATATTTAACTCCTTCAGCCTATTTTCAGCTGCAGAAACCATTCAACTATTAAATTATTCAGCTATTTCAGGACATCAAGGCTATACATGTTGTTTATACCTTTTCTTTTAAATATTAAGCTTTTTCTGCATTTTTGTAGCTAAAAGCAGCTACCATTCAGATAATAACATATTCAGCTTTTTCAGCTAAATTCAGCCACAAATGTTCACAGTTTACAGCATTCGCACGCATTTTCTGCAGGAAATGCATTTTCTAGTTTCACCAATATTTTGGCTCTCCATAACTTCAGCTTATTTTCAGCTACAGAAACCATTCAAATATCAAACTATTCAGCCTGTTCAGGAATCGATGGGAAACCTTCAACTTTTTAAAAATATTTTATACTTTTTGAAATATTCAGCTTTTTAAACTCTTATTTTTAACATTGAAGTCAATGGGAGATGCCTTAAAATCCTCTTTTCCTACACTTTGCGCCAAATGCTTCTCCTTCCTGATAATTTCAGCTAGACACTTCATTCTAACTTTCAAATGATCACAATACTTTCACCTATAAAACTTGTTATTCAGATTCTTCATGTCTTTTACACTTTTTGAGATAATTAACTTTGTTTGGAGCTTGGTAAAGAGGCTTTCTTCAGATTTTAACATTAGTGTGTATGGAGCAGCTCGTTAAGTCTAGAGTGCTTTGATCTCAAAACAGAGTGCAGCAGTGCTCCCCCAAAAATGTTTTAAACTTGACATAATTCCCAAACCCTACACTCCTCAGACATATTTTTTCATGAAAAACGTAGGAAAACCTCTCCTAGGTTGGAACATTTAAAAAAATTAAGAAGAAATATTAAACAAAATGCCTCTTGCGGGCATGAAGAGACAAAAAGTCCAGCTAGCTCCCAATTGATTCCCATGTTAAATCTTTCCGGAACTTTCTTCAGAACAGAGAGAAGTACACTTTAGACAAACTGCTCCCATCTCCACATTTTACACACAAAACCAAAAACAACAACATATATCAGTTCATTGGGGTTCCCTGATGCTCACGATCTGGTAATTTTTTGATAGGAGCCATGGTTTTTGAACAGGTGGCAAAATTGTCAGATACAAACCTCAATGCATTCTTAATGGGACTCAGTGCTGCAGTCGTCACCAAGGTAACCTTTCATCTCTGGGTTTACACACACAGGTGTTTGTAAACATTCACCTCTCTACCTCTCTAGCTCTCTACCTCTCTCTCTCGCTCTACCTCTCTCTCTCTCTACCTCTCTCTCTCTCTCTCTCTCTCTCTCTCTGACAGACACACTCTCTCTCTCACACACACACACACACACACACTCTCTCCCTCTCTCTCACATACACATCAAGAGAAGAGAGGGCGATCAAGAGAAGTGAGAGAGGGTGATAGAAGAGTGATAGGGTGATCAAGATAAGAGAGAGGGCGATCAAGAGGAGAGAGAGGGCAATCAAGAGAAGAGAGAGAGGGCGATCAAGCTGAGAGAGAGTGGGCGATCAAGAGGAGAGGGAGAGGGCGATCAAGAGGAGAGGGAGAGGGCGATCAAGAGGAGAGAGAGAGGGCGATCAAGAGGAGAGAGAGAGGGCGATCAAGAGGAGAGAGAGAGGGCGATCAAGAGGAGAGAGAGAGGGCGAGCAAGAGAAGAGAGAGAGAAGAGAGAGAGGGCGATCAAGAGAAGAGAGAGAGGGCGATCAAGAGGAGAGAGAGAGGGCGATCAAGAGGAGAGAGAGTGGGCGATCAAGAGGAGAGAGAGGGCGATCAAGAGGAGAGAGAGAGGGCGATCAAGAGGAGAGAGAGAGAGCGATCAAGAGGAGAGAGGGCGATCAAGAGGAGAGAGAGATGGCGATCAAGAGGAGAGAGAGAGTAATGTAACCTCCTAATGTAATGTATAACTACTATGAAAATGTTCAAAAAGTGCTCAAACTTCACATGTGTGCTAACAGTCCAGCCGTGAAGACATCTACGGGACAGTTTTGAGATTTCTTCAAATGCCGTTGCCATGGCAACACAATGCTCACCATGAAACACGGTTTTCTCATAACTTCAGTGAAAATGCTCGAAATGGCCCAAAACTTCACAGGTTTGGTAACGATGTAGCCATCAACACATCTAAGCGTATTATGGGGTGTCATCAAATGCCCTTGCCATGGCGACAGATAATTCACCATCAAGTTAGTTCAAAAGTTTGTAGTTCAAATATTCTGCTGCTTTCCCAAGCCTTTTTACTTTCTTTTCTCATCTTAATACAAATTCATTCACTACTACTTACATCTGATATTTAACTCCTTCAGCCTATTTTCAGCTGCAGAAACCATTCAACTATTACATTATTCAGCTATTTCAGGACATCAAGGCTATACATGTTTGTTTAAACCTTTTCTTTTAAATATTAAGCTTTTTCTCCATTTTTGTAGCTAAAAGCAGCTGCCATTCAGATAATAACATTCAGCTTTTTCTGCATTTTCAGCTAAATTCAGCCACAAATGTTCACAGTTTACAGCATTCGCACGCATTTTCTGCAGGAAATGCATTTTCTAGTTATTATTATTATTATTAAATAATAATGATTACAAAAATGTAATAAAATATATTATTATTATTATTATAATACATAATAATAATAATAATTAAATAATAGGTTTATTATAATAAAATAATAATAATTGTATTAGAATAACTTTTATCATAATACTAATAACACTACTACTAATAATAACTACAATAATAATAATAATTAATGTTGGTACATAATCTCAATTTTGGATTGTATTTTTATGGAATTCTTGAATTTATAAGTTTCAAAGAGAAAAACTAAATATCAACAATAACAACAATAATATTGTAAATAAGATACAGAGATGTTTGCACAGAGATTTCCTCAGGTGAAATGTTTTATATATTTGAGTAACTAAGACATATTCTTATATATTTTGCAACTTAATGTAAAGTAACCTTGATTTAAGTGGTTCAATCACTGGGAGATATCATTCTCTACTGTCTCTTTTTTTTTTTCTTCTTCTTCTTAGCTTAATGAGGACATTTAACATGTTGTTATGTTTCAGCATTAGGCAACAACCTCATCAATCGAGACGCAATATTTCACGAGGAAAAAGTGAGAACAGGATAATATGATTGCTTTAATTCAGGCAACAAAATGCCATAATGATCCATAAGGGATGCTGCCTGAGAGAAAACACTCTTCTTCCTTGTTATCATGACCACTAATGTTACATATTCAATGTCTAGAAGGCCTTTAGTTTATTTGATTGTATATGGATTTCTGTTTTAGAGTGGATACATATTGTACTTGTTGTATGGATGTGGATTATGTCATCCATGACATTTTACTGACATGTGTGTCCAATAAATGTAACTGAACTCTTCTGATTAAAGTAAAACCTGATCATAATAAAGATAAGAAACAAACCTGTAAAGCAGAACCTTTGCTCCCTAACTATAAAACTACCTGGTATTTCTCAATACCCATGCAGACTTGCTCGGCGGTGTCTTGAAGGCAGCAGCAGCGCAGTATCGGAGGAGGAACGCAGCCTAGGAGATTGAGAGCAGCTGGTGGAATGGCGTCTTTGAGCCCTGGAGAGGAGGATATGGAAAGTGCATCTGAAGGAGATGGAGGATGGAATGAAGTAAGGAAAAAGACTTCAAGAAAGAAGATAGACATGTCAAGTGACAGTCTTAGTGAATCTGATTCGCAGAATGAATTGAAGAAAGTAAAGAAAAGGATTGAGAATGAAGAGTGGAAAGTGATTGTGGAGTTTGGTGAGCTATCCGCAGCTAAGCTACATCCAGTGGCCCTGACTAAAGCGATTCACAAAGAAATTGGATCGATAAAGCAAGCAAGATTTCTGAGCAAAGGACGGATGTTGGTTGAAATGATGAATGCAAAACAACAGGAAAAGTTACTGAAAATGAAGAACCTGAATGAAGTTCGAATTAAATGCCATGTTCCTGGAGCAAATCGGAAAATACTTGGAGTTATCAGTGGAGTTCCGATAGAAATCGGCATAGAAGAACTCAAGAAAGAAATTAAAGGGGGAAAAGTGTCTGCAGTTAAGCGTCTTCCTACTAGGTATCAGGGTAAGATAGTGGATAGTTTGTCTGTTCTTCTTCAGTTTGAAGAAACAATTCAACAGAAGATAATGATCGGTTGCATGAGCTTTCCAGTAAGAGAATTCATCCCTAAACCTTTGCGGTGCTTTAAATGCCAAAGGTTTGGGCATGTGGCAGACAAGTGCAAAGCAACTAAGCCCAGGTGTCCAACATGTGCGGGGGAACATGAATATGGTAGTTGTGCTGCAGGTGCTAAGGTGAAATGTTGTAACTGTGGTGGGGAACATAGTGCTGCGTATCAGGGCTGCGAAGTGCAGACAAAGGCCAAGGAGGTGCAGAGATACAAAGTGCAAAATAAAGTCTCATATTCTGAAGCAACAGAAAAGGTCTCACTAAACATAGCTAGGAAATCCCAAGTAGCAGCAAGTATATTCTCTTCAAAAGATTTTCCCAAACTCCCACAGGCAAAGGAAAGCTCCACAAAGTGTTCACATAAGTGTGTGATAGGAGAGGATGCATTGATTGTTAATAAGTCAAAATGTGTGGCCTTTATTGGAAAAGTGGTGAATGTTGCTTTGCAACAAACAAAAAAGAGGTCAAGACTGAAAACAATAGTGGAAGCAGCAGGTGAATTTTTGGGGATAAAGGATATAACGGTTGAAATGATACATGATATGCTAGCCCCCAATAAGGATGATTCACAGATTAGTGAATAGATTGATGGTTTTTCTCATTCTGCAGTGGAATGCTAGAAGCCTTATTGCAAATGGACAAGAATTCAAGACCTATATATATCAGTTAAAAGAAAAACCAGATGTTATTTGTATTCAAGAAACATGGCTGAAGAATCATTTGGACTTCATTATTGGGGGATATAGTGCTATAAGACAAGATAGAAATGATGGTCAGGGAGGGGGATGTGCAATCTTTATCAGAGAAATAATGTCTTATAGTAGGCTAACATTTAAGAACAGTCACGATTTAGAAATAGTGGGTGTAGAAGTTTGGATTAATAAAAGGAATATTAGTGTCCTGAATTTTTATAATCCATGTAATAAACTCAAAATAGAGGAATTAGACAGTCTTTGCCAAGGAAATGAAATAATATGGTGTGGTGATTTTAATGCACATAATACAATGTGGGGAGGGAGATCAACAGATTACAACGGACAGGTGGTGGAGGACCGAATGGAGGCAAAGGAATTAGTTTGTTTAAATAATGGGCAAGGTACAAGACTCAATTTTAGAGATGGAACAGAGTCTGCGATCGATCTAACTCTGGTAACAAGTGAATTAGCTTCTGGTAGCAGTTGGGAAGTATTGGCAAATAACAGTATTGGGAGTGATCATCTTCCGATTATAATCAAGTTTGATATAAGTAATGTGGTTGAGCTAGACGGTATCATGAGATGGACTTTTTCTAAAGCAAATTGGGAGATGTTTGCTAAATTGTGTGATAATGAATTTGATCAGATTGATATGGCAGGAAGTATTGATGATATAAATGAGCAATTTACTTCAAATATAATTAAAAGTGCTAATCATAATATCTATTGGGAATAAAACTGGTAAACTTAGTAAATGTGTTAAGATGGTACCGTGGTGGAACAAAGAATGTAATGATGCAATCCGAAACAAAATCAGGCTGTTTGGAAAGCTAAGAAAGACACATTCATTACACAATTTATTAGAATATAAGAAGGCACAGGCTCAGGTAAGGAAAATTGTTAAAAGAGCAAAAAGGGAGTGTTGGAGAGGATTCTGTTCAAGTATTGGGAGAACTACGCCATTAGATAAAGTATGGGGAATGATTAAGAAGATGAGGGGAATTAGACAGCAGAGTAACCTGCCAGTGTTAGAGAATGGAGGGGAAATTGCCACTGGTCCTATGGAGAAGGCAGAAATTCTAGCAACATTTTTTGTCAAAGTTCATTCTTCGGAAAATTTGACAGAAGAAGGTAAGATCAGGAGGCAGGAAGTGTTAGATGAACATCCTAATGTATATGAAGAAAGACATTCGTCGCAGAGTGTTGTAAATATACCTTTTTCTATTCAAGAGTTGAGAAGAGCATTAAGTAAGTGTAAAATGACTGCTCCTGGGAAAGATAATGTATGTTATATAATGTTGACCAAATTAAGTGATTTTGCATTAGGAAAGCTGTTGGAGATGTATAATAAGATTTGGGAGAAAGGGAAGCTGCCAATAATATGGAAAGAGTCTGTCATTATTCCTATTAGAAAACCTGGGAAAGATCCAACTAGTCAAGGCAGTTATAGACCTATAGCTCTGACATCGCACTTGTGTAAAGTTATGGAAAGAATGATAACAGAAAGGCTGACATACTACGTTGAGAAAAATGAACTAATGACTCCTTATCAGAGTGGGTTTAGAAGAGGGCGGAGTACTTTAGATCCACTGCTGTGCCTGGAATCTGAAGTTAGGAAAGCCCAAGCGAATAAGGAGTGTGTTGTAGCTGTATTCTTTGATGTGGAAAAAGCTTACGATATGATGTGGAAGGAAGGATTATTAATAAAACTGGACATTATGGGTCTGGGAGGTAATGTATATAATTGGATTATGGATTTTTTGTTGGCCGTGCCATCAGAGTCCGAGTTGGCAATTCTTATTCTCGAAGGCATGAAGTTGAAAATGGAACCCCGCAGGGGAGTGTAATTAGTCCTCTTTTGTTTTCTATCATGATAAATGATATATATACACAAGTAGGATCTGATATCGGTAAGTCACTTTTTGCAGATGATGGAGCTATTTGGAAAAGGGGCAGAAATGTAAATTATATTGTAGGTAAGATTCAGGAAGCCATTACGGAAATTGAAAGCTGGTCTCTGACATGGGGGTTTAGATTGTCGGTGGAAAAAACTGAAACTTTATTTTTTACGAGGAAAAGGATAGGTGAGGAGGTTAGGTTAAAACTTTATGGACAAGAACTAAAGAAAGTGAAGACATTTACATTTCTGGGAATATGGTTGGACGAGAGAGTCACATGGAGTACTCACATTGATAAAGTAGTAGATAAATGTAAAAGGGTTTTAAATGTTATGAGGTGCTTGGCAGGCACTAAGTGGGGGGCTGATAAAGCTGCTTTGAGGAACGTATACACAGCTTTAATTAGATCAGCCATAGAATACGGACTAATAGTGTATGGTTCAGCTGCATACTCTTCTCTTCAAAAATTAGATAGAGTCCAGGCACAAGCACTAAGGATATGCTGTGGGGCAGTCAGATCTACACCAGTGTCGGCACTTCAGGTAGAGGTCGGAGAAATACCAATTTTTTTGAGGAGAAAACAGTTAATTGTTAATTACTGGGCAAATCTACAGGGCCATAAAGATACTCACCCTACTAAACAAACTGTAAAAACAAGTTGGGAAAGTAACAAAATTAAAAAAGAAAGTTTTTGTGTTTGTGTTTCGGAGTTATGTAAGGAATTCAAAGTTAAAGAATGGAATATTAGTCCGACGGTGTTGTTATCAGCTGTTCCACCATGGTTGCTACCTCAACCTATAGTAGATGTATCTTTATTGAAACGGTTACATTCAATGAAAAACAAAATTAATGTACAGGCTTATGTGAATACTGTTCTACATGAACAATATGGGCAGTTTATACAAATATTTACTGATGGATCCAAAAATCCAGAAAATGGTCAAACTAGTTGTGCATTTTATGTTCCTGAATTAAAAGTAAAATTGGGAAAGCGGACGAGTGATCACATTGCAGTATATACAGTAGAGATGATGGTTATCTCACTAGCACTTCAGTGGGTAGAAGAAATACAGCCAATGCGAGTGGTCATTTGCTCTGACTCCAGTGCAGCTCTGGAGTGTATAAACAACTTCTCTTCAGAATGTCGTCAGGATATTTTACATTACATTTTACACATTATGTTTAGGTTAGTTCATCTGGGAATTGTTGTTCAATTTGTATGGGTTCCAGCCAAGCGGCAAACTCTGGGGAAGAGCCGGGACGCCAATACGGAAGTGCCACAAACTGCAGTTCATATATTGGCCGATAGGCGCTGACTGCAGAAAGGAGCAATTTCCATAGACCCCCATGTTAAAATGCCCAATTTTACAGCCTAAAAAAACATGTTTCTACCCATGGATCCAATAAATATTATTATAGATATAGTTAGATTCCACCTTCATGATTATGAATCTGTGAGTGAATTGTTTTCTAACGCGACCCTTTTATTTATATTAGGTCTTAAAGTTCTTGCATAAATTAGGGCGTGGTCACATTGAGTGACAGCACTGTCAAGTGACTGCTGCTGTTAGCTTCTTGTCTCTCTGCTAGCTGCTCCGTGAAGCTACAGGGACTCTGCCTGCTCAGTTCATCCAGGGAACACAACTTGACCCCGGCCGTGTTTGTTTGTTCTTCATGCTTATATATCGGACTATTGTGACTCGCTCTGCGGTTAAAACAGACGGTGCATGAATGCGGTTTTGCGGTAAGTGAAATTCGAGTACTTTATTTATGTGTTTATGATTTTAATCAGCTACGTAATGAATGTGTGTGCGTGTAAGCGAGTGGTAGCTACATCGGTGCTAACGATGCTAATCGTAGCCTCCAAGTTAAAACCATAGACCGTATATATAAAGGTTAAAACGAAATAGACAAGTGTTAAGCGTTAAGTGGGATAATACTGTAGAACAAACGGCTTATGTTTGAGGTTGATCAAATAAGGTCATCCTTGTAACTTAGAGAGATATTTTATTATGTAGGTAGGAACTGTATGCATCACTAAGGTTAATTTAAATTGGCTATGCTTGAGTATGTAGACAAGCTAATGTCGAAGTAGTGTATGTGAAATCAACCTCACAATAAGATGTGTGTATATTACAATTATTAATGTCATATTTCAAGATGATTACTTAGATATTACAATATGGTTGATTGAGCTGGAGTTCATTATTGAGCTTACACGTTAACGTCACAGTCATCTGAAGAACGAACCCAAACCTTGTTGTTTTTATTAATTGCATTACCAAATTGGTATCAAATAAATAGTAAGCATTGGTAACACAACTTCCAAAGTTACAGTAAAATAAAAAGGACCCTGACTCGGACAATACACAATCCAACATGTTCAACAGAAGATAATAAGTTATATTGTTTGTACACATGGTTCTTTACATATATATCTGTTTGTTTAAAGTGTCCAGACAGGCTGGACCAGAGAGTGAGAGACAGCACTGGACTCCTCACAGCAGTGAACTTCAGCACAGGTACAAATACTCTTTTTTCATACTGTACAAAGAATCAAGAAAGATATTGGTTTAAATAGATGAAGTATTGACTTTAATACACTGATATACATTCCATTAAACAATACTAAATACTAGATCACCTACACATCAGTTAAGTTGAGGGTTTTTTCCATGCAAAAGGTTACATTTAGATGTTAACAAGCAATATGACTTGTCAGCTTTCTAATTTAATGTATTGAAAGCAAAGCTATTTAACACATAGTGAGAACTGCTACTATTTATCTCTCAATATTGTCTGTAAAAAAACGTGGTAAAAGTGATTCTTTCAGTGAGACAACAGAGCAAGCTTCTACAGTTGCACTACGTTTTGATAACAGTTCAATATTATTTTGATAATAAAATACATTTCAATGTTGATGCATACTGTTCATTCATAATCTGATTGTCTTTGTATCTCACTGTTGAAATAAAAAAAAAACATACAAAACATATAAAATAATTATATCTACAGCCCCTAAACACACAAACACACCGCTTTCATAAATAACACAATAATAATGTTTTATGTTTCCTGTAATTTTTGTTAGGAAAGGACATGCCTGAAAGACACGACTCAGCATATCCTCCTTCTCTGAGGGTCAAGAAGAACATCCAAGAGGAAAATTAAAAGCTGATGTTATGAGATTTTAAGACCAGTACAGGACATTCACTAAGAAACTACTTTTATTGTGAAAACAAAGTCAGCTGATCGAATGCACCTATTTCCACATCTACACTCCATCAGCTGATTAATTCTATTTGCCTCACTTTATGAGCTTCACATCACTTGTGCCTTGTACCGCAGAGTTTGCAACGTCACAAATAAATGGGGCCAATCTTCAGTCAGATGTGAATGTGTAATCTAACATTTTCAGTAAGAATAATGGACAAAAGGAGTGCAAATACAAATTCAATTTATTGAAATGTGAACCAAAAGTTCATCAAAAATGTTTTAAATAAAAAAGCACATATGGACAGAAGGTGTAAACCTATTAAATGTATAAGTAAACACATTTAGTCAAATAAAGTGACAGATTAGGCCTGATCAGGTGGTATCAGCTATGCATGGGCTCCTCCATCAGGTCTGATCCTCCTCACAGAGGAAAGACCCTCAGTCCTCTCCAAACCAACAGACTGGACGTCCATCACACGGAGGTTTCTCCCTGAAGTCTCTGCAGCTCTCTGGACACCACGCTGTCTCAATCCGTCCACACTGAATATGAGTGGGGGTAAATCAAAATAATAAATGCTTTAGACAATAAGAAATATAAAGTTGACTGTTGAGTTGCTCAGTTTTTTTAGATTGTCAATACTATTACTGTATAACTAATATCTCAGGTTAAGAGGCACCTTCAAATAAAGATTGGTCTTTAAATACATTTTGTCTTTAGAATTGTTTGTCTAAAGTCAAGGATCTAGAACTGGTACTTATAGTTTTAATGATACAGTCTGGTTATAATGCTGTTTGGAGGAGGCCTCACAGGTAAGAGCACTAACTAGCTACCATCACATGTACTGTACCTTAGCTTGACTTAAATGTATTACACGTATAATTAAGTGATAGCAAAATATAAATAACTAATGTCATGCAAACATATTAATTTGCTTGATTCCAGTGTTGCATTTAGCACATTACATACAAACGTTAAGGGATTTTAAGATTCTGAAGTATTATGCTAAAAACTCAATAACTTAGATTATTTTATAGTTTTGCTGAATAGTTTCATGTCCGCTTACCTTAGAAACGTAAAATGTGACGGCAGTGTGCAGATGGGGAGCATGTTAGCTTAGCTTCTTAGCTTGAGCTAGCTCTGTTACTTCCAGCTCGGAGGCAGCAGGTCCCGCCTCGGCTCCGCCTCTTTGCCCTTATTTGGAGCAGGCGGGAGTTAGACTCTGACGTCACTGTCGAGCCGTTAGTGGCCGACTACGCCTACTAAGGGCTTCTCGGCAACTCTGCAGAATCCTATGGGTGACGTCCATGGATGTATAATAAGAACTGGATACAGCGTGGGAGGCGGGGCCTCATTCATTCCTATGAGTGTTGCTCATCCGCGCATGATGATAAAATGGCCCAACTTTTGAGAGAGCGAAACGTCACAGATTACCCGGCATGCCTGAGAAGGACCCGTATGTGCGCTCATAGCGCATGCGCAACTTTAACCATGCCCCCCAAAATGCTCGTTCACATCATGCACGTCAATTTGCGTACACGTAACAGCACCGCACGTTCATGACAGCATGGTAATGGTTTGTTATTATGATAGATTTGATATTAACGAGGCGGCAGTTAGCAGCTAGCGGTTAGCTAGTAATTATGCTAATTTACACATCAATCGTTATGTACTTTTATATTACGCTGTAACAGGATCTAGTGATATCCAAGCAACAGAGCTTCATTTAGCATGAAAGAATTATTGCACTGTATATATATATATATGTATATATATGTATATATATATACAGTGCAATAAGCTTCTTAGTGCAATAAGAAGCTACAGGGACGTTAATCTACGTCGGTAATATTAACTTTATTTAATACAACATTTACGGTACAAGATTTAATCATACAGCCCATGTAGTATAATATTTTACAAATGATGAATTACAGCAAACATGTGCAGTATATCCATTATTACAGCTCCGTGGGCTGGCAGTAAGGCGATATGGGTCCGTTCTTATTGTGCATCCATGGGTAAAGATAAACGCATGTCGTGCTGAACACGTAACATCAACGTGCCGGGCGGCGCGGTCCCGTGGGTTAGATGCGCGTTCATAATGCAGAGGGAAATAACTCGCAGAATAACGTTATTAGCACATTTTTACAACTTGAGGAACGAATGTTTTTAATAAGGGCTATACAAGTGTTCATACTGGGTAGTTTATTTAGTTTTAAAAAAATTATCCAACGAGTTACAGACCACTCTTTCCCCATGTAAGTCAATGGGAAAAAGTGTTTCCGGGCCTGGCAACCAAAAGGAAGTGTAGTACCGCCGTTTGGCCAGCACGAATATTTTCATCTGAGTCCGGCGCACTTCCTGGGGGCTTGGTGACGTCACGGACCCTACGTCCATTTATATATACAGTCTATGGTTCCAGCCAAGCCCCCAGGAAGTGCGCCGGACTCAGATGAAAATATTCGTCGGTACTACACTTCCTTTTGGTTGCCAGGCCCGGAAACACTTTTTCCCATTGACTTACATGGGGAAAGAGTGGTCTGTAAATCGTTGGATAATTTTTTTTAAACTAAATAAACTACCCAGTATGAACACTTGTATAGCCCTTATTAAAAACATTCGTTCCTCAAGTTGTAAAAATGTGCTAATAACGTTATTCTGTGAGTTATTTCCCTCTGCATTATGAACGCGCATCTAACCCACGGGACCGCGCCGCCCGGCACGTTCATGTTACGTGTTCAGCACTACATGCGTTTATCTTTACCCATGGATGCACAATAAGAACGGACCCATATCGCCTTACTGCCAGCCCACGGAGCTGTAATAATGGATATATTGCACATGTTTGCTGTAATTCATCATTTGTAAAATATTATACTACATGGGCTGTATGATTAAATCTTGTACCGTAAATGTTGTATTAAATAAAGTTAATATTACCGACGTAGATTAACGTCCCTGTACAGTAGCTTCTTATTGCACTAAGAAGCTTATTGCACTGTATATATATATATTGTAGTGCCGAGAGAAGGGAGTCGGAGGCGGTGCATCGAAGGTGCAAATCTCGCTTTATTGAGCAGCAGAAATGGACATGCTGTCGGGTCGCAGCCCGAGAAGAGAAGAGAAAGCGAAAGGGAGGACACACAGTAGGTACACAGTAGGTACCGTCAACATATGTGTCCGTGCGGAAACAATACCCCCAACCTGTAGTTCCATGAGTGAATTATGTAACCTAGTTAATTAGTGATCACTACACAAGCCCCCCCAGAATTCAACCATGGACACAATCCTCGCGTCCGGGAGGAAGCACCACAGGGGCCGAGGAGGGCGGGGCCGCCGGCGAGGGCCGGGCCATGGAACGGGCCGTCGGAAGGGGGCCGCAGGAGAGGGTAGGGGCCCCAACGAGGGCGAGGGCATCCCCACCGGGGGGTGGGGGGCGGGCCGGAACGGGCCGTCGTCAGGGGGCCGCAGAAAGCAGGGTCGCTGTGTTGCGACGTGGGGACAGGCGTGAATATCCCGGTGGTCCCCAGCAGGGAGGAGCGCTGCCCGGCCGCAGGCGAAGGCACAGCGGCGGCGGGTACGAAGTCCTCGGGAGGAAGGAGCCGTGTCCCCGGGAGGAGGGAGCCGTGGACAGGGGAGAGGCCAGACGGGGTCCCGAAGCACGCCACCCACGGGCCGATGAAGGCATGGGCGACGTCCGAAACCGTAGAGTCGAGGCGAGACGGGGTCCAGAAGCGCGCCACCCACGGGCCGAAGAAGGCATGGGCAACGTCCGAAGCCGCCGTCGAGGTGGTGAAAAAGCGAGAGGGTCCACACGAGGCCGACCAGACATGGTCGAACCTCCTCTCAGGCACCAGAAAAAAACTCAAAAGGGCCGTCCTGTCCACGATCAAAAACAGGTGGGCGAAATTGTGAGAGGATCCACACGAGGCCGACCAGACTTGATCGAACCTCCTCTCCGGCACCACAAAAAAAAACAGTCGGATGTCGTTAGCCGCTAGCTGCTAGTCGCCAGCTGGACATGCAGCCGCATGTCCCGAATAAACCAGGCAAGGTTGTGTATCGGCTCCATCGAAGGCTTGCTGTCCCCCAGTGCCGAAAACCCGTGGAAATGGCGAGCGTCGTCCGCGGCCATTCCGGAGGGCGCACCGAGCCACAGTCTGTGTGCACGTGGCAGCCACGGACGTCTCCAAGAATCTCCGGCATTTAGAGAAAAGCTGCGCTTTTTGCTGTGTTCGGTTCAGTCTCGGATACTTCGCGAGACTCACGTCGGGGTCACCAATGTAGTGCCGAGAGAAGGGAGTCGGAGGCGGTGCATCGAAGGTGCAAATCTCGCTTTATTGAGCAGCAGAAATGGACATGCTGTCGGGTCGCAGCCCGAGAAGAGAAGAGAAAGCGAAAGGGAGGACACACAGTAGGTACACAGTAGGTACCGTCAACATATGTGTCCGTGCGGAAACAATACCCCCAACCTGTAGTTCCATGAGTGAATTATGTAACCTAGTTAATTAGTGATCACTACAATATATACATACATATACATATATATATATATATATACAGTGCAACAATTCTTTCACGCTAAATTAAGCTCTGTTGCTTGGATATCACTAGATCCTGTTACAGCGTAAAAGTACATAACGATTGATGAGTAAATTAGCATAATTACTAGCTAACCGCTAGCTGCTAACTGCCGCCTCGGTAATATCAAATCTATCATAATAACAACCCATTACCATGCTGTCATGAACGTGCGGTGCTGTTACGTGTACGCAAATTGACGTGGTGGATGTGAACGAGCATTTTGGGGGGCATGGTTAAAGTTGCGCATGCGCTATGAGCGCACATACGGGTACTTCTCAGGCATGCCGGGTAATCTGTGACGTTTCGCTCTCTCAAAAGTTGGGCCATTTTATCATCATGCGCGAATGAGCAACTCTCATAGGAATGAATGAGGCCCCGCCTCCCACGCTGTATCCAGTTCTTATTATACATCCATGGTTCCAGCGCATGTGGGTATTAGAGGGAATGAAGTAGTGGATCAACTGGCAAAATGTGGTTTGAAAGCAAACCAGATTGATATTATGGTACCCATCAGTAGAGCAGAAGTAAAATCTGTTACAAAAGTTGTTATCAAGCAACAATGGCAAAAACTATGGGACAGTAACACCAAAGGAAGACATTTATACCAGATACAAAGGGAAGTAGGAATGGGAAGCACTTGGGGGAGTAGTAGAAGAGAACAGAGCATTAACAGCAGGATAAAATTGGGTCACTCTGGATTAAACTCATCATTGCATCTGATTGGAAAACATCCAAATGGCAATTGTGATGGTTGCCAACAACCAGAGACAATACATCATGTATTTTTTAGCTGCATGGATTATAACAGACAAAGACTCATTCTGAAAACTGCACTGGAACAACTCAACGTCAAGGACATGGATTTCAAGTCAATATACGAAAGTAAATCAAGAAATGAAGCAAACAAGCTGATCTTCAAATTCCTCAAAAGCACTGGTCTGAGGACAAGGATTTAGTATAAACATGTAATAAATCAACAGTAGGTGGCGATATATGCTCCAAGTGGAAGCGATTCGCCATTAAAGAAAAGAAGAAGAAGAATACCCATGCAGATCAGAGGGAGGGAACACAACCTGCAGTGAGAGGAGGAGCTACAGTGGAAAGAGGAGAGCTTACACGACACACTCAGGAAACGAATGTTAAGTTAGTCAGAGAGGCAGCCACACTGCAGTCGAGACTAGTCTCTGTTTCTGTCTAAAGAAAATACAAACTGAGTTCATCAGATCTTTCTCAACAACACAGCAGAGTCTCTGTCAAACACTGGTGAGTACATCTGATTATATTTACACTTTCAACAAGCAGGATTAACACAAAACTTCAGCTCTACTCAGACGAAAGCTCCACCCTTTACGTCCAACTTGTTTTTCTCTAACAACATAACCATATGATATAGAGTCCACTTTAAACGGTTTAAACAGTCTCTTTGTATCAGCTCTTAGTACTTTACTAACTTGTAACTGAATCTCTGTGGTAGGAGTTTTGATTAACTTCTGCTTTCCTACTCTTATTACATTTTGCTGATCACTTCCTACATAATGCTTTTACCCATTTCCTCTAGCTGTTTCAAAATAAAATATTTCCATTAGGGAAACAGTTGGAGGCTTTTAATGTGAAGCAGCTAGAGAAAATTAATTGTTATGGTCACACAATAAGAAGAGCAGTGTTATTTTTCAATAAAAAAATAATCGACAAAAACTATATTTTCATTGCTGTTAGCCAGAGTTGCATGCTTGAACCTGTCAGAGTTAAATGGTCACGGTTGCTCATGCTTCTTTCTTTAAAACAATATATGATATGAATTGATGATTGATGTTTCAAATGTTTTTTCTTTTCTTTCACATGTGTGTAGATATGGCTGCTGCAAGCTACCTGCCATCTGAAGATCAGTTTCTCTGCTCCATCTGTCTGGATTTGTTCACTGATCCAGTCACTATACCATGTGGACACAACTTCTGTAAAACCTGCATCACTGAACACTGGGATACAAGTGACAGGTGCCAGTGTCCCATGTGTAAAAAAGAGTTCAACACAAGACCTGAGCTGCACGTTAACACTTTCATCTCTGAGATGGTCGCTCAGTTCAGACAGTCGGCTCAACAGAAAGCCAGCAGCAGCAGCAGCAGCTCAGAGCAACAAGTCTTCAAACCAGCAGAAGTTTTCTGTGACATCTGCACTGAAACCAAACTGAAGGCCCTGAAGTCCTGCCTGGTGTGTCTGACCTCCTACTGTGAGACTCACCTGGAGCCTCATCTGACAAAGTCAGGTCTGAAAAGACATCAGCTGATCGACCCTGTGGAGAACCTGGAAGACAGGATGTGTCCGAAGCACGATAAACCTCTGGAGCTGTTCTGTAAGACCGACCAGACATGTGTCTGTATGCTCTGCACTGTTTTAGACCATAAGATGCATGATGTGGTTCCTCTAAAAGAAGGATATGAAAGAAAGAAGGCCGAGTTGGGGAAGACAGAGGCTGAAACTCAGCAGATGATCCAGAAGAGACAACTGAAGATTGAGGAGATCAAACACTCAGTGGACCTCGGTGAGAAAGAAGCAGACAGAGAGGTAGCAGAAGGTGTTCAGGTCTTCACTGCTCTGAAGGAGTCTGTTGAGAGAGGCCAGGCCAATCTCATCAACACGATCAAAGAGAAGCAGAAAACAACTGAAAAAGAGGCTGAAGCTTTAATCAAAGAGCTGGAACAGGAAATCTCTGAGCTGAAGAAGAGAAGCTCTGAGGTGGAGCAGGTCACACACTCTGAAGACCACCTGCATTTTCTTCAAAGTTTCAAGTCCCTGAACATTCAACACCCACCACCCTCCAAGGACTTGAGAAAATTCAGCTTCACCCCAGCGGTATATGAGGGGAGGGTGGTAAAGGCTGTGGCTCAGGTGGAGGAGACGTTCAGTAAAGAGATGAAGAAACTGCTTGAAGCTGAGCTGAAGAGGATCCAGAAGTATGCAGTGGATGTGACTCTTGATCCGCGTACAGCATATCCCGGTCTCAACCTGTCTGATGATGGAAAAAGAGTTAAATATGGTGATGTAGTAAAGAATCTCCCAAACAACCGAGAGAGATTTCTTGATTGTATTTGTGTTTTAGGAAAGCAGAGTTTCTCTTCAGGCAGATCTTACTTTGAGGTTCAAGTTAAAGGAAAGACCGAGTGGGAATTAGGAGTGGCCAGAGAGTCGATCAACAGGAAGGGAGGATTCACGCTGAGCCCTGAAGATGGTAACTGGACTATATGGTTGAGAAAGGGAATCGAGTTCCAAGCCAATGATGATCCTCCAGTCCGTCTCTCTCTGAAGTCTCAGCCTCAGAAGGTGGGGGTGTTTGTGGATTATAAGGAGGGTCTGGTCTCCTTTTATGACGTAGATGCTGCAGCTCTGATCTACTCCTTTACTGGCTGCTCCTTCACTGAGAAACTCTACCCATACTTCAACCCTGGACTTAAATATGGCCGTAAAAATGCTGCACCTCTGATCATCTCTCCTGTCTGAGTCAACTAATCACTCGTCTTATTTCATGTGTTGATTTAGTCAGAACATAGTTTCCATTTTATTTTCTACATAATAAGTTTACTGTGGTGATTGATTTACATTTCATTCTTTATGTATCTCATTACATACAACACATTATTGGAAGTATTCATTTACTGAACAATTATCTCATCAACACTTACTCTAACACAGGGGTCGGCAACCCCTGGCACGCGTGCCAGCATTGGCACGCGGCACCGTAACCAGTGGCACACTAGGAATAAGTCGAATAAGTGTGCAAAATATTTAAATTGTATTTTCGGATCCTGAACGAGACCGCCGCCAGAGCGTGTCTCCCCGTTACCTGCAGAAGGAAGCCATGCACGCAACGCAGCCCCGCTCTGTTTAACTCCAGGTGACTTTCTGCCGCTTTCCTCCGTGGTGCAGGGCTGTACCAATTGCAGTACCCATAAGGAGCTTTACAAATGCCGCAGTTTTTGCGTGGCTGTGTCTTTAGTTGAAAGCCCAGTGGCGATCTGCTCATCTCTCATTGAAATAATATGCTACAAAGGGGCGGACTGGCCATCTGTGTGTTGAACTTTCCTGTCGGCTCCCAGACCGTAGTCGAGGAGGGCAGAAGCAACAAGCTTCAGGTTCAATAACCCACTTTAGCTTAAATGACTGGAGAGAGGCGAGCTCTTCTGGGGAGGCCGTTGCATTTATTTAGCTGTTCTTCTGTTTCACAAAATACATCACAGACCTCTGTTTTTCTGCTGCCTCGTTTCACTTCCAGAAACATACACACACACGCTCCCTCACTGTCGCTCTACCATCCACACACACACATGCACACGCCACACCCCTCTCTCTCTCTCTCTTAAAGGGACAGCGATCTCATCTCACTCTGCCTGACCCTAATATCATAACATGTGTGTTCTGGAGAATCACAGAACGGACGATCGTCCTTATTATTATGCCGTTTAAACCAATTTAATTAAATGTGTTTGTTAAATTCGGCATCATGTAAGTTGTGCTGACAGGTACACACACACACTGCTTCCCCGCAGCGAGGCTCCCCCCGCCCTCCTGTTGAGAGTTCACCAGCGTCAAGCTCCTCAAACCCCCCCCCCCCCCCCCCCCCCCTCCGTTGATAATTCTCGATCGTTGGCACGCTGATAACAATTTTTTTTTTTAATGGCACTTCATATCAAAAAGGTTGCCGACCCCTGCTCTAACACATATGGAGAATATATGTATTAAAGTTTTTATAAAGCCACAGATAATTACTTTAATTTCAAGAAGGAGCCATTGCTTCCAAAGACATCAAATGTGTCAAGCTGAAGTTTGAATCAATAAGCAAAATAAATGTATAGTTAAATGAAGCTTAATAATATGACATGAAATAAATAATAACGGTTTGGTTAATAACTGTTATTTGTATATTTACATGCCAGGTGTTATAGTGAATACTGGTAAAATGGCTTATGAATCAAAGACATCTGTAAATATGTGATTGTGAGTTAAAAACATTAAAATAAACTGCAAGTTGAACACAAGGTCTGAGAAAGCAGGGACTCGAGCACTAAACACTGAACAGGAAGGCATCATTTACATATCATTTGTATTTCATGACACATTTCCTGTAGCTAATTCACAAATAAAATTACTTGTATTACATCTGTTGATGTCTTTTTGTGTGAAGAGCTTGTAGGATGAAATGTTTGTTTCCACTAGCAGTGATTGGATATTGGCTGTAGAGCAGAAAACAGTGGGGCTGATATCAGTGAGGTAGCATTCACTTTTATGAGTGAAGGCAGTCACTATAACACTAAAACTACTCTTTACAATGAGGTAACTTCTACAGAGTTTAGCATTATACAAGTATTTATGCCAACAACTCATATGAGGAAAAATGGGGTTTGATTTAATTACATTTTTTAAGGATATAACAGTTGGACTTAAGCCCTACCATTTGCTTCCTGTAGTTTTGCCATCTTTTTATAAAACTAGTTTCCCCCGTTGTGATATAAAAAGCTGAATCAACATGATGTCCTACATTTGTTTGCATTGTGTCAACACTTATGTGTGTTTGTTGTGTGTGGTAGAAACAACTGGGTGAAATGTGATGAGGGTCACATGACTAACGGGGGTTGGCAAAAAGCCAGAACACACCTCTTCCTAGGTTCTCAGTTTTAACTCATCATGCATACACGAAACCCTCCTTTTCTTATACTTTGAAAAAATGCCTTTTCAAATGATTTCCCTCCCAGCACATTTTTATAATCACTGAACTAAACAAGAACTCAATGTGTAACAGATTAAATATGTTTTCTTTCATTCAAGATAAACATTTTGACAAGCACAATTTTAAATAAAAAAATAGATATACTAATTTCAAGGTCACTGGTCTTTGTTGTTTGTGTGAGTAATGTGTTCAGTGTTATTTCAGATGACAGGAAACTAGTCTTAAAAACACAATAGGAAACTTGATGGGTTTCCGTATGTCAAGGATCAAAACCAATCTATAAATCAGGCAAGATTAAAAAAACATGGCAAATGGGCTTTTATTTTATTTTTTATTTCAGTGGTTCAAAACTCAGTGTATGTTAAGGTAAGCAGGATTACATTTTAGCTGATTTTAGAATCTAAATAACCATAACTGCTGTTTTATTTGTTGCTCAAAGTGATGCATGAAAAAATCTCCTCACAGTCCTTTCAAGCCAGATTTAAAAATAGTCAATAAATGGTATTGTAAAAATAGTACGTTGGTATATAATGCAAGTTTAACAGGATAATACCATATGGACCTCAGCACTGAGTTCATTGTGTTGTTGTTGTACTACACTACAGTAACACACTTCCACCACTTCCTGGTGTTCTGGCGCAGAGTGTCCACTGGATGGAGCACAACACAAAGGAGAGATAAGCATGGAGTCACTGTACTGTAAACCAAACACTGATATATGTGGAGACACAGTTTGTGACAAACATGTACAGGATAACCTCTCATGTTGACCAAGGACAAATGGGTTTTTTCAACGGTGGTCAATGTAATAGTTCAACTATGACCATGCTACCATATGTCTTTTTTTTTTAAAGTGCATATTTAGAGTTGAAAAAAACAAAAAAATGCGTATTTAGAGTCTAAAAAAAACGAAAAAGCGTGTATTTTAGAGTCTGAAAAAAACAAAAAAAGTGCGTATTTAGAGAGATTTTGTTCCAATCCGCCATTGTTCTGATATATTTGCTGACATTTCTCCAATAATCAATTGTTTAACATTTTGAGAAATGACGTCACAATTACCAAGAGTCCAACGTGACAACTTCACAATATTTGTTTTGTCCAAACCTCATAATTACTAATACACTTTTTACAATTATTAAAAAGGCGCTATCATGCTTTTTGGGTTTTTCCTTTCCTGTGTTCTATAGGTTTTAGTGCATGTAAATGGTCTGCAAAGGCTAAAATCCCCATGTGATCCCTCCAGATTGGCTAGTGTTCCAATACATTGTACGTGATAGGTTAAGGGGCGGGACATCTCTAAGCGGTTGACCAATCCCAACAGAGCCCGCCAGCTAACCAATCAGAGCAGACTGGGCTCTGGTTTCAGACAGAGGGTGAAAAGAGGTGCTGCAGCACAGGCAGTATGAGAAAAATAAAGAGCTTTTTGAACATTAAAGCATGGAGACATGTCACAGTAGAGACACAAAATACAATCCTGGAACATTTATGAATGAGAATGTAAGCCCACAGCGTCTGTAACAACTTTCAAACAGTTTATTTCTCATTTTTCCATGTATGAAGTTTCAGTGATGCAGCAAAGATAAAAACAGGAGTGAAACTCTAAGACTGAATCCATGTGGCCTCCATCACAAACATCCCTTTAAACCCCAGCAGACATTTCAGCACCGACTCAAATCAAACAAGCAGGAAACCAACCGTTAATAAGAAAATCAAAAGTGAAGAAACAAAAACATCCCTAAAACAGATCGAGTGGCAGGCGACTAAAAAACATTTAAGATTACAGTTTTTTTTCCATGTTTAAACCTTTATTGGCAACATCAACGTGCTTGAAATGTTCATGTTTTTATTCATCACCATTATTTATATGTAAACACAACACGGTCTCACTGAATTTCATGAAATGAGCCAAAACTCTGAAATGCAAAATGAATAAACTACAATACAAATGTTAAAGATTACTTATCCTCACCATGAAATACACTATCTGATAATAACACAACCCTGACACCATGTCCACACGCTTAAAATATGAAACTATTACAGCTAAATAAACAGTTTTTTTAAGTAGCTATTTATCATGATCTCTATCTAGTTGAACATGCACCAAAAACTGTAGTTTCTTATTGTATAACTGTATAAAAATTCAAATATGCAAGTGGTCAAACCAGTAATACACATACTAGCATGCACAGAGTAGATTATTTGCATTCGCAAGACATTTCACTCATTTCATTAAATGTTGAGACCAGCTTTGAAAAAAGACCTTTAATAAAGCTTTTAAAGAGCTTTTAATAAAATCTGATCTACATGCAAAGAGCAACGGGCAGAAGAAGAATAAAGAAGAGGAGATCACACGTCATGCAAACACATCACAAGTCTCTCGTTTCAGGTAGAAAAGTCTTGCAGAGCGTCGGTAAATCAGCAGTGTACTGAATACTGAGTACAGCAGGTTTTTCTAGCGCTTTAACGGCCATTTTTGTTGTTTCCCTCCTCAGCTTTGCTTCTCCCCCCCCAAGAGAAAGTCGGAGGATAAAGACGTGAATGTCCGAAAGCAGACGAGCTGCAAAAGCACAGATTCAGCTCACTACCGCAGAACATTTCTGTGTCTCTCAAAATCATTTACAGCCTCGTCTCGGAGCTTGCTTTTCACTAAATCTTACAGTAAAAACAAAGAGAATGGATTTTTTTTGTACAGTTTTCCCAACCGGCAGTAGCCCTGCTTGTTGCTCAACGATCATCGGCTTTACAGTTCCTAATTTTCATAAAGCAAGAGATGTTTGAATTTCTACTCATTTTCTTCAAATGTGCAGAAAATGTAAAACCGTTGAGGAGTTCCTATTGGCTGAATTCAAGCTGCGACAACTGATTTTATTCCACTAAGCTGAGAGTGTTGAATCTGCAGATGTGTGTGTGTGTGTGAAGTAATATTACTTTCAACATCAACGGTAGGCGCTGTTAAAAAAATGCAGACTCGTCCCTGACAGTATTCATGCATGTCGTAATTACAGGTTTCCAACTTGTACTTAATATTCAACATGTTATTACAACTCGGTGCTTAATTACACAAAAAGTGCCTAAAAAAAGCAAAACAAAAATGGACGCTCATGTTAGCCAAAGTCTGAAAACATGTAGTGCCCAATCTCCCTCTGTCCTCCTGACAAAACGACTGTAAAATGAAGCTGTTTTTTAAGTGTAAATGATGCAATACTCCAGTAAGATAAATGCATTCAATAATACAATTACATCTCTCAAATAAAAGACACAGATTTTTTTTTTTTTATATATATATATATATATATATGTATATATACCTGTAATTCAACTGCATGTCATAAATTGTTGTTGGCACTTCATGCTGTGTTTGTGTTGTTCTGAAATCAAGTAACGTCACCGCTAAATACACTCATCCACTAAAGTTAACTCTCTTTAAGATAGACTTCCTTTGATTCTCCAAGAAAGAAAAAAAAACAATGACACCAAAATAAATATAAAAAACCCACATACCTTGAAAAAACCAGTAAAACATACAGAACACATACACACTCAAAGACACACACACACACACGCACACACACACTCCAGCTTTCCTCCACCAAACTGAAACCGCCGCTCTGCGTTAAAAAGCCGTCCGTCAGCTTTTCTTTGAAGTGCGGCGAGTCAGAGAGAGTTCCTGTTCGATAATACTTGGTGAGAGTTTGGCTTCAGAAGGCTCGGGGGAGGGGGGGGAGGGAGGGGGGACGGGGGTAAGGGAGGGAGGGGAGGATTTTTCTCAAAGAAAATACTTTCATTGAGCGTATTGTTGGACGACGTCTTCAAGCAGATCTTCAGTAAATGGAGGAAGAAAAATAACAAAGTTGTCAGACGTCCACCACCATCTTTTTGTGAATGTCTAATCCACCAACGACCTGCGGGAGACAAAAGGGGGGGGGGTCACTTTTCAGTTTGTTTACATTACTTTTAACACATGAAAGTTTTTCTGTAAATGACCAACTTGTTGAAAGAGTCCCTACTTTGCTTTTTGGAGGTTTCCCTCTCCTGTAGTGTGTTATAAAGGTTTTAGTGCATGTCAATGGTTTTCAAAGGCTAAAATGTTCCCGCCTCCATGGGACTCCTTTGTTTTCTTTAGGAACATAGTGACATCACTCTGTAACACCTACTCTTCTATTGGCTAGCATTGGTAACACATGGTACGTGATAGGCTAAGGGGCGGGACATCTCTAAGCGAATGACCTATCACATTTTGATGGCATACTTATACTATGGCTTTAATACTACATTATTATATATAAGTTTACGTGAGTACTGTATATATAATAGTATAGTATTGTCTATGTGCAGTACTGTTTAAAATCTGCCGGTAAATAGATTTTTTCCCCTTTAAGGGTTTAAAATAAAAGTTTAAAACAGACACCATTTGCCTAAAATATAATACGGCGTTTTTATGACCTTTGAAGGGCATGCTAGGATTTTTCTTTTAGCCCCTAGTTTGGGCTAACGGCACTTTTTACTGTTTAACTTCACTCTTATGAATCTAATTTAATCACTTTAAATAGGAGATAGCAGCTGCTTTCAGCAAACACAGTATAAAGAACACATTTATTGTCAGACCAACACGTTTAGCTTGAGCCCTTTATGTTGTTCTCACAATTAAGATAATAAGATAAGAAAAGTACTTAATTGATCACTATTGAGTAGAGCAGGGATGACATATTTTTGTAGGTCGACCTGGAAGTAAGCTGCTCATGGGTTCCCTCGACAATAAAGCAACGGGATTTCTCCATTGGATTTTGGAATATTGTAAAAAATAAGATCTGTGGAAAACGGACCTGTTTGATAAATGCACGTTTTGTTCAGCCGGATAATCTCCACATGTCTACCCTACTTTTATAATTTTCTAATCATAAATCTAATCACCAGAAGCAAGATGCTAACGTTATGCTATAAACGAACTACAGCCGAGTACAGCAGGGTCGCACGACTTCAACGTCACGCCAACTTTAGATCGATATTAAAACATACAGATTCTGAATGTTAAAAGTTGAAGCGTTTGTTTAAACAGTTAGCAGGAGGCAGGTACTTGCTTTCAAGCAGAACACGGGGAAAAACAAACTTAGCGGAGTGTTTACGTGTTCGGCGTAATGACATACAACGTCCTCGACAACTTCTGTAGTCCTATTCAGCCACTTGGTAACAACCACCGTTTTTCAGACACGTCAACTCTTCAGAAATCACCAGTGGGGTCACTGCTGATGGATTTAATGTCGTAGAACAAAACGTGATCTGTCTCTTCAATTTGTTTCAACCACAGACCTTATTTCCAGCTATTTTCAAAAAACTAGTTCAAAAAACCCGTTGACTGAGAGACGAGGGAACCGGAAGTGGTAAAATGCTAACTCACTTCCTGGTTTTAGGACTCGTCACTGCACCACTCTATTTGGGAAATGTTTGCGTTGCAATTAAAGAGTCCTGTCCTTTTCAGATTCAGATTCCTCTTTAAATCTTTCAAAGAAGCTGAAGTTGTAACAGAAATGTAAACGGTGTGGTTTAGCTGTGTCTTTCAGTCTGTAGCGCTCTGGTTCTCACACAGGAGATGAAGAGGAAGGTTAACTCACCGCACAGAACTCCTCGAAAGATATCCGGCCATCGCCGTCTTTGTCTGCGTTGATGATGGTTTTGTCGACGATCTGCTGCAGCTGGGTGTCCTTCAGGTTGTTTCCCACCATCATCTTGAGGACCTGGAAGAGCTCCCCGTTGGATATGTAGCCGTCTTTGTCCATGTCGTAGATCCTGAAGGCAACTGAGGGCAGAGAGGGGGAACGATGTCAGTGTTTACTTTATCAGAGTGTACATTATTCTCTACATTTACAAGTTTTTCTAAAAGTATACATCCCAAATAAATGTAATCCCACTTGCAGTCTAGATGTTGAAATGCTATCATCAGCGATTCCCAACCTTTTCAACTCAGGGCCCACTTAAGAATCACATTATTTTTCATGGCCCACATTCAACCATAAACACAGGGCCCACTTAAGAATCACATTATTAGGCTAAATAAAGTTCCGATTGGTCAATTCAGAACATGTGACACGTTGTTAATCCAGTAGAACAGACCGCTGTCAAGGGCTGTAAGGACCGTTGCTAAGGAGGATCGAGAAAGAGAAAGGAAAGGAGGTTCAAATTAAAAAGAAATCTTAATAATGAAATGTTTCCACACAAATCATAATGTTTTGCAAACTATTTGGCCGCCCACTTGCAAGGCCCACAGGTTGGGAACCGCTGATTTAAATTGTTCATGTTTTATAAAGATGCAGCTCAACACTGACGTCACTGAAGAAAACAGATCAGTCTGACAAAAAGGTATTGCCACAAGAAATTTAAAAAAAAGCTTTAAACATTTGTGGAAACGGCTCCTACTGGAGGTTTGTTTCTGTCCATTTATTTGTAAATCTGGTTGAACCATTGTACAGCGTTTTGTTTTAAAAAGGCCACAAGACACACCTATCATTCAAAATAACATCTACATATAAAGAGGACCCAATCAAGCCGTTGTGGGAAAAGATTACAAACCTTTGAAGTGTATATAACTGAGTTTAGTAATGATAACAAGGCTACAGAGATATGAGGAAAACTGATGGACACTTACAACGCAACTTCTGCTCCTTGTCACCTTTGACGCTGAACTGGGAGACTCCTTCGATGAACTCTGTTGAAGGACAGAAGCATCATCATGAGTTAAAACTGCTGTTAGACAATAAACCTCCTGCTACATGATAAATATAATTTATACACCCAAAATAAACAACAATCACCATGCACTGATGGGAAAAATTGCATTGTTGTTATTCGAATAATTACAAGACAACCCACTGAACAATAACTGAATTAAATAATAGAAGAAATGTAGAAAACTAAGTAGAGGTAGTGATTCAGAAAGTAATGGCTTCGATGCAATTCAGATATTACCAGTACAATTACCTAAGTACACATTTAAAGTACTTTGAATTCACCCAAGGGAGCAGAAAGGTGCAGCTGACTGCAGTATTTACATTGTTCTGTGGCCAGGGAAGTGTCCATTCATTTCTGTCATTATGTGTGCCACAATAATATAATATATGTGAATATATAGGCGTTTAGTTATGAATATGATATATATTTGCTTCAAGCGGGAAGAAATTCTTTGTAGCATAAATCATGACATCAGAGGACTTAATTTATTGATTGGCTGCGATACTTTCTCGATATCAAAGTTTAAACTATTATAAAATTGTAGTTATCAGTCCGGAAAATGCAGCTGCAATCAGTGACAGATTTCTGTAAATACTGCATTTGATTTCTGGAGACACGGACAGTACTACATGCATTTAAGGGAATTTAGAAGCACTTTCCAATGTGACGTAATCTGTACTTGCTCTTATGGGGAAAAAGCTTCTCAAACATTACTTGATTACTCCATTGTGATAGTTTTGATATCAGATAGATATTGTGGGAAATGACAATTACATAATCAAGTATAGAGGGCATTTCTTGCAAAGGTTTTTCACCAAGTTTTACAAAAAATGCAACCACCTCTAACTGATTAATAAGTTAATGGTAAAGCACTTAATAATGCTCTTAAATTGGCAAATGTCAGACTTCTCGTGCCAGATGTTGTGCATTTGCCAGCCCATTGCATTGCATTTCAATCAGAGGACAGTCAGGAGCAGACAGACTGTATCTTTAAAACAAAAGGATACTGTTAACACATGTTCATTTTAAAAACAAAGGGAATATCAGAGGGAGTAGGGAAACAGTTTCAGGATTAATTTACCTTTAAAGTCGACTTCTCCGTTTCCATCGGTGTCGAATATGTCGATGACTCGCTGCACGAGGGGGTTCTGCTGGAGCTCTGGTAAGGACATGAACTCCTCCACACTCAGGGAGCCGGAGTTATCTAGGTCGAGTTTCTTAAATCTCTTTCCTAGCCTCTTAATCTCATCGGCATCAACTGAAATGAAAACAAAGACAGACAGAGAGAGAGTTATTAACAGCCGCTAAAACAGACAAAGTCTTCGGATAACAGGAGGAGATTTGGACAAATATTATCATGTTTAGGCGACACTTAAAACCTGTGAACTTAAGCACACAGGAGGAGTTAGAACAGCTGTTATCCACCTGTATTTCATCCTCTTTGTGTAAAGGCATTTCTCCCAAACGTACCTGGCTCCTTGTTCCTACTGGCCATGGTTGTTCAGAGCTACTGGTCTCAGTTAAGTTGGACCTTATGCTACTGGACCTCCTAGTGCCACGCTCTAAGCCCTAACACCGGGTCATGTGACGCCTCTTTCATCACTAATCACTCTGCTGATAACCAAAGAGCTGGGGGACGCTTTGTGTTGGTAACCTGGTAGTTCATGGAGATATATCCTGTCCTTTAATATAATCAAACATTTAAAGAAGTTTGGTCCAAGGAGAACCAAAACATTACACAGCTCATTGCTAGAAGCTATCAGCAAACAAGTGGCATTCAAAACTATTATTAAAAGACAATAAAATGCCTTTCAACAAAACCTGGTCTCCTTTCCTGCAGTTTTTAGGAGCCCTTTCCTCTTTGCAGCTGATGGCTAGACCCACAACAACAAAGCTACTTCATTTGATAAACTAGTCCGTTATCCTTTGCTTTTGCCCTGTGTTAGTATTGTTAAATATAAATATATGTTTTAATTCTTTACCATTATACTGTTAGTACTTTTCGTTTTGCAAATTCCTTTGGTTTCCACTAGGAAATATTATAATAACAAATATATAAAATATAAAAATGACTACATTCAAACAATACTACACGATAACAAATGTGTAATAAAAAGTCTTAAAATCAAAGACATAAAACATTTGTAATTGAAGTTATAATCACAAATTAAAACTAGGAGCAGAAGTGCATTTCCACTTCACTTCCTCTACTGCAGTGTTTCTTCTTGCAGGAAACAAGACTGACAACAATTATAACTTAAACTTGCTATCTTCTCTCTGAAAGTAATCTGAGAGTGATTGGTTGGTAAGTACAGAAAAGCCTGAATAATTGTAATTCTGAACGTTTCTTGAGATCTGACAGCCTTCCTCTTCTACACTTCTATATGTCATCACACAGAACGACCACTAGATGGAGACTGAGACATGATGAGACAAAAGTTACTTCTTACTCAAAATGCAAACAAATACATGAGTCAACACACCTTCATGTGAGGATAGTCACTTATACAAGGACATCAAATATAAACAACCTAAGAAGAAAACTCAACAAAGAAGAGACCCCAGCTACTCTTTGCCAGTTTCTCAACAAAGTTCAAGAGTTAATTTCTTTAAAACCCTTTAAATAATCATGGGAGGCGCGTGGCGCAGTGGATAGAGCCTTGGTGTTGGGATCAGGTTCAAAACCCCACTGCAGTCAGCATGTCGTTGTGTCCCTGGGCAAGACACTTCACCCCAAATTGCTCCTGTGGGGATTGTCCACAGTGTTGAGTATGTAAGTCTAACAAGTAACATGTAATGTAAAATAAAGTTCCCTGCACTGTTAGAAGTAGAATTAACTCACAGTGTGATCCTCTTTTTATAAACACAGTTTTATTACATATATCTAGATACAAATTCATGCTAAATAATACACCAGTCCTGCCATAGATATGGTATCAATGAGGACAGGCTCCAATTAAATAAACTGTTCTGGTTAAAGTATAGCTGAGACAGTTTCAACATAATAAAGAAAAACATTTTCATATATCTCACTCCTCCCCTCTGTCAGCAGCAACTTTGCTCCATTTTAACCTGAAGAGTCGCTGGTATTTCACAATGCAGATCAGAGGGAGGGAACACAACCAGCTGCAGTGAGAGGAGGAGCTACAGTGGAAAGAGGAGAGCTTACACGTCACACTCAGGAAACGAAAGTTAAGTTAGTCAGAGAGGCAGCCACACTGCAGTCGAGACTAGTCTCTGTTTCTGTCTAAAGAAAATACAAACTGAGTTCATCGGATCTTTCTCAACAACACAGCAGAGTCTCTGTCAAACACTGGTGAGTACAGCTGATTATATTTACACTTCCAACTAAATATGATATAAGTATGGTGTTGTTTGTCCTCAGGCCTACGGTTCAGCCCTCTGGATTTAACTAACCTGTAACTGAATATCTGCGGTTAGGAGTTTATCCTCATTCCTGGTTTCCTGCCATTATTACTGTTTACTGATTACTTCCTACATACTGCTTACTCTTTTTTTGTATCTGTGTCATATTAAAAGCTTACCACCAAAGAACCAGTTTGAGGTTTAAAATGTGAGGCAAATAGGTGTGTCACAAAGTACTGAGAGCTTTGTTATCAGTGTTATTCTTTAATATAAGTTGGTCTACACTAGGGCTAAGGTTGTTATCAATATTACATCATCATCTGGATATTAGACTAGATATAGTGTCAGATTTTTCAGAAGTAGTAAAATTGCACAAGTGTCATTTCCTGGTTTTAAAGGCTGCATTACAGTAAAGTGATGTAACTTTCTTAAACTTCCAAACTGTTCAAACCATTTGCTTTTTCTGATTATCCATCAAAAATGTTATTTTGTAAATATTTTGTGAACAAATAGTCAATCTACAATATCGTTAGAGATGGTGGGGGAAAAATGTTGTGATGTTTTATATTCTCCATATCTCCCAGCCGTAGTCTAAACAACAGGATAAGGAAACATCCATTGCTGTTTTGCCATGGTAGCTATATTGAACCTATTAAGTCTTGAACGGTAACGGTTGCTCAAGCTTGGCTTAGTGCAAGTCAAAACAAAAACATATAACATTCAAAATTGACTCTGTCCAATATTAATCCCATTTCTTTCTTTTTCTGTAACTGTATTTTAAAGAAACTGTTCTTTCTTCCACACTACAGGTGTAGATATGGCTGCAGCTAGTTGTACACCATCTGAAGATCAGTTTCTCTGCTCCATCTGTCTGGATGTGTTCACTGATCCAGTCGCTTTACAATGTGGACACAACTTCTGTAAAGACTGCATCACTGAACACTGGGATACAAGTGACAGGTGCCAGTGTCCCATGTGTAACGAGGCTTTTACCACAAGACCAGATTTGAAAGTCAACACTTTCATCTCTGAGATGGTCGCTCAGTTCAGACAGTCGGCTCAACAGAAAGCCAGCAGCAGCAGCAGCAGCTCAGAGCAACAAGTCTTCAAACCAGGAGAAGTTCCCTGTGACGTCTGCACTGAAACCAAACTGAAGGCCCTGAAGTCCTGCCTGGTGTGTCTGACCTCCTACTGTGAGACTCACCTGGAGCCTCACCTGACAGCTTCAAGCCTGAAAAGACATCAGCTGATCGACCCTGTGGAGAACCTGGAAGACAGGATGTGTCCGAAGCACGATAAACCTCTGGAGCTGTTATGTAAGACCGACCAGACATGTGTCTGTATGCTCTGCCATGTTTCAGACCACAAGATGCATGATGTGGTTCCTCTGAAAGAAGGATATGAAGGGGAGAAGGCCGAGCTTGAGACAGAAATTCAGCAGATGATCCAGAAGAGACAACTGAAGATTGAGGAGATCAAACACTCAGTGGACCTCAGTAAGGAAGAAGCAGACAGAGAGGTAGCAGAAGGTGTTCAGGTCTTCACTGCTCTGAAGGAGTCTGTTGAGAGAGGCCAGGCCAATCTCATCAACACGATCAAAGAGAAGCAGAAAACTACTGAAAACCAGGCGGAAGATTTCATCAAAGAGCTGGAACAGGAAATCTCTGAGCTGAAGAAGAGAAGCTCTGAGGTGGAGCAGGTCACACACTCTGAAGACCACCTCCATCTTCTCCAAAGATTCATGTCCCTTAAAGTTGCTCCACCCACCAAGGACTGGACAGAGGTCAGCATCCATTCATCACATGAGGGAACTGTGGTGAGAGCTGTGGTTCAGCTGGAGGAGACTTTCAGTGAAGAGATGAAGAAGCTGCTTGAAGCTGAGCTGAAGAGGGTCCAGAAGTACGCAGTGGATGTGACTCTTGACCCTGATACAGCAAGTCCATATCTCATTCTGTCTGGTGTTGGAAAACGAGTGAGTCATGGTGATGTAAAAAAGAATCTCCCAGACAACCCAGAGAGATTTTCTGATGGTATTTGTGTTTTAGGAAAGCAGAGTTTCTCTTCAGGCAGATTTTACTTTGAGGTTCAAGTTAAAGGAAAGACTAAATGGACTTTAGGAGTGGCCAGAGGGTCGATCAAGAGGAAGGGAGGAATCACACTGGGCCCTCGGTGTGGTTACTGGACTATATGGCTGAGAAATGGAATCGAGTACAAAGCTCTTGATGCTCCTCGAGTCCTTCTCTCTCTGAAGTCTCAGCCTCAGAAGGTGGGGGTGTTTGTGGATTATGAGGAGGGTCTGGTCTCCTTTTATGACGTAGATGCTGCAGCTGTTATCTACTCCTTTACTGGCTGCTCCTTCAATGAGAAACTCTTCCCATACTTCAATCCCTGTAATAATGATGGTGATAAAAACTCTGCACCTCTGATCATCTCTCCTGTCAGAGTAAACTAATCACTTATCCTGTATTGATTTATTTCCATTCAAGGTAATAAACATATTTAGTGTCAAAACTGTATAGCTTCCATCTTATTTTCTACAGAATCTGTTTACTCTGGCACATTTGTTTTACACGTCATTGTTGAGATATTTTATGACATGTATCCTATTACTCAACACTGTAAATATCTTCCAGAAGAAATCACTGTTTTCTAATAACGTCAAATATGTCAAGCTGCTGTTTGCAGCTCTTCTTGGAAAACAACTCAAAATCCAAGTTTTTGATAATTTTTCTATTTGATGTCCAGCCAAAACAAATGCTTAATATTGCAAGAAATAGGGCTCATAGTAAGCCAGAGTAAGGCATATTATAAGCGTGTATTGTGTACAGAATAGAGTATTCTTAAAAGTTAACGGACAAAGGACATCAATAGAAAAGATGCCAACAGAATGTTCTATTTTGTATTAGAAGTTGTTCAGTCAATCAATGGTAACATAGAAATCTGTAAATATGTGATTGAAAAATTTAAAAAACTTGCTGTTAATAGCTATGATGATAACAAGATAAAAAAGTTATTGCTATGTGATTTATGTCAATATTAAACAAATACAAAATCCTTGATTTAATTATGAATCTGACCTTTCAGCATTTTTATTTGTTCAAATGAGTTTCACCTTTTAACTTAAAATGCTCAGAATGTTTTCCTTCTTATATAAAAGTTTTGTTTTGATGATTAAAGCAGACAAGACATAAATATCAAGACAAATATGTGTTCATTTATATCAAGTTTCATTGGTTAAAAGGCAAAGACAACACAATCAAATGTGAAGTGTAAATCAAAGTAAGCAGGGTAGCGTTATATTATTAGATGTAAACAAGCAAACATTTAAATAGGTAATTTAAAGATATTGTAAAAATAATGATGGTGTTATTTGATCCATTATCAATCAATTAGCTGGTTGTACTTCAGTAACACCAGCGTCCATGTACACCACTTCCTGGTGTTAAGGCGCAGAGTGTCCACTGGATGGAGCACAACACAAAGGAGAGATCAGCATGGAGTCACTGTACTGTAAACCAAACACTGATATATGAGGAGACACAGTTTGTGACAAACATGTACAGGATGACCACACATGATGACCAAGGACAAAGTTGTTTTAAATGGTGGTCGATTCAATAGTCCAACAATGGCCATACTTTATTTTTTTAATTTGTCCTTACTTGTTGAACAGTATAAAAACAGTTGCTGGATAAATGTGTCAAAATGTTTCTGATGGAGATAAAAACCGAGTGGATCTTTTACGTGATACAACAACAGATTATAGTTTGTATTAATCCTAAAAATGCGTTTAATTATATTTTATAATTGTTTGCTTTCCAGGCACATCACAACACCGACATCTAGTACATCTAATAAAGGTCCATCTTATCTTATCTTAGTAGTAGTCAATTAAAATAGCAGTAAAATACCACAATTCTCATTAGGTGATACGATACCACAGCAAATATAACTTCAAAAAGATAGAGCTGTTGTTAGGAAGTTCAGGTCACCATTCCCTTTTTAATATCCTCCTTTTGCTCCAATACTCATTGTGAATGAAGAGAGCTTTGATGTATAATAGTGTAACTTAATGCGAGCCCTCCTCTGGTACCTGCAGTGCTTTATAAAAACAAGTACCACTATGTTTTGGGAATGTTGGCATCAACTTGGTACAGAAGAATCAGTTCTCATGACATCCCTACTTATATCTATGTGCCCTTTTTTACAATTGTCCAGTTATTTGTTTGGTCTGCTAATACTACACTCTACACAGCTCTGTGCTACCCCTCAAAACCTTTACTCAATAAATGAATTTGGCACGTACCACACACACCTCATGCTAAGCCAGGCACATTCTTGTGAGTCACCAAAAGCATGTCCTAACAAGAAGAATACAATACTCTAAAGACCGGCAGGAAGGGGTAGAGAAATCCAGGAAAGAGGAGGGCTACAACGTCACACTCCAGAAATGAAAGTTAAGTTTTTCAGAGAGGCAGCCACACCGAAGTCGAGGCAAGTCTCTGTTTCTCTCAAAGAAAATACAAACTGAGTTCATCAGGTCCTTCTCAACAACACAGCAGAGTTTCTGTCAAACACTGGTGAGTGCAGCAGATTATATTTACCCTGTCAACAAGCAAGATTAACACAAAACTTAAGCCCTACTCAGGTGAAGGCTCCACTCTTAATGTAATACTTCAGAAAGTGTTAACAAGATAACTACGGCTATCTTTCCTCAGGCTAACTATACAGTAGCCCACTTTAACAGCTTCTGCTAGCTTCTTTCACAATCTCTCCGTGTCCGTTTTAGGGACTTTTAACCTTCAACTGAATCTTTGTGGTTGGGAGTTTAGCTTCACTCCTGCTTTCCTGCCTACGTACTACCTCCTAGATTTTGTCCAGTGGTTTCACATAAAAGTTGTCCCCAGGAGAACCAGCGGGAAGCTCTTTATACAAAGCAGGAAATGGGAAATAAATAATGTTGTTATCAAATTAGCACAGCTTTGTTATCAGTGCTATTCTTAAATATGAAATGGTCTGTGCAACAGGATGTGGACATAATCTGTTTGTTTTGCCAGAGTAGCATCAGTTAAGATAAGATGACTTAAAAGATCGCAGTTGCTTACAGCCTGGCATTGAGCCAGTCAAAACAAATGATATGATTCAATATAACTCTGCCTAAGTTTATATTTAAAAGAACATTAGTCATGCTTGTTTCTTTTTAAACAAATGATCAAAACATGTTTTGTTTTTTCTCTATTCTTCCACACTACAGGTATTAATATGGCTGCTGCAAACTATCTGCAAGCTGAAGATCAGTTTCTGTGCTCCATCTGTCTGGATGTGTTCACTGATCCAGTCACAACATCATGTGGACACAACTTCTGTAAAACCTGCATCACTGAACACTGGGATAGAAGTGACAGGTGCCAGTGTCCCATGTGTAAAAAAGAGTTCTACACAAGACCTGAGCTGCACGTTAATACTTTCATCTCTGAGATGGCTGCTCAGTTCAGACAGTCGGCTCAACAGAAAGCCAGCAGCAGCAGCAGCTCAGAGCAACAAATCTTCAAACCAGGAGAAGTTCCCTGTGACGTCTGCACTGAAACCAAACTGAAGGCCCTGAAGTCCTGCCTGGTGTGTCTGACCTCCTACTGTGAGACTCACCTGGAGCCTCATCTGACAATGTCAGGTCTGAAAAGACATCAGCTGATCGACCCTGTGGAGAACCTGGAAGACAGGATGTGTCCGAAGCACGATAAACCTCTGGAGCTGTTCTGTAAGACCGACCAGACATGTGTCTGTATGCTCTGCACTGTTTTAGACCACAAGATGCATGAACTGGTTCCACTAAAAGAAGAACATGACAGTAAAAAGGCAGCGCTGGGGAAGACGCAGGCTGAAACTCAGCAGATGATCCAGAAAAGACGACAGAAAATTCAGGAGATCCAACACTCAGTCGACCTCAGTGAAAAAGAAGCAGACAGAGAGATAGCAGAAGGTGTTCAGGTCTTCACTGCTCTGAAGGAGTCTGCTGAGAGAGGACTGAACAAACTCATGGATACGGTCAAAGAGAAGCAGAAAACAACTAAAAAACAGGCTGAAGGTTTTATCAAAGACCTAGAACAGGAAATCTCTGAGCTGAAGAAGAGAAGCACTCTGATGGAGCGTCTCTCACAGTCTGAAGACCATCTACATCTTCTCCAAAGCTTTCCATCCTTGAAAGTTGCTCCACAAACCAAAGACTGGACAAAGGTCAGCATCCGTCCATCATCACATGAGGGGACTGTGGCTAGAGCTGTGGTTCAGCTGGAGGAGACACTCGGTAAAGAGATGAAGAAGCTGCTTGAAGCTGAGCTGAAGAGGGTCCAGAAGTACGCAGTGGATGTGACTCTTGACCCTGACACAGCACATCCTGAACTCATCCTGTCTGATGATGGGAAACAAGTTAAACATGGTGATTTAAAGAAGAATCTCCCAGACAACCCAGAGAGATTTTCTTACTGCGATTGTGTTTTAGGAAAGCAGAGTTTCTCTTCAGGCAGATTTTACTTTGAGGTTCAAGTTAAAGGAAAGACCGAGTGGGATTTAGGAGTGGCCAGAGAGTCGATCAAGAGGAAAGGAAAGATCAGACTGAGCCCAGAAGATGGTTTCTGGATTATATGGTTGACAAATGGCAATGAGTACGAAGCTCTTGATCCGTCAGTCAGTCTCTCTCTGAAGTCTCAGCCTCAGAAGGTGGGGGTGTTTGTGGATTATGAGGAGGGTCTGGTCTCCTTTTATG